>NC_044555.1:107188548-107541453 GCF_007565055.1 Rhinopithecus roxellana | reverse complement strand
TCCTACAATGCAATAATAAAAAGACACACAATCCAATAAAAATTAGCCAAAGATCTAGACATCTCACAAAATAAACTATATGAATGACTGATGAGTACTTGAAAAGGTGCTCAACCTCATTAATTATCAGAGAAATACAAATTAAAGCCACAATTAGTATATATTTTACAATCACAAGAAGACTGACAACACTGAATAGGTGCAGATGTAGCAATTCTTAAGGAAATGATGTGAGCTTTACTCATCTCTGTGCCCCTAGTAATTAGTATTATACTTGTAAATAGGAGGATTTAAAATAATTATTCAATAGATAGATGGATGGATGAACATACGGAGAAAAGGTGGCAGGGGAGAGAGTCTCAGAGAGCAAAAATCAGAGCAGCAGAAAAGAGGAGAGGAAAAACAGAGATAAGAATAATTAAAATTAGGTGGCTCCTTAAGTAAAGTTACACAGCCTTTGAATTGTACAGTATAAAATTAAAACACATTTGGAAGACAGAACAATTATCAAATCAATTTCTCTTTAACAAAATCTGAAACCATTTTAAAATTAATTACTGAAAAATACAGGATGTTCTTTTATGCAACCACTTTGGCAGAACCCGAAATACAAACAATTCTATATTCCATACATTTAAAAAGAGAAACATAAAACTGAGTTTCTAGTTCAGCTTCAAATTTTTTTAGTAGACCTTACTGTTTTGACAAATTATTCCTATGAAGTTTTCTGCTCATTAAACATGTTCAGCCATCACTACTAATATTAAAGGACCAAGTTTATTCAGATCTATGTTTGCTACATGCTCCTTAAATTTACCTTTTTATAAATTTAATATCCAAATCACAGAGGACTCAGTATAATTTTAAAATACCATTTGAATAAAAAATTTATATTTGCTAGATAATTCAAGTTTCTAGATGTAAAATTTTACATTGATACCATAAGAGTAAACTGGTCTTTATACTAAACCTTGCTCTATGTTGAATAAGATCCAGTTTGTTACCTGATACTACAGTTCACCTTTTAACCATCAGTGCCATGGCTTTCCTTTAAATTCCCACCACTGTATCCAGCTGCTGCTCTATCCACAGGTGGGGTCTGAAATTAATCTTGTTATTAAAAGTAAGAAGTCTTAAATATAAGTCATGGATACCCAGATATCCTATATATTCATTATATTCTTCTAAATGTTTGAAACGAAGTGAGATTGACAAGTAAACACAAAACCAAAAACATATCATATCGTCACAGTCTGCTCTCCAAGAAAACTGGAAAGTTAGAGGAATGTATCTTCATATTGAATTAATATTTATTGAATATTCTTCATACATCCCGCCCTCAGAATTCCCTGTTGATTCTCAGAAATACCCATGTGTGGTCACAAGCTTAACCATTTTTGTCACTCTTTACTCCAGACTTTTGTTTTCAGTTTTCCCAATAAAAATGTTCATTCATCATTCCCCAGTGTTTTCTTCTCTGCCAGATTTTATGCTGTATAACAGGATAAAGAAATTTACACAGATAAACAAATAGTTAACCAAGTAGTGTTTCCTCTTCCATATGATATTTTAACATTGACACACGGCCCTCTAGAGACAATGCACATAGTACCAGCGATACTGGCTGTTCCACAAATCGGGCCTCTGTTGTTGGCCTCCACAATGCTACTTAGTCTCCCCTTAGAACATATACACAACAGAAAAAGCACCTTTGAGGTAAGGCAATGTTTGTCCACTTGGCTTCAACATTTTAAAGGCAAAGGAACCATGGTGCCTTTACCATTTTCCCAAAGAAGTAATCCAGCACTCGGGTTGATGTGAAAAGCCTTTTTATTTGGCACCACCACTGTGTAGTAAAGGGTAATCTCAGAAGTCCCAGGTTGTCTAAATCCTACACATTCCAAACGTTCTTAGGACTGACCTTTGATAGGGTCCTGTGAAATAACTTCTAAACCCTTGGAATATGCTGCCTGATTAAATGTCCTTGTATACCCAGAGCCTTGGGACACATCAGATACAATACGCTAACAGTGTGATTTATCATGAACATCTGGGGCCCTGGGCCACACTGAATCAGTTTGATGAAGACAGAGAGATGCTGGAGACTGAGTAGCTAAGGTCAGTTATGCTTTGCATGCTTAAATGGCTGACACCCAATAAAACCCTGGCAATCAAGTCTTGGATGAGTGATCCTGTTTAACAACACTTTTCTCATATTGTCACACATGGTTGCTGGGAAAATTAAGTGCTGTCTGTGTCCCTCCAGTGGGAGGGGACAACTGGAAGAATATACCTATTTCTTGTGGACTCTGCCCTATGCATCTTTACCCTTTATGATTTTTATCTGTATCCTTTTATTGTAATGTATGATGATGATGACTATAACAGCTTTTGTAAGTTCTGTCAGTCCTTCTAGTGAAGCATCCCATTGGGAAGGGTGATCATGGGGACCCCCAATATGACGATGTTTTCTTGTTTCATTCACACAAAAGATAAAATCGTCTTCTGTTCCTAAGTTTACACACACACACACACAAATAGACACACATATACTAGGATACATATATATATATATTTATACTTATATTTATGCACATATATACATACACACACCAGATATGAAATTAATTTGCCACTATAACCAACCATTTGACAAACTTTAGGTTGTCTAAATCCTACACAGGATTTAGGCAAGAAAAGGCAAGTGTGAATATGAGAATTATTTATATTCAGACAAATAATACACAAGTCTACACAACAGCCCAAAGGCAAAATACCGGTAGCTCCGGGAGGAAGACAAATTAGACTGACATTTTTAATTAAAACTGCTCTGCTTCCTGGAATGCATAGATTTTTTTTCATCTCTCTCTCACAAGAGCTACATATTTTTAAGAGCATTTCTAAAATAAAAAATACAAAAATTAAATTTGAGCATCTATTAAAGTACATTACTTTACATTTATTGGGTTTCTCCCGATATTCATACCATAAATGCAATTTTCATAACTAAAATATCTGCCCATAAAAAGAAAAGCTGATGGCAGAAAGGTGAATAAATTTTTAACTGAGTTTTTACTTCCTGGCATTTTTTAACACTTACAGCTATTTCTTCATCCAAAGCTAGTACAAAATGTTCTCTTTGTCCATAGAGAAAAATATAAAATCCAAGCAATGAGAAGAGAAAATAGAAGCAAAACCAACAGAATATCCTGAAACTCCTACCTCTCCTGGATCTCATGGGCCTAAGAATATTGTGCTGGCCATGGTAAAGTGATACAGAAGCAGTCTTATCTTCTGGTGCATTTTTTTTTCTCCTTCTTTTCAAGCTTCCCTAAATTTCTTCCTTTCTGGATGTAGAGATACTCAGAATGGTACCCTGACTCCTGGCTAAGAGAGCACCCCAGGTGCCCAATTTCTTTCCTCTTTATCAAATGTTGGTCAAACTGCTTCTTGTCTTTTCAGAATCCAATACTCTGCCCTGTTTCTCTGGGTGGTAACTGTTCATCAGACAGGGTAAGTAGATCCTGACTCCCAAGCCAAGCAGTCTAACTTTACTACTCAACTCAGCATTTATACTCTTTACTCTCGAGTAGCTTTCCTATAAGTAGAGTGCTCTGGAAGGAGAGGAGCAAACTCTTGATCTGAAGCATCAACCATAAATCAACTGAGAATGAGACTTGTTTTCACCACTCAAATAATTGCCTCACACCCTTAGGTTAGAATGTCCTTGCTGAAAAGTGGTAATAACATCATCCCAATTTAGAAAACTGGGTAACTTTCCTTACCCTTAAATATACTCAGTTTTTCTCCGGTTATCTCCAGATAAATATCTAACTAAAATTTGATTAGGGAATTTGATCTTCTGTCCAAATACCATTTGCAGAGTAGCAAAAGGTACAACACATTTTCCTCATCTGTTCTATTTGGGATGCTCACCATTCCAAAAGCTGTGAACACTACACATTCCATAAACTGAGAACAGCAGAGAAGCTGTTTTTGTGTTTGATGCTTTTCTGGGCCATTTTGTTCAAGCTTATATCAAATCCTCTGTGCCCTTTTGTCAATATCCAATTAATAAATTAGTTGTCATACAAACTATGTGCCAGGCACTGTGCTATTTGCTGAGTTCCATTACTCATTCAAACTCAGATGTTTCTGGATGATGGTATTTTCCCTCTCATATAACATACTTGTATTTTCACAGAGATTTTAATGCCCTGTACCAAGGAAGTAGCTCTAATGGTGAATGCTGTACATCACTGAAGTAGGTGGTGAGAGAGATCTTTGGAGAAATGTCTTTGATATGTTTTCTAGTATATCTCACACTACAATCTTATATAACCCATCAACTAGTCTGCCTACTAGTAACAACAGTTAAACCCATGGTCCAGTTTTGCTTCAACTAATCTATTTAAATAAGTATGCATATTCCCTCCCTTGAGACTAAAGCATTATTTCAAAACATCCTACCAAACAAGTAGAAAATCCATAGATAATTCAGAATAATGTCTGAAATTTGCACTCTTGCTCTATTGTAGTATTGCTCTGAGTCCTAAATCCTCCTTTAGATTAAAAGTAGCCTCTTGGCTGCCTCTCTTTTAGAACTCTAGAATGAAGACTTCATATAGCAAAAACAGACTAAAAACCGATGTTTATAATCCTGACTTTGAGTGATCACTATGAAGCTAAATAATAATTAGCATGCTACAGTCAAGAAGAAGGTAAGTTGGAAAGACTGTAAGCTGTTTTAGAAATATATCCCTATAAAATGAAGTACATGCATAGAAATGGTCCTGGAAAAATGTTCACCCAGATGTCACAATGGTTATTTCTGGATAATAAAATTATAAGTGATTTTTAGAAATGTTTTCCTTGACTATATTTCCTAATGTTTCTACAGTAAACACATTTTGTAATTATTAAACTAATTTCAATTTGAGAAATAAGATGTATATGAACCTCTTCCTTTAAGGAATACTTAAAGAAAGAGGTTTTTTTATTTTAGAGATTTTTAAATCACATTTTATTAAGCTATCTTAAACACTTAGCTCAGTGCCTAACACCTAGAAAGCAAAATGTCAGTAGAATCAGAATGAAATTGTGTCTCCCTTTCTACACAAGAAATGACCTTAGCATTTCAGCTGTGTTCAGTTTGCACAGCTGAAATGCCTATTTTTCATTGGTAAGCTTTAAGATTGACTTTTATTTTTACATTGTCTAATAAACTCTCTCTCTTCTAAATTCATCTTACTTGTCAACTTTGAAAACTTGACTGCGCCACAATAGAGGAATCCTCTATTTGATTCCATTACTTTGGTTTGGCAATATTGTTGAAGGATTGATCCATGGGCGTTAGTCTAAATAACACTAATCTGACCCCAAGCTCTCAAACCTTCTCATAAAAAACTTCAAGGGCTGGAATATTACTGAAATTACCCCCATTAAACCACTAGTGATTCTCTAATGCATGCTTTTCTTTAAATTCAAGCATTACCAGCACTCAATCACGAGAAAATAAAATATTTGTATCTCAGCAACAGGGAGAGTTTTCTTTGCACCCATGCATTTTGAAAATATATCCAGATGGAACTTTATCCTTGCAAAGCTGCTTAATTTTGATAAAAAGCTATTTACTTTCACAATATTCTCTTACTAATGTGCTGACAGAATTCATGAAAAAAAATTATATGCTGCATAAACTCAAAAAGGGAAAGGAGTACTGGTTGGAGTATTGGGTACTAAGGGGCATTCTTTTTAATTAAAATCTTTGAAAAGGTTGAAATGTAAAAATGCATTTAAGCAGCACAACTTGATAGCGCCTATTGGTTCTGCTTCATCAGCTGAAACCACTCTATTTTTACAAAAATCAAATTGCAGCAGAATTCTATCTTTGCTGATGACTCACACCTTGAAGAGGGCACACTGGGTACTGCAAAACCAAATGGTCTCTTCTCTATGAAAATGAGCCAAACTTGAGCCTAAACTATTGGTTAAGAAATCCTTGAACAAATCTGGAAGGATAAACTGGGGGACAAAGAGGCTATTAAGAGGAAATTCATCCTACAGGAAGTGAGAGAGAGAGATGGGAAAAGACAAAAACTCAACCCAGCAACAAATCTTAGTCATCTGAAGGGAGTAGTAATTCCACATATAACATATGACTCAAATCTGTCCTTGGCCCAGCCTCTGTCCTAAGCTCTGTCCTAAGCTCTGAAAAGAGAGAGTATTATATGTAAAAGTTGCAAAATGCGGTTTCAATAAAAAAATTCTAGTACATTCAGAGATAAGCAGACTGTTCTCAACTCCACTAATCATGTAGAACAAAGCAAAAGAGGGGTCTCTTTATCACAAAGGACAGTTCACCTTTGCTGCTATCAGTGTTCTAGAGAGTTGTCTAGAAAAGCAACAATAGTGTCCAAGGAAAGTGTGGTGGCACCCAGCAGAAGACTACTTTTTCCCATGAGGGATAATGAATCAATGATGCCACCTTCTAAGAGTCAATAGAGTACAAATAAAAAGTACCTCTACTCTCCCCAAAACACACAATAGACTACACTGCCTAACAGAGGAGAAATAGTACCCAGTGGGAAACTAGTGATAGGTAAGGTACACACAGAAGCGTAACTATCCAACAGAAGCACACAACACAAGCTGTGTAGATTCAGAAGCTGTATCTGGACACTCAGAAATTATAGAGGATAGGGAAGAGTGAAATTAGGAGATCTGCAAGGAGCTAGAGGCCTTATATAAGTAAGTAGAGTCAAAAGTCAGAGAAATTTGAGTTACTATTGTTAACATTCTTCAGTTTCCTCATCTGTACACTGAGGTTAATTATCGAGAATACAGGCCGGGCTCGGTGGCTCAGGCCTGTAATTCCAGCACTTTGGGAGGCCAAGGCAGGCAGATCACAAGGTCAGATCGAGACCATCCTGGCTAACACGGTGAAACCCCATCTCTACTAAAAATACAAAATAATTAGCCAGGCGTGGTGGCAGGTGCCTATAGTCCCAGTTACTCAGGAGGCTGAGGGAGGACAATGGCGTGAACCCGGGAGGCAGAGCTTGCAGTGAGCCAAGATCACGCCACTGCACTCCAGCCTGGGCGACAGAGCGAGACTCCGTCTCAAAACAAACAAACAAACAAAAACATTATAGAGAATACATATACTAAATCAGATTTCTGTGCCTCGAGTGAGATTAGCTAATTTTCCAAGTCAATATAAATACTAGGCATCAATGCATACCTGACAACAGTTTCCCAAATTGTAAGCACAGTGCTAAAGAATAAATAAATGATAAAGAGCTAACTTTTCAAGCCACACATTGAGTATTAGTAAAATCATGACAACTATAATGGCATTTACTTGATCATAAAGGAAAATAGTTATAAGATGCAAATAAACCATGTTAATAGAATTAAATATAAATAATGAATATTATACCATTGTTCTATTCATATTTACATATCTATGTGTTTCTCTTGGATTTCTGAAGATAATTTAGAATTGTTGATTAAATCTAAGCCCCGGGAAATCTATGTTGGGTAGTACTTAACAGAGCAAATTGTAGATATTTTAAAACTAAAGTCAAGCCCTTGATACACACACACGCATGCACACACACACACACACACACATATACATACAAATATACTGTAGTATAATTTTTTAACAACAGTAACAGCATCAACAACAAAGACAAATAGTACTTACTATGTGTCAGATGCTATTCTAAATGTTTTACATATATTATCCCATTTAACTGTCACAGCAATCTTTTGACATGAGTGCAAAATTGTTTAAGTTACTTCTTTATCAGTTATGTATCTACACTTTTGCCCTATGCTTGCAATTTGGGAAACTGACATCAAGTATACATTGGTGCCTAGTTTATGTTGACTTGGAATATTAGCTAATCTCAACCTAGACATACATAGAAACTAATTTAGTACGTGTAACCTCTATCATTTTTTTCAAAAACACAACTATATTAAAGTAATAATACATATACACAAAAGGAAAGTTATATCTCATAGCAAGACTTTAAAAATAAAAACATTTTTCGACTTTGGAGGGCAGAGCAAGATGGCAGAATAGAAACCTCTACTGTTGTTCCCCCACAAGGACACCAAGTTAACAACCATCTACAAAGAAAAAAGCATCTTCAAAAGAATGAAAAATCAGGTGAGCACTCATAGTACCTGGTTTTAACTATGTATTACCGAAAGAGGCACTGAAGAGAGAAAAAAACAGTCCTGAATTGTCAATACCACCCATCCCCCACCCAGCATCACCGGCATGGTGTGGAGAGCATCTCTGTCTCTGGGTGCTGGGGAGGAGAGAACACAGCAATTGTGAGGCAATGAACTCATTACTCTCTTGTTGGAGCAGAAAGAAAACCCTCGAGAGATTCAGCTGATGCCTGCCTATGGGGGGAGCTTTTTTGTTGTTGTTGTTGTTGTTGTTGTTGTTGTTGTTGTTGTTGTTGTTGAAAAGACTTTTATTAGTCACAGTTCTCCAGAGGGACAGAACCATTAGGATATATGTATAAATAAAAGGGATTTTATTAGGAAGAATTGGCTCACAGTATTACAAGGTGAATTCCCACATTAGGCCATCTGCAGGCTGGGGGAAGAGAAAACCAGTAGTGGCTCAGTCCCAGTCGAAAGCCTCAAAACCAGGGAAGCCAATAGTGCAGCCTTCAGTCTGAGGCCAAAGGTCTGAGAGCCCCCAGGAGGCTGCTAGTGCAAGTCACAGAGTACAAAGGCTGAAGAACTAGGAGTCTGATATCAAGCGCAGAAGAAGAAGCAAGGCTCAGGCACAGGAAAAGAGAGAGCTAGAGAAGACTTAGCAAGCAAACTTACAGCCTTTCTCATCCTTGCTTTGTTCCAGCTGTGATAGCAGCCAATTGGATGGTGCCCACCCACACTGGGTGGTGAGGGTGGGTCTGCCTCTCCCAGTCCACTGACTCAAATGTTAAAGTCCTCTGGCAACACCCTAACAGACATGCCCAGAAACAATACTTTACCAGCCACCTGCACTGCCATCTAGGCATCCCTCAATCCAGTCAAGATGACAGCTAATATTAACCATCACAGTTATCCTTTCTCTACTGAATTGCCTTTGCTCCTCTGGCAAAAGTAACTTGACTATATATGTGTGAGTCTATTTCTCAGCTCTGTTCTGTTCCATTGATCTGTTTTTCTCTTATTTTGCCGATTACCACAGTGTCTTGATTTCTACAGTTTTATAACACCTCTTGAAATTGGGTGTGTATTCTAATTTTGTTCTCCTTCAGTATCATGTTGGATATTCTTGGGGGGAGCTTTTAAACCAACCCTTGCCAGAGAGGAATCGCAGATCCCAGCAATCCGAATTTGAGTGCCTGCAAACCTTGCTAGCAAAGGCTACAGCACTCTCTGTCTCCAAGTAAACTTGAAAGGCAGTCTAGGCCATAGGGACTGCAAATCTTAGGTGAGTCCTCGTGCTAAATTAGGCCCAGAGACAGTGAACTGCAGGGGCACATGACATACTGAGACATCAGATGGGGAAGCCAAGGGAGTGCTGCAATCACACTTCCTCTAACCCCAGGCTGTAGAGCTCACAGCTCCACAACAGACCCCTTGCTTTCACTTGAAGAGAGGAGAGAGAGAGTTGGGAGAACTGCATCTTACATCTCAGATACCGGCACAGCCACAACAGGAAAGGGTACCCGTCAGAGTCATGAGGCCCCCATTCCAGCTCCTAGCTTCCAGAACACATTTCTAGACACACCCCAGACAAGAAGGAAACCTGTAGCCTTGAAGGAAAGGACCCAGTCCTGGAAGCATTCATCACTTGCTAACTGAAGAGCCCTTGGGCCCTGAATAACTAGTGATACCCAGGTACTACAGCCAGGGCCTTGGGTGCACCTCCGAGATTTGCTGGCTTCAGCTGAGACTCACCACATAAGCATCTGTGGTGGCTACAGGGCACTACTCCTGCTTGCAAAAAGCAGCAAGAAAAGTAAAGGGTACTTTGTCTTGTACCTCAGGTACCAGCAAGGCCACGAGGGGATAAAGCACCAAGCATGCTCTTGGGGTCCTTGATTCTAATACTTGACTCTTGGACAGCATTTCTGGACCCGCCCTGGGCCAGTGGGAAGCCCGCTGCCCTGGAGAGTGAGTCCAAGGCCAGGCAGCATTCATGACAAGCTGACTTAAGAGCCTTGGGCATTAAGAGAACATCAGCAGTAGCCTGGCAGCACTCCTCATGGCCTAGGGTAGTGGTGGCTATGGAGTGAGGCTCCTCTGCCTTTGGAAAGGAGCGGGAACAGTGGCAAGTACTGCCTCATGTGGTTTGAATGCCAGCTCAGCTGCAGTATAACAGAACACCAGGTAGATAGCAGAGGATTTTTACTTAGGTCCCTGACTCCCAGACAGCACTTTTGGAGTCGCCCAAGGATTGGGGAACATTGCCACCCTAAAGGGAAGACAGCAGGCCTGGCTGGTTTTGCCACCTCCTGACTGTAGACCCCCAGGGCCTTGAGCTAACATAAGCAGTAGCCAGGGAGTAATTACAGCAGGCCTTGGATGAGACCCTGTGCTATGATGGCTTCAGGTCTGACTCAGTATAGTCATAGTGGTGGTGGCCACAGGGCTGCTTGTGTCTACCACCAGATTTAGGTGGCTCAAAAAAGAGAGAGAGACTTTGTATGTTTAGGAAAATGTAAGGGAAGGGAACAAGAGTCTCTTCCTGGGTAATCCAAAGAATTCTACCAGATCTTGTCCAAGATCATTAAGGCAGTATCTCTACAAGTCTGCAAGAAGCACATTGTTATGGGGCTTGGGGTGCCCACTAAAGCAGATACAGCTTAGATCACAACAACCAAGTCCTTTCAAATATCTGAAAAGCCTTGCTAAGAAGAATGGTTACCAATATTAAGACTACAATCGATACCTAATCCTTTAATGCCCAGACACTGAAAAATATCTACTAGCATCAACACCATCCAGGAAAACATGACATCACAAAATGTACTAAATAAGGAACAAGAGACCAATTTTGGAAGAACAGGGATATGTGACCTTTCAGAGAATTCAAAATAGATATAGTGAGGAAAATCAGAGAAATTCATGATAATGCAGAAAAGGTATTCAGAATTCTAAAAGATAAATTTAACAAGAGATTGAAATAACTTAAAAGAATCAAGAAGAATTTCTGGAGCTGAAAAATGCAAATGGCATACTGAAGAATGCATCAGAGTCCTTTAATAGCAGAATTGATCAAGCAGAAGAAAGAATTAGAGAGCTTGAAGACAGGTTACTTGAATATACACAGTTAAAGGAGACAAAACTTTAAAATAAAAGCACATTTACATGATCTAGAAAATAGCCTCAAAAATGCAAATGCAAGAGTTATTGGCCTTAAAGAGGCAGCAGAAAAAGTGGAAAGGATAGAAAATTTATCCGTATGAACAATAGCAGGGAACTTCACAAACCTAGAGAAAGGTATCAATATTCAAATACAAGAAGGTTATGGAACAACAAGCAGATTGAACCCAAAAAAGACTACCTCAAGGCATTTAATAATCAAACTCCCAGAGGTCAAGGATAAAGAAAGGATCCTAAAAGCAACAAGGAAAACAAATAACATACGATGGTGCTCCAATACATTTGGCAGCAGACTTTTCAGTGGAAATCCTACAGGCCAGGAGAGAGTTGCTTGTCGTATTTAATGTGCTGAAGGGGAAAAAAAAAAAAAAAAACTTTTACCTTAGAATAGTATATCCAGTGAAAAATATTCTTCAAACATGAAGACAAAACAAAGACTGTCCCATATAAAAAAAAGCTAAGGGATTTCATAAATACCAGACCTGTCCTACAAGAAACGTTAAAGTGAGTACTTCGATCGGGAAGAAAAGAACATTAATGAACAATAAATAATCATATGAAGGTACAAAACTCACTGGTAATAGTAAGTATACAGAAAAACAGAACATTATAATACTGTAACTGTGATGTGCAAATTACTCTTATCCTAAGTAGAAAGACTAAACGGTGAACATACCTAAAATAATAACTACAACAATTTTTCAAGACATAGCCAATACAATAAGATATAAACAGAAACAACAAAAAGAAAGTGGCAGGATGAAGTTAAAGCACAGAATTATGATTAGCTTTTGTTTTGCTTTTTGTTTGTATATACAGATGGTATTGTTGTTATCAGGTTAAAACGAGTCGTAAGATAGTATTGGCAGCCGGGCGCAGTGGCTCACGGCTGTAATCCCAGCACTTTGGGAGGCTGAGGCAGGTGGATTGCCTGAGCTCAGGAGTTCGAGAACAGCCTGGGCAACACGGTGAAACCCCGTCTCTACTGAAATACAAAAAAATTAGCCGAGCGTGGTGGTGTGCACCTGTAGTCCCAACTTCTCAGGAGGCTGAGGCAGGAGAATTGCTTGAACCTGGGAGGCGGAGGTTGCAGTGAGCCGAGATCACGCCACTGTACTCCAGCCTGGGTGACAGAGTGAGACTCCATCTCCAAAAAAAAAAAAAAAAAAAAAGTATTGGCAAGCTTCATGGTTATCTCAAACCAAGAAAACATACAATGAATATACAAACAAACAAAAAAAAGCAAGAAAATAAATCACATCAGCAGAGGAAATCATCTTCACTAGAGGAAGAAAGAAAAGAAAAAAAAGAAGGAAGGGAAGACCACAAAACAACCAGAAAACAACAAAATGACCAGAGAAAGTGCTTACTTATCAATAATAACATTGAATGTAAATGGACTAAATTCTCCAATCAAACAACATAGATTGGCTGAATGGATAAAAAAAAAAAAAATCAGATCCATTGAACTGTTCCCTATAAGAAATGCACTTCAACTATACAGACACACATAGACTAAAAGTAAAGTGATGGAAAACAATATTCCATGGCAATGGAAACCAAAAAAGAGCAGGAGTAGTTACTATATCAAACAAAATAGATTTCAAGACAAAAACTGTAAGAAGAGACAAAGAAGGTTACTATTTTATGATAAAGTGGTCAATTCAGCAAGAGGATATAACAATTTTAAATATATATACACCCAACACTGGATCACCCAGATATATTTAAAAAAATATTAGACCTAAAGAGAGAGATAGGCCCCAATAAATAATAACTGGAGACTTCAACACTTCACTTGCAGCACTGGACAGATTTTCCAGACACAAAATCAACAAAGAAACATCAGATTTAATCTGTAGTATAGACCAAATGAATCCTGTAGATATTTCCAGAATGTTTTATTTAAGAGCTCCAAATACAGATTTTTTTCCTCAGCACATGGATCATGCTCAAGGATAGACCCTATGTTAGGTCACAAAATGAGTCTTAAAATATTCAAAAAATTGAAATGATATCGAGTGTCTCCTCTGACCACAATGGAATGAAACTAGAAATTAGTAATAAGAGGAATTTTGAAAACTATACAAATACACAGAAATTAAACACATGCTTCCGAATGACCACTGGGTCAATGAAGAAATCAAGATAATTGAAAAATCTCTTGAAACACATGATACTGGAAACACAACACATAAAAATCTATGGGCACCAGGCGTGGCGGCTGACACCTGTAATCCCAGCACTTTGGGAGACCAAGGTGGGTGGATCACAAGGTCAGGAGTTCAAGACTAGCCTGACCAACATGGTGAAACCCTGTCTCTACTAAAAACACAAAAATTAGCTGGGCATGGTGGTGCGTGCCTGTAAACCTCCCAGCTACTTGGGATGCTGAGGCAGGAGAATCACTTGAACCCAGGAGATGGAGGTTGCAGTGGGCCGAGATCACACTGCTGCACTCCAGCCTGGGCAACAGAGCAAGACTCTATCTCAAAAAAAGAAAAAAAAGAAAAAAACCAATCTGTGGGACACAGCAAAAGCAATAACCAGAGGGAAGTGTATAAGTGCCTACTTCAAAAAAGAGAAAACTTCAAATAAACAATCAAACAGTGCATCTTAAAGAATTAGAAAAGCAAGAGCAAACCAAACTCAAAATTAGCAGAAGAAATATTAAAGATCAGAGCGGAAATAAGTGAAATTGAAATTTAAAAATGCAAAAGATCAATGAAACAAAAAGTTGGTTTTTTGAAAAGTTAAACAAAATTGACAGACCTTTAGCCAGACTAACGAAGAAAAAAAGAAAAAAGATCCAAATAAATAAAATCAGATATGAAAAGGGAGACACTACAACTGATACTGCAGAAATTCAAGGGGTCATTAGTGGCTACTATGAGCAACTACATGCCAATAAATTGCAAAATCTAGAAACAACAGACAAATTCCTAGATTGATATGACCTGTCAAGAGTGAACCAAAAAGAAATCCAATACCTGAAGAGACCAATAACAAGTAAGGAGATCAAAGTCATAATAAAAAGTCTCCCAGTCAAGAAAAGCCCAGGACCCAACAGCTTCATGGCTGAATTCTACCACACATTTAAAGAAGAACTAATACCAATCCTACTCAAATTATTCCAAAAAATAGAGGAGGGGAGAATACATCCAAACTCATTCAACAAAGCCAGTATTACCCTGATATCAAAACCAGACCTAGACACATCAATAAAATAAAACTATAGGACAATATATCTGATGAATACTGATGCAAAAATCCTCAACAAAATAATAGCAAACCGATTTCAACAATACATTAGAAAGATCATTCATCATGACCAAGTGGGATTTATCCCTGGAATCAAACAGTAGTTCAACATACAAGAATCAATCAAAATGATACATCATATCAACAGAATGAAGGATTAAAACCATATGATCGCCCAGGTGCAGTGGCTCATGCCTTTAATCTCAGCACTCTGGGAGGCCAAGGCAGGAGGATCATGAGGTCAGGAGATCCAGACCATCCTGGTGAACACCATGAAACCCCTTCTCTACTAAAAATACAAAACAAAACAAAAAAATTAGCCAGGCATGGTGGCAGGCGCCTGTAGTCCCACCTACACACGAGGCTGGGGCAGGAGAATGGCATGAACCCGAGGGCCAAACTTGCAGTGAGTGGAGATCACGCCACTGCACTCCAGCCTAGGTGACAAAGTGAGACTCCGTCTCAAAAAAAAGAAAAAAAAAAGTCTGGGTGCGGTGGCTCACACCTGTAATCCCAGCACTTTGGGAGGCCGAGGTGGGCAGATCACGAGGTCAGGAGATCGAGACCATCCTGGCTAACATGGTGAAACCCCGTCTCTACCAAAAATACAAAAAAATTAGCCGGGCATGGCAGCGGGCGCCTGTAGTCCCAGGTGCTGGGGAGGCTGAGGCAGAAGAATGGCATGAACCCAGGAGGCGGAGCTTGCAGTGAGTCGATGGCACCATTGCACTCCAGCCTGGGCGACAGAGTGAGACTCCATCTCAAAAAAAGCATATGATCATTCCAATTGATGCCGAAAAAGCATGTGATAAAGTTCAACATCCCTTCGTAATAAACACACTCAAAAACCTGGGGAAGGAAGGAACATACCTCAACAAAATAAAAGCCATATATGACAGAGCCACAGCCAATATCATACTAAATGGGGAAAAACTGAAAGCCTTTCCTGTAACATCTAGAACATGACAACAATGCCCACTTTCACCACTGACATTCAACATAGTACTGGAAGTCCTAGCCTGAGCAGTCAGACAAGAGAAAGATATAAAGGGCATCCAAATTGAAAAGGAAGAGGTCAAATTATCTTTGTTTGCTAATGATATAATCTTATATTTGGAAAAACCTAAAGACTACACATGACAACTATTAGAACTGATAAACAAATTCAATAAAGTCGTAGGATACAAAATGAACATACAAAACTCAGTAGCATTTTTATATGCCAACAGTGAACAATCTGAAAAATAAATCAAAAGCAGCAATCCCATTTACAATAGCCACACATAAAATAAATACTTAGCAGTTAACTTAACCAAGGAAGTGAAATATATCTATAATAAAAACTATAAAACACTGATGAAGGAAATTGAAAAGGACACCAAAAATGGAAAAATATTCCATGTTCATTGATTAGAAAAATCAATATTCTTAAAATGTTCATACTACACAAAGCGATCTACAGATTCAATGCAATCCTTATCAAAATACCAATGACATTATTCACAAAAATGGAAAAAATTCTAAAATTTATATGGAACCACAAAAAAAGTCAGAACAGCCAAAGCTACCCTAAGCAAAAAGAACAAAACTGACTTTTTACAATACCTGACTTCACATTATACTACAGTGCTATTGTAACCAAAACAGCATGGTACTGGCATAAACCAGATACACAGATCAGTGGAACAGAATAGAGAAACTGCTTTTAGTGTCCTATTCCAATTCCTTCATCAATGTTTTATAGTTTTCATTGTAGAAATATTTCACTTATTTCGTTATTTCTTAGGTATTTAACTTCATATGTGGCTATCGTAAATGGATTTATACTTTTATTTCTTTATCACACTGTTCACTGTTGGTACATAGAAATTCTACTAATTTTTGTATGTTGCTTTTGTGTCCTGCAACTTTGTTAAATTTGTTTATGAGTTCTAATAAAAATTGAAAAAGTTGAACTCATGGACATAAAGAGAGTAGAATGATGGTTACTGGAGGCTGGGAAGGGTAGTGGAAGGCTGAGGAGGGAGATGGAGATAGTTAATGAGTAAAAAATAATAGTTAGAAAGAATGAATAAGACCTACTATTGATAGCACAGTAGGGTGAATATGGTCAATAATAACTTAATTGTATATTTTAAAATAAAGAGTGCATTTGCATTGTTTGTAACTCAAAGGATAAACACTTGATGAGATAGACAGCCCATTCTCCATGATGTGCTTATTTCACATTGCATGCTTATATCAAAATATCTCATGCACACCATAAATATATACCACTACTATGTACTCACAAAAATTTAGCATAAAAATAATAATAAATAAAAATAAAAACATTTTGCTTCATAAAACATAAATTATCATCATCATTTCTTAAAATAGTCTTGATTCCCTTTGAGAGAGAAGTAAAAAATGATGCTTAGGATACCCCGAATCTCTCTTAGAATCAAAAACTTTCTGGAGCCTATGAGTGTTTCTGAGGTTTACCACAGTACTATGGAGCTGTAGAACGACACTCATAAATAATCTTCATTCTACAATTTTCTTGCATGCAATATTGACTTTTAGCTGCCATAACAATATATTAAAAAAGAGACTTCAGCTGTTTTCAGCCATGCCTTAAGCTTCCAACCAGTGTCTCCTCCATGGCTGAGTAGAGAAAGAGAGAAAAGGGCACATCAAGTTCCAGCCTGTAGCTACCACCAGTTGTTCAGTTGCATGAGTGGATGGATTAAGTTGCCATTCACTGAGATAGTGAACACTGGAAGGGGATTAGGTGTTTATGCAAAGTTCTAAGTTTGCCTTTTGTCTTTCTGTATTCCTCAGCAACAAGTACCCAGAAAACTCATGCAGCCATCTGCCTACCTAGGCCAAGACCCTTCTTCTAGGCTACCATTCTAGACCATTCCTGACCCCCTTTTTCCACCATCCTGACAAGTAGAACCTCCAAGTTCTTTGTCCTGTTCCGTCAGAAATATTTTCCTCATGGTTTATTTGAGAAACAAATCCCAACTAAGTCACTGACGGGAGCCAAATAGTTTTAAATGTTCTTCCCATTGATCTAACCACAATTGGGCTATAACAAGCCTCCGAAGAATTAAGTAACAATGGGAATTTTTTTTTTCAGATTTTAAATTTTATTTAGAAATAAAGGAGTGAAAATATTTTTCTCTTAGATGAAATTGTATTTTGTACTATGTATATACACAGATGACTCCTATCTTCTCGGCGAAACTATGAAAAGGGTTGCTCACCACTTCCTTGATCTAAGTTTTTGTATATATTTAAATGTATGTGTTATAATACATGTTATTTATATTTAGGATCTAGCTACAAGTACATTGGTCCTCGGAAATATCTGCTTAACACTAATCTAATTAAACTTTTTTTTAACATAATAAGTCACATAATAAGTCTGTGTTTTTTAAAAGGAAAATAATAAATAAATAAATAAACAATGGGAATTTAGAGCCCTATAGCAGAGTCAAGAAGGGATAAATTTTTTTGCAGGTGGATATTTTAGTATTTATCAAATTATCATAAACAAGTCCCTAGTCTCAGCTTAATAGACATCAAAGAAAAGATAAGCAAATCTAGACATCTTCCTGAATGAAACTTTATCTAGTCCTTCCAGGCAGAAAAAACAACTCTCTTCCTTGAACTCACATAAAACGTTATTTTAAATTTTTTTTTACAGGGAACCCATTTTAATATTTTTATCTTATTTACCTGTGCATTCCTTTATACTGAAAACTGATTCAACTTACACACACTTCATTCCTTCCCTACTTCATTCATTCCCTTCTCTTGCCCTCTTAATCCTCTCTCTCTCTCTCTCACTCTCTCTCACACACAAACACACACACACACATACACACACATATACACACACGCTTCTCTAGCACAGTGCTTTGCAGACAGTGCATGCTCAGTCAATGGCTATGGGATAAACAAAGAGACTTTAGAAGAAAGACTTGGAAGGTTTATTTTTACATAAAGAAGAGTATTCTCTTCTGGCCTTTGATTAAAAGTAAACAGAAGCAATTAATTTTTGTCTCTTCTAATCAAAGTAATATGTATCTTCCAAAGCCTTCTCTAAATTACATTTGCTTTTATTTTTTACTTATTTAGCAAACTGAAGAAACTCTTTACATGTTTAAAGATTTCACCTTTGATCTAATACCAAGGTTGAGAGTTAAAATTTCTCCTTAATATACTGTGAAACAAAAGACAAATATAAATTCTATAGAATGGTCTGTAAGAGAACCTCATTAATTCAAACAATAATAATGTGAAAATCTGATCATTTGAAAAAGAAGTTTGATATGCAAATTAACATAGACAAAATTTCAAAATGCATATTTATATTTCTTAACCACCAACTATTAGAAACAGTCCATTATTTACCAATAACACATATGCAAATGGATATGAAAATTATAGATCATTAGCTACTTAGTAAGGCAGCTCCGCTAGAGATCCCTATTAAGCTAAATTTGTTTAATATTTATAATTTTACATTATATTTAATATTTCAATTATTTGTTTTTGTCTTTCTCCCTCCACTAGACAACAAGCCTGATAGAAGATTTTCTCTGTTTTGTTCACTGCTATATTCATAGCATTTAGAAAAGTGTCTGGCACGTAGATGTAAAAATTTGTTAAATAAGTTAAAGAATAAACAGTACCATTAAATGTACCTGAGAGTGATAGAATTTCAATTAAAAAAATACTCTATTATTAAAACTTTTAAATGAATACAATAGTCTCCAAGATGTTTCAATCAGTGCCACTTAGTATCTTTGCCTCCAAAGCTTTGCCATTTTGAAAATCAGCAATACAAATTTTAAGAGAACATCTCTGACTTCTACAAAGCTTTAAGGGTGAAATCACTTTTGAAATTGCAATATAAAGTCAGACACCTAAATAATTTAATTTCCTTGCTTTGACTGCATTTCACCTGCTCCAACTAGCTCATTGACCAAAATAATACAGAGTTGATCTATAAAGTAGATGTAGCATATCATGTCATGTATTGGTGAAGATGTTTTATGAAATGCAAATTTCTTTTAAGACTGAATTACTTATAAAGCCTTAAAAAACATCTTTTTTTCCCTCTGACATTTTCCCACCACAATTTTCCCTCCTACACCAACTATCACCACTAAAAGCATTTCTGAGAATTGTGTTCAGTTTCCACTGACTCCACCCAAGCAAACAGACTGTGAAACTTGTGGTATTTAGACTATTGATTTTTAAAGAGCAAAATGATTATACCTAATATCCTTCTTTAAACAGAGTAAGCTTTCAATGTATTCAACTTCCACTAGCTCATGAACTTTAATGTTCTTATTGTCATTTGATTTTTAGGTTCTGTGATCATTTCTGACGCCACTATTATCAACTTTCTGTGTATTAATGCCATTCTGTGACTTGTAAATAACATAGCAGAAGCAGAAGTAAAACACCCAGCATGTTGAATGGCTTGGCTTTCACAAATGCACCTAATCTTACTACTGGTTTTTGCCTAATGTAAATATTCTGTCCCTTCCTAACTCAGGATACTTTTAAAAGCTGTGCAACAAAATAACTTGAAAATGCTTGAAATGTGTCTCTACAGGCCCTCAAGGAACAATAGCTTTATTATTCCCAAATGCTGCCAGAAATTGATCCCCTAAGTCTGATATGGAGGATCTTAGCAAAAGGACCACCCCAAAAATATTAAATATGCTAACATTTGAGGCTCTACTACATACCTAAAACAGAATCAGGTAAGATCCCTTACACACCATATAGGCCAGTGATATTCAAAATGGTCTTTTCTTTGGCAATGAAACATGCACTCTCCCTCCTCCCCAGTCTGAAAAAAAAAAAAAAAATCTTACATAGCAGCTCAGTCTATAAAATATGTAAGCAGAAAACCTATCAGCAGAGTGGCTTTCATTCAAGTGTGGAAGACCAGGAGACCCACAGGCTTGAAAACTTGCAAAGTCAGGCCTCAGCCAACAAAATACCGGGCCTAGAGGCAAGGCAATAAAGGACCAAGAAATCAGGCAAAAAAACGTAGGTCAACAAAGGTAAAGAAATAGGCATCGACTGGTTCTTGTAAGATGGATGTGGAATGAACAATGCGGGAGAAGCTACAGATCCAGAGCCAGACTGTGAATCTGGAGGTGCCAGCAACCTACCCATACTGCTACCTCCCAGACTACATACCTCAGACCAGCCTTGTTGAGCACAATGAGCACAATGGTAACTATTTTGCTACGGTATAACCATATACTCAGGAACCTGGACTATCTACAAGGATTAGGTGGTTAAGTGATGAAAACATCCAGCAGTATGTCAGATGCTAATATTAACATGCTCCCAGGATACTGACAATCTTCCTTCATCTCCATAGCTAGAACTAAGAGGCCATCAGCAACCTAATGTAAACACCCAATTGTCCTCCCAAGTGCAGGAATGGATTTATACATATTTACCCTGTCTAATTAAGTCAATTAAAGGATTTCTTCAAAAGAATGTCTAAGATAGGGATATGGTCTAAGACCCTGTAACAGGTTCAAACTACCTAGCCCTCAGTGAGTGCTGAGCCACAATTCTGGACCCCAAAGTCTATTTGCACATAGATAATGATTTGTTCCAATCAACTAAGACAAGTTGCTACAAATTATGTTATGAATAACAATGTGACTCCTTATATTACGTAATCTCTGACTCAACAGAGAGAATGCCAATGGATAGCCAGATAACGTAATATGGCATTTATATACCCAGAGAATAACATTTTTAAATCAATTAAAGGACAAGGGTAAGAAAGAGAGAAAAATAGGTGGAGGGGGGGGAGCAGTCTCACACCAAGAATATCTGCCTCTTAAAACACAAGAAAAGCCATTTCTATCCCTGGCTTATTGCAGGAGCTTGGACAGATCTTTCTCCTTCCAGGCCTCAAGTTCTCTGATGTAAAAATGATGGCTTTATTATAAATGGTCTGTGAGATCTCTCCCAGCTCTCACTCTCTAGTGCTATACCTCCCTTTATAACCTGAATTTCAGCTGCAGGTGCCCAGATCACAGATAGATCATATAAGCCTTTCTTTGCATCTTTCCTTCATCTTCTAATTATATCTTCATTTTCTGTTTGTCCTAACAATAATTGATGTACCCTCCCACCAGGTAATCTCTGCCTGATTTCCGGCCAATATAGAATAATTTCTTTTATTCTAAATTAAAGGCTATGGGAAGCTATGAACTCATCCACCAAACAAACCTCTTTCTTGTGAGAACATTTCTAACGAAAATAGGAGACTACTGTCTAATGTAGTAGAAGAAAATATCCCTAACAATGCCCGTTAGCCTCAAAGCAGCCTTCAGGGCCCTTGGATAAGTGTTATTAAGTTATAAAAGGAAACTTGAGTCCAGGAATTAATGATGGTGGAGTAAGTAGAGGAGAGAAGATAGCACTATACCCAAATAACCACCTATCTCTGAATCCCATGACTTCACAGTCATTCCTAAATAGTGATGTACAAATGGGAGTGGCAGGCAGGTAGGGAATGCAGTGAGAGAGGTCTGCCTGACTGGGAGGAATATTTCATCATTAATATTGTTTATAATTTTTGGTGTACAGGGATAATAAGATGCAGACCGACTTTTCATTTCATTATTGTTTTTAAATTCTTTATAAATAGTGCCCATGCAAAGTTGATATGAGGAAGTGAAATGTAAAGAATGTATCCCTGAATTGAGAAGAACTGGGTTCTAACAGTACAAAGAGTAAGCATCTGTATTAGTCCATTTTCACACTGCTGATAAAGACATACATGAGACTGTAAAGAAAAATAGGTTTAATGGACTCACAGTTGCATGTGGCTGGAGTGGCCTCACAATCACGGTAGAAGAAAAAAGGCACTTCTTACATGGTGGCAGTAAGAGAGAATGACACAGAAACAAAAGCAGAAACCCCTTATAAAACCATCAGAACTCAAGAGACTTATTTACCACCATGGGAACAGTATGAGGGAAACTGCCCCCATGATTCAGTTATCGCCCACGGGGTCCCTCCCACAACACATGGGAAATATGGGAATACAATTCAAGATGGGATTTGGGTGGGGACACAGAGCCAAACCATATTATTCCACCCCTGGCCCCTCCCAAATCTCATGTCTTCACATTTCAAAACTAATCATGCCTTCCCAACAGTCCCCCAAAGTTTTAATTCATTTCAGAATTAACTCAAAAGTCCACAATCTGAAGTCTTAACCTGAGACAAGACAAGTCCCTTCTACCTATGAGCCTGTAAAATCAAAAGCAAGTTAGCTACTTCCTAGATACAATGGGGATACAGGCATTGGGTAAATACAGCCATTCCAAATGAGTGAAATTGGCCAAAACAAAGGGGCTGCAGGCCCCATGGAAGTCCAAAATTCAGCAGGGCAGTCAAATCTTAAAGCTCCAAAATGACCTCCTTTGACTCCATGTCTCACATCCAGGTCATGCTGATGTAAGAGGTGTGTTCCCGTCATCTTGGGCAGCTTCACTCCTGTGGTTTTGCAGGGTACAGCCTCCCTCCTGGCTGCTTTCACAAGCTGGCATTGAGTGAATGCAGCTTTTCTACACACATGGTGCAGGCTGTCAGTGGATCTACCATTCTGGGGTCTGGAGGACAGTGGCCCTCTTCTCTTAGCTCCACTAGGCAGCATCACAGTGAAGACTCTTTGTAGGGGCATCAACCCCACATTTCCCTTCCATACTGCCCTAGCAGAGGCTCTCCATGAGCACCCCACCCCTACAGCAAACTTCTGACTGGACATCCAGGTGTTTCCATACATTCTCTGAAATCTAGGTGGAGGTTCCCAAACCTCGATTCTTGACTTCTGTGAAGGCTAAACACCACATGTAAGCTGCCAAGCCTTGGGGTTTGCACCCTCTGAAAAAATCGTCCAAGTTGTACCTTGGCCCCTTTTAGTCATGACTGGAGTGGCTGGGATGGAGGGCACCAAGTCCCTAGACTGCAGACAGCAGAGGGACCCTGAGCCCAGCGCATGAAACCATTTTTTCTCCTACACCTGCAGGCCTATTATGGGAGGTGAGACCACAAAGCTTTCTGATATGCCCTGGAGATATTTTTCCCATTGTCTTGGTGATTAATATTCAGCATCTCGTTACTTATGTAAATTTCTGCAGCCGACTTGAATTTCTCCTCAGAAAATGGGATTTTCTTTTCTATTGCATTGTCAGGCCGAAAATTTTCCAAACTTTTATGCTCTGTTTCCCTTATAAAACTGAATGCTTTTAACAGCACCCAAGTCACGTCTTGATTGCTTTGCTGCTTAGAAATTTTTTCCAACAGATACCTTAAATCATCTCTCTCAAGTTTGAATTTCCACAAATCTCTAGAGCAGGGGCAAAATACCACCAGTTTCTCTGCTAAAACATAACAAGAGTCACCCTTGCTCCAGTTCCCAACAAGTTCCTCGTCTTCATCTGAGACCAGTTCAGTCTGGATTTCATTGTCCATGTCATTATCAGCATTTTGGTCAAAGCCATTCAACAAGTCTCTAGGGAGTTCCAAACTTTCCAACATTTTCCTGTCTTCTGTGTCCTCCAAACTGTTCCAGCTTCTGTCTGTTACCCAGTTCCAAAGTTGCTTCCTTTCAAATTTCTGGATATCTTTTTCAGCAGCACCCCACTTTTTTGGCACCAATTTACTATATTGGTCCGTTTTCATGTTGCTGATAAAGACATTCCCAAGACCGGGAAGAAAAATGGTTTAATGGACTCACAGTTGCATGTACCTGAGAAGGCCTCACAATCATGGCAGAAGGTGAAAGTCACTTCTTACATGGCGGCAGTAAGAGAGAATGAGGCTAAAGTGAAAGCAGAAATCCCTTATAAAACCAACAGATCTCAAGAGACTTATTCACTATCACTAGAACCGTACAGGGGAAACCACCTGCATAATTCAATTATTTCCCACTGGGTCCCTCCCAGAACACATGGGAATTATGAGAATACAATTCAAGATGAGACTTGGGCAAGGACACAGAGCCAAACCATATCAGCATCTATGGTAGGCTGAATAATGGTCTCCCAAAGATCTCCAAGTCCTGTGAAACCTGGGAATATGTTGCCTTATATGACAAAAGGGATTCTGCGGATGTAATTAAGTGAAAGATCTTGAAGTGTAAAAATTTGGCTGGATTATTCAATTGAACCCAAATGCAATCACAAATATCCCTATTAGAAGAAGGCAAAAGAGGCTATTACCAGAAAGACGAGAAGGAAGCAATATGATGATGGAAGCATTGATTGGAATGATATGGACACAAGGAAAGGAATATAAACACCACAAGAGTTGGAAGAGACAAGGAATGGTTTCTTTTCTTGAGCTTCCAGAAGGAATCAGGCATGCTGACACTCTGTTTTTGACCCCCTAAGACTCACTTCAGACTTTTGATTTCCAGAACTATAAAATAATTAATTTGTATTGTTTCGGCCACTAACTTTGCGGTAATTTGTTATAACTGCAATAGGAAACTAATACACCATCTGCTGTGTATAAGACATTGCATTAGATACTTTACACAGATTGTCTCATTTCATCTCCACAATGCCCTATAAAATATTATCATAGTCATTTCGCAAATGAGGAAACTGAGACTCTGAGAGACTATAACCAATTAGTGGCAGAGCCTGATTTGGAACTCAGGTGTCTGACTTCAAAATCTATTTTCTTTCCACTACAACATGTAGTAAAAGTAACTGCGATAATATCTCACACTTATCTGAAGCCTGTGCTAAGAACTTCACATGAATAATTTTATTCCTTCCAAAAAGTTCTAAGAAACTACGACTTAAGTTAAAAACCCATTTAGTAGTTATGTGTCAATGGGAAAATTACTTATTCTCTGTGACTCAGTTTTCTTATCTGTAAAATTGGGCTGAAAAGAATAATACCTACCTCATAAGTGTGTTATAAATATTAAATGATTTAATATTTGTAAAGAGCTGCTAACAGTGTTTGGAACATAGTAAGTACCATATTATCAAAGTAACCATGATGATACATTCTCTCAGGAATCTGGTCCTGCTTTATCTGCTAACTAGCGAAGTGATCTTGACCTCGTTCCTTGACTAGACTAGACAGCTTTCCAACATTGATATTTTGTGATTTGATGCCTTTCTGGGCCTCAGTATCTCCAAATATAAAATGATAGCTTTGGAAAATAATATGCTCTGTCATTGCATGAGAACTCTGGTGGTGAGTACGAGCTTCAGGAATTATGCAGCTCTGTGCTTCCCCAAGACTAACACTATTTATTGTATCCATATACAGTGCATTTGAATACACAGATTAATGAAAACTCAAGGCAACCAGATCAATCCATGTCACAAAGCAGTTTATTTGTAGATGAATAACTCTGCCAAGTCCTAATTAAATGTTTTTGCTTCTTAAAATGAGGCAGGCCGGGCTCAGTGACTCACGCCTATAAATCCCAGCACTTTGGGAGGCCAAGGTGGGAGGATCATGAGGTCAGGAGATCAAGACCATCCTGGCCAACATGGTGAAACCGCGTCTCTGCTGAAAATACAAAAATTAGTTGGGCATGGTGGTGCATACTTGTAATCCCAGCTACTTGGGAGGCTGAGGCAGGAGAATCGCTTGAACCCGGGAGCCAGAGGATGCAGTGAGCTGAGGTCATGCCACTGCACTCCAGTCTGGCGACAGAGCAAGACTCCGTCTCAAAAAAAAAAAAAAAAAAAAAAAAGGAGGCAGATCATTAAACTGGCTTAAAAAAAATGTAAAGCCTCTGGTATTTAAAGTAATGTGCCCTTTGACACCCAATATTATATTTACTGATGTGTGTGATCTTTTGTCATTTATTTTCTATATTCTTATAACCATTGGGAAATGGGTCTATTGTTTAGGGACATCAAGCATCTCATTCAGCATGACAGAAAATTGGTAGGAAAGGAGCAAAACCTCAAATTAAAATTACTTATCTGTTAATCAAATTTCTCTGGTAGAGACATGTCCCATGGTAACAACAGAGATCACAGTGTCCCTCCCACCTGTGGTGCCAGGGGCCACTGCTGGGTGCCGGAAGAACGAGGTGTGTGGGAAGGCAGGAACAGAACAGAAATGTTTCCAGAGCAGTGATCTTCGAGGGGAAAACTGGTTTCTCTTACTCTTATTATGGCTGAACCTAGTGCTCCTGGTAATTACCTTTCACCTAAAGACACCTTCAGCTATCAATAGCTAACTAACCAGCAATGATTGACTTCAAACTGCCTCTTCTATGGACTATTGCAAACTGCTTTTGCATTATGGTATCTCATAGCTAGTTTAATAGTTTCCAGCTGTTTTCAGAAAATGTGAGAACTTCTCCTCACCACACATTTTCTCAGATCTTCACATGACAACTGCTTTTCTTCTCTACCTGATAATTGAGAAAACACAGTGACAAATAGTAAGTGATTCCCAGGATACGTAAATTTGAAAATGCTATTTAAATATCAAAGTAGCGTATTTAATCAGTTTCCTGTGTTTTGGGAACACTATAAAATAATTTTATCACTCCTTACTCTATCCTTGAGGCTGCTGTCAAGTGGGCATTTTGTATCTTTTTTCCTCCTACTTCCCTGTCCTGATATGGCCACTAAGCCTCCTTCTCAAACATGGTTGATATGGGGCTGGAATTCACTGCTCTGATCAATCAGATATACTGTCACTTTGTTTTTGGTTTATCTAGTTTCTTTCCTTTGCATAAAAGTCAAAAGCAAAACCTAGGGGCAAAATTTTCTTGTAAAACCCAAGAGTCCTCTCTCTAACTCAGTCCACACTATTCCATTTCAGTTCCCTCAATTCCTCCCTGCACCCCAGTTGTGAGGCCATGTTCCCCCTTCCATTGCCACCAAAACGGGCTTTATCTATTGGACATGAGGGAAGTGTATTAGGGTGGAGGAGATACCCTTTAAACTGGGCCATGAGGAACAGACAGGAGTTCCACAGGCAAGGATAAGAAAAAGAATATTCTAAAAAGAGGTAATACTGCATAAAGTGCTGAACAGTGGTTATTGGAATAGAAGCATGTGTTAAAACATGCATATTTCTGGACCCTACCCCCAGAGATTTTTGGCCCAATAAGTTTGGGGTAAGACCCAGAAATCTACATATTCAACAAATACCCCATGCTATTCTTATACTGGTGGTTTACAGATCATATTTCAAGAACACTAGAAAACAGGATCTGGAAACAGCCTTAGTGTGTCAGATACAATGTGTTCATTTGTAGAAATGCACAGAGAAATCCTGTTGATGGTCTAGGATGCCAGTTGGGGCTAATCTAAAAAAAAACGTGGCCCATCAATACACTGAGATACAATCCTGATCCCTTGGTATTGCTGAGAAATGGCACGCTGGACAAATTCTGTCTAAAAAAAATCTAGTTCTTCCTTTGTATGTCTTTCTAACTTCATAAAAGCCAAATTTTCTAAGTACATAATGTGCACTATTACTTTGTTCTGCAAATCACAAGATAGAAGATATTTATTTTGTGTACTTGTGGAAGCTAAATTAACTCCATCTTGGAAGCTAATCTACCATGTTGACTTCTAATTAAACTAAGTTCCAGGAATGCCTCTGAGACTTCCAGTTTATTTATTGTTCCTTGTGTAAGAGCATGGTACTTACTGTAAATCCTGCCATTACAGCAAATCAAACTTGATAAACTTATACTTACTGTAAACTCTACTTTAGGACAAATTCCTACCAATTCTATCTGATACTACCCTCCCCTATGGTATATAGTCTCTGGGTCTGGGGAGTGATGGTGTGGAAGTCTACCTGTTTTGTAGCCACCCAAGACCAAAATTCTGTTCATAAGCTTCCCAATAAAACCACCCTATAATACTAAGTTGGACTTGTCTGCCTCCTCCTTTAATTTATGAGATTCTTCTTTATTTGGTGGTTGCTTTACATATATATGACCCTTTCATGGAACAATACTTAAACACCCTTCTATCAAAATGTTATGACAAAGAGTACAGGAAGAGCAAGATGGATAAACAGAAACATTGTCCCTCCCATAGGGACAAAAAATTGAACAAGTATCTACACAAGAAAGCACTTCCATAAGAACAAAAAATCAGGTAAGTGATAATAGTATCTGCTTTTAACATCATATCAAGGAAGGATATGTCTGCCAACAGACATCATAGTGGAAACCTTGACAGACATCACAGTGGAAACCTTACAGGCCAGGAGAGAGTGGCATGGCATGTTTAAAGTGCTGCAGGAAAAAAAAAAAAAACAAAAACAAAAAACAAAAAACAAAAAACTTTTATCCTAGAATAGTATATCCAGCAAAAGTACACTTCAAACATAAAAAAATACAGATATTCCAAGACAAACAAAAGCTGAGGGATTTCAACACCAGAATTGTCCTACAAGAAATGCTAAAGGGAGTTATTTCTGAAAGAAAAAGATGGTAACAAGTAATAAGAAGTCATCTGAAGGCACACAACTCACTGTAGTACTAGTAGGTACACGCCCAAAAACACAGAATATTATAACATTGTAATTGTGGTGTATAAACCACTCATATAATGAGTAGAAAGACTAAAAGATGAACCTAACAAAGATAATAACTACAACAACTGTTCAAATCATAGACAGTACAAAAAGGTATAAATAAAGAAAACAAATTGGTAAAAAATGGGAAGATGAAGTTGAAATGCACAGTTTTTAGTAGTTTTCTCTTTACTTGTTTGTTTTTTATTGCAATTGGGGTTGTCATTAATTTAAAATAATGGGTTAAAAGATGTTATTTGAAGGCTCATAGCAACCTTAAATCAAAAACCATACAACAGATACACAAAAAAAATAGAAAACAAGAAATAAAAAAATACCACTGGAGAAAATCATATTCAGAAAAAGAAAGACAGGAAGGAAGGAAGAGAAAATCGCAAAACAACCAGAAAACAAATAACAAAATAGCATGACAAAGTATTTAATTATTAATAATAACAATAAATGTAAATGCACTATACACTCCAGTGAAGACAAAGAGTGGCAGAATAGATGAACAAACAAGACCCAATGATCTGTTTGCTACAAAAACACACTTCACCTATAAAGACACACACAGCCTGAAAATAAAGGGACAGAAAAAGATAGATATGTCATGCCAATGGAAACCAAAAGAGAGCAGGGGTAGGTACACTTACACCAGACAAAATAGATTTCAAGACAAAAAGTGTAAGAGACAATAAACCTCATTATATAATGATAAAGGAGTCATTTTAGTAAGAGGATATGACAATTATAAATATATATGCACCAAACAAAAGAATACCAACATATATAAAGCAAACATTATTAGAGCTAACGAGAAAGATTGGCCCCAATACAATAATAGCTGCATAATTCTATACGCTGCTTTCAGCACTGGAACGATCATCTAGCAGAAAATCAACAAAGAAAGTTCAGAACTGATCTGCACTATAGAGCAAATAAATCCAATAGATATCTACAGAACATTTCATCCAATGGCTACAGAATACACATTCTTCTCTTCAGCTCATGAATCATGCTCAAGGATACACCATATATTAGGTCACAAAACAAGTCTGAAAAAAATAATAATGAAAATATTATCAAGGATTATCTCTGACCACAATGGAATAAAACTCGACATCAACAACCAGAGGAATTCTGGAAACTATAAAGCATATGGAAATTAAACAATATGCTGTTGAATAACCAGTGGCTCAATGAAGCAATTAAGAATGAAATTGATAAATGTCTTGAAACAAGTGATAATGAAAACACAACACACCAAAACCTATGAGATACAGCAAAAGCAATAGTAAGAGCGAAGTTTATAAGTGCCTACATCAAAAAAAAAAAACTTCAAATGAATAACATAATGATGTATCTTGAAGAACTAGAAAAGAAAGAGCAAATCAAACCCAAAATTAGAAGAAAAAAATAATAAAAATCAGAGCAAAAATAAATGAAATGTAAACAAAAAAGATACAAATATCAATGAAATGAAAAGTTATTTTTAAAAAGGTAAACAAAACAGACTAACCTTTGGTCAGACTAAAAAAAAAGAGAGAGAGAGAGAGAATACCAAGATAAATAAAATCAGAAATGGAAAAGAAGACATTACAACAGATACTAAAGACATTCAAAGGATCATTAAAGGCTATTATAAAAAAGTATATTCCAATAAATTGGAAATTTCAGAAAAAAATGCATAAATTCTAAGACACATACACCCTACCAAGATTGAACCATGAAGAAATCCAAAACCTGAACAGACCAATAACAAGTAGCAAGATTAAAGCTGTAACAAAAAGCCTCCCTGTAAAGAAAAGGCCAGGACCCGATGGCTGTACTGCTGGATACTATAAACATTTAAAGAAGAAATAATAATAATCTTAATCAAATTATTCTGAAAAATAGAGGAGGAGAGAATGTTTTCAATCTCATTCTATGAGACCAGTATTACCCAATACTAAGGCCGCACAAAACATCAAAACAAGAAAAATAAAGCCCAACATACCTGATGAATATTGATGCAAAAATCCTCAACAAAATACCATCTAACTGAATTCAACCACACATTGAAAATATCATTAATCATGATCAAGTGGGATTAAGCCCAGGGATGCAAGGATGATTCCATATTTGCAAATCAATGTGATATATCATATCAACAGAATAAAGAACAAAAACCATATAATCATTTCAACTGATGCTGAAGAAACATTTGCTAAAATTCATCATTGTCATAATAAAAACCCTCAAATAAGTAGATATAGAAAGAACATACCTCAACACAATAAAAGCCATATATGTCACACCTACAGCTGGTATCATATTGAATAAACAGAAAGTTTTTTTATGTAATATCTGGAACACGACAAGTATGCCCACTTTCAACACTGTTATTCAATACAGTGCTGAAAGTTCTAGCTAGAGCAATCAGACAAGAGAAATAAATAAAGGGTACCCTAACTGGAAAAGAAGAAATCAAGTTATCCTTGTTTGAAGATTATATGCTTGATATGGTTTGGCTCTGTGTGCCCACTGAAGTCTCATCTCGAATTGTAATTCAAGTCAGGGGAGGGACCAGGTAGGAGGTGACTGGATCAGGGGGGTGGTTTCCCCCATGCTGTTCTCATGATAGTGAGTTCTCACAATAGCTGATGGTTTTAAAGTGTGGCATTTCCTTATTCTCACACACACTCCCTCCTGCTGCCTTGTGAAGAAGGTGCCTGCTTCCCCTTCACCTTCCGCCATAATAGTAAGTTTTCTGAGGCCTCCTAGCCATGCTTCCCATTAAGCCTGCAGAACGATGGGTCAATCAAACTTCTTTCCTTTATAATTATCCAGTTTCAGTATTTTTATAACAGTGTGAGAATGGACTAATACAATTATCGTATATTTAGAAAAACCTAAAGACTCCACCAAAAACAACTACTAGAACAGATAAACAAATTTAGTAAAGTTGCAGTATACAAAATCAACACATAAAAACAATAATCATTTCTATATGCCAACAGTAAACCATCTTAAAAAACAATCAAGGAAATAATTCCACTTACTACCTAAAAATTAAAAAAAAAAAAATACCTAGCAATAAACTTAACTGAGAAGTGACAGGTCTCTATAATAAAAACTACAAAACACTGATGAACGAAACTAAAGAGGACACATTACAATTGAAATATATTCCATATTCATTGATTGGAAGAATCAATATTGCTAAAATGTCCATACTCCCCAAAGCACTCTACAGATTCAATGCAATCCTTATCTAAATAACAATAATATTCTTCACAGAAATAAAAAATATCATAACATTATATGGAAACACAAAACACCTAGAATAGCCATGGCCATCCTGAACAAATTACTTGATTTTCAATTATACTACAGAGCAATAATAACCATAATGCCATGGTATGGCACAAAACAAACACAGAGACCAATGGAAGAAAATAGAGAACACAGAAATAAATCTAGACATCTAGAGGGAACTCATTCTCCACAAAGCTGCCAAGAGCATACATTGGGAAAAAGATAACCTCTTCAATAAATGGTACTGGCAAACTGGATATCCATATTCGGAAGAATAAAACTAGACTCCATCTCTCACTACATACAAAAATCAAATTAAAGTGAATTGAACACTTAATTCTAAGACCACAAACCATGAAACTACTTCAAGAAAAGTAGTCCCTCAGTGGCAGCTCTTCCACCTGGCTGCATCTTGTTTGCCATGTTTCACTCTCTCCTTTTGTCTGTTTTTAAAAATTGAATCATTAGATAATTTTTCCTCCAGTTATTAGAGCTCCTTATATATTCTGGTTATTAATCCTTTGTCAGATGGGTAGTTTAAAAATATTTTTTCTATTCTATTCCATGTCTCTTCACTTTGTTGATTGTTTCCTTTGTTGTGCAGAAGATTTTGAATTTAATGTGATTTCATTTGTTCATTTATGCTTCAGTTGCCTGTTCTTGTGGGGTATTGCTCAAGAGCTCTTTGCAAAGACCAGTGACTTGGAGTGTTTCTCCAATGTTTTCTTGAAGCCTAGTAGAGCTGAAAAATACACTACAAAATGTCATAATGTCATCACAAGTATTAATGCCAGAATAGACCAAGCTGAGGAAACAATCTCGGAGCTAAAAGATGGGCTTTCTGAAAAAAAGACAATCAGACAAGAATTTTTTTAAAAAGGAAGAAAAGGAATGAACAAAATATCCAAGAAATATGGGATTATTTAAAGAGATCAAATATATGAATCATTGGTGTCCCTGAAAAAGATGAGTAGACTGTAAGCAACTTGAAAAACATATTTCAAGATATCATCCATGAGAACTTCCCCAACTTAGCTAGAGAGGCCAATATTCAAATTCAAGAAATGCAGAGAACCACAGTAAGATACTTCAAAGAAGATCATCCCCAAAATGCATAATCATCAGATTCTCTAAGGTCAAAATTAAAGAAAAAATATCAAAGGCAGCTGTAGAGAAACGTCAGTTCACCTACACGGGAAGCCCATCCGACTAACAGTGAACCTCTCAGCAGAAACTCTACAAGGCAGAAAGATTGGGAGCCAATATTCAACATTCCTAAAGAAAAAAATTCCAGCACAGGATTTCATATCCAGTCAAACTAAGCTTCGTAAGTGTGGGAAGAATAAGATCCTTTCCAGACAAGCAAATGCTAAGAGAATTCTTTACACCAGACCTGCCTCACAAGAGCTCCTGAAGGAAGTACTGAATGTGGAAAGCAAATACCATTACTAGCCACCACGAAAACACACTTCACTACGCAGAGCAGTGACACTATAAAGCAACCACACAAACCAGTCTACATAATAACCACCTAATATCATGATGACAAGATCAAATCGACACTTATTTATATTAACTTTGAATGTAATGGGATAAATGCTCCAAATACAAGGCAAGAGTGGAAAGCTGAAGAACCAACATCCATTGGTCTGTCGTCAACAGACCCATCTCACATATAATTACACCTACAGGCTCAAAATAAAGGGATGGAGAAAAATCTACCAAGAAAATTGAAAACAGAAAAAAGAAAGGGTTGCAATTCTAATTTCAGACAAAATGGGCAATAAACCAACAAAGGTCAAAAAAGACAAAGAAGGGCATTACATAATGATAAAGGGTTCAATTCAACAAGAAGACCTGACTATCTTAAATATACATGCACCCAACACAGGAGCACCCAGATTCATAAAGCAAGTTCTTAAAGACCTTCACAGAAACATAGACTTCCACACAATAACTGGGGGGGAGACTTCAACACCCCACTGTCAGTATTAGACTGATTAGCAAGACAGAAAATTAACAAAGATATTTAGGACCTGAACTCAGCACTGGATCGAATGGACCTGATAGACATCTACAGAAAACCCTCCAACCAAAAACAAGAGAATATACATTCTTCTAACTGCAACATGGCACATACTCTAAAATTAATCACATAATGAGACACAAAACACTCCTTGGCAAATGCAAAAGAACTGAAATCATAAAAAAAAAAAAAAAGAAAAAAACTCTCTCAGACCACAGAGCTACCAAATTAAAAACCATTACTAAGAAATTTGCTCAAAACCATACAATTACAAGGAAATTGTGTAATCTGCTTCCTGAATGACTTCTGGGCAAATAATAAAATTAAAGCAGAAGTTTGTTGAAACTAATGAGAACAAAGATACAACATACCACAATCTCTGGACACAGCTAAGGCAGTGTTAAGAGGGAAATTTATAGCACTAAATGCCTACATCAAAAAGTTAGGATGATCTCAATTTAGCAACCTAATATTACAACTAAAAGAACTAGAGAAACAGGAGCAAATTAAACCAAAATCTAGCAGAAGGTAAGAAATAACCAAAATCCGAGCTGAAGTGAAGGAGATTGAGACACAAAAAAAATATTCAAAAGATCAACAAATCCAGTAGTCAGTGCTTTGAAAAAGTTAGTAAGATAGATGCACCAATAGCTAGATTAATACAAAAAAAGAGAGAGAAAATCTAAATAAACACAATTAGAAATTACAAAGAAGCCAGGCATGGTGGCTCACGCCCGTAACCCCAGCACTTTGGGAGGCTGAGGTGGATGGATCACAAGGTCAGAAGTTGAAGATCAGCCTGGTCAAGATGGTGAAACCCCCAGGTGTGGTGACATGTGCTTGTAATCCCAGCTACGTGGGAGGCTGAAGCAAGAGAGTCACTTGAACCCGGGAGGTGGAGGTTGCAGTGAGCCGATATCATGCCACTGCACTCCAATCTGGGCGACAGGGCAAGACTCGAGAAAAGAAAGAAAGAGGGAAGAAAGACAGAAGGGAAGGGAAGGGAAGGGAAGAAAGAGGGAAGGGAAGGGAAGAAAGAGGGAAGGGAAGGGAAGAAAGAGGGAAGGGAAGGGAAGAAAGAGGGAAGGGAGGAAAAAGGGGAAGGGAAGGAAGAAAGAGGGAAGGGAAGGGAAGAAAGAGGGAAGGGAAGGGAAGAAAGAGGGAAGGGAAGGGAAGAAAGAGGGAAGGGAAGGGAAGGAGAGAAAGAGGGAAGGGACGGAAGGGAAGGAAGAGAGGGAAGGGAAGGAAGAAAGAGGGAAGGGAAGGAAGAAGAGGGAAGGGAAGAAAGAGGGAAGGGAAGGGAAGAAAGAGGGGGAAGGGAAGAAGAGGGAAGGGAAGGGAAGAAAGAGGGAAGGGAAGAAAGAGGGAAGGGAAGAAAGAGGGAAGGGAAGAAAGAGGGAAGGGAAGAAAGAGGGAAGGGAAGAAAGAGGGAAGGGAAGAAAGAGGGAAGGGAAGGGAAGGGAAGGGAAGAAAGAGGGGAGGGAAGGGGAGGGGAGGGGAGGGGAGGGGAAGGGAAGGGAAGGGAAGGGAAGGGAAGGGGAGAGAGAGAAAGAAAGAACAAAGAAGATATTACCACTGACCCCACAGACATAAAAATAACCATCAGAGAATATTATGAACAACTCTATGCAAATAACCTAGGAAATTTAGAAGAAACTGATAAATTCCTGGACACATACACCCTCCCAATACTGAGCCGGGAAGAAATTGAATCCCTGACTAGACCAATTATGAGCTCCAATATTGAACCAATAGTAGAGAGTCTATCAAAAAAAAAAAAAAAAAAAGCCCAGGACGAAGTGAATTCACAGCCAAATTCTGCCAGATGCACACAGAAGAGCAAGTACCATTCCTACTGAATCTATTCCAAAAAATTGAGGAGAGGGTCTCCTCCTTAACTCATTCTATAAAGCCAGCATCATCCTAATGAAATAGGTCAGGGTCACTGGTTTCATTGTTCAAGGTGTTATCTGAGTTCTTCCTCTCATGACCAAGAGAATTAAGGAGCGTGAACACAAAAGGTGAGGTTGGAGTAAAAGTTTAATAAGCAAAAGAAGAAAGCTCTCCACAGCAGAGAGGGGAGCCTGAGTGGGTTGCCGTTTATATAGTTGAATCCAAAAGCTTTTATAAGAAACTCCTCTCATCTCTGTAGCTGTTTGAGTAACTTCTTTTATCTGAAAAGCTGTCTGCACAACTCCCCCTTATCTATGTAGTTGTGAGCATGTCTCTAGGCAAGCATAAAGCGCTGTGTCTCTTGTCTGTATAACTATGGGTTTGTTTTAGGTAAGCCCTCCTTCGCCCTGTGCAAGTTCCCATGGAGCCCACCATGTATATGTCTGAAAAGGGGAGGAAACTTTTTCCTGGGAACTCACTAATCACATAAAGAACAAAAGGCTTCTGTGCTGGACCTTGCCTGCCTTGCCGGCTTATCTCTATGCAGGTGCAGTCTCAGTTTTCTCCAGGCTGCTCTATTTTGCCTGCAGCTGTGATTTTTCAGGCAGGCTGCTTCTCCGAGGGCTAGTCTTAGTTGTCTACCCAACTGCTTTTTCCTTTTCTTCTCCCTCATTACTAATACCAAAACCTGGCAGAGACATAACAACAAAAACACTTCTGGCCAATATTTTTGATGAACACCAATGCAAAAATTCTCAACAAAACAGTGCCAAACCAAATCCAGTAGCACATCAAAAAGCGTATCCACCATGATCTAGTAGGCTTTATCCCTGACATGCAAGGGCTGGCTGTTCAACATACATGCATCAATAAATGTATTCATCATATAAACAGATGTAAAGAAAAAGAAAACTACATGATTATCTTAATAGATGCAGAAAAAGCTTTCAATAAAATTCAACACTGTTCCATGTTAAAAACTCTCAATAAACTAGGTATTGAACAAACATACATCAAAATAATAAGAGCCATTTACAACAAACCCAAAGGGCCGGGTGCGATGGCTCACGCCTATAATCCCAGCACTTTGGGAGGCTGAGGCAGATTGATCAGGATGTCAGGAGATCAAGACCATCATGGCTAACACAGCGAAACCCCATCTTTACTAGAAATACAAAAAATTAGCTGGGCATGGTGGTGCGTGCCTGTAGTCCCAGCTACTCGGGAGGCTGAGGCAGGAGAATCGCTTGAACCCAGGAGGCGGAGGTTGCAGTGAGCCGAGATTGCCCCAAAGCACTCCAGCCTGGGCGACAAAGCGAGACTCTGTCAAAAAAACAAAAACAAAAACAAAACCCCAAAGCCAACATCATACTGAGTGGGCAAAACCTGGAAGAATTTCTCTTGAAAATCAGCACAAGAAAAGGATGCCCTCTCTCATCACTCTTATTCAACATAGTATTGGAAGTCCTGGCCAGACTAATCAGTCAAGAGAAATAAATAAAGGGGATCCAAATAGGAAGAGAGGAAGTCAAACTACTCCTGTTTGCAGATGACACAACCCTATCTCTAGAAAACGCCATGATCTTGGCCCAAAAGCTCCTTAAGCTGATAAACAACTTCAGTAAAGTCTCAAGATACAGAATCGATATACAAAAATCCCTAGAATTTTAAACAACAACAACACTCAAGCTGACACCCAAATCAGGAACACAAATCCATTGACATTTGCCACAAAAAGAATAAAATACCTAGGAATACAGCTAACTAGGAAGGTGACAGGTGACTGCAAGGAGAACTACAAAACACTGGCTCAAAGAAATCAGAGATAACACAAACAAATGAAAAAACATTCCATGCTCATGGACAGGAAGAATCAATATTGTTATAATGGCCACACTGCCCAAAGCAATTCATAGATTCAATGATATTCCTATCACACTATCAATGACATGATTCTCAGAACTACGAAAAGCTATTTAAAAATTCATATAGAACCAAAAAGAGTCCAAACAGCTAAGATAATCCTAAGCAAAAAGAACAAAGCTGGAGGCATCACACTACCTGACTTCAAACTATACCACAGGGCTCCTGTAACCAAAACAGCATGGTACTGTTACAAAAACAGACACAGTCCAATGGAACAGAAAAGAGAGCACAGAAATAAGGCCATATACTTACAACTATCTGATCTTCAAAAAGTTGACAAAAACAAACAATGAGGAAAGGACAACCTACTCAATAAATTGTGCTCTGATAACTGGCTAGCCATATGCAGAAGACTTAAACTGGAACCCTTCTTTAAACCATATACAAAATGAACTCAAGATGGACTAAAGACATAAATGTAAAACAGAAAACTTTTAAAACCCTGGAAGACTACCTAGGCAATACCATTCTGAACATAGTAATGGCCAAAAATTTCATGACAAAGACATCAAAAGCAATTCCAAGAAATGCAAAAAATGACAAATGGCATCTAATTAAACTAAAGAGCTTCTTACAGCAAAAGAAACTATTAATGGAGTAAACAAACAACCTGCAAATGGGGGAAAATTTTTGCATACTATGCATCTGTCAAAGATAATATCCACCATCTGCAAGAAACTTACACAAATTTACAAGAAGAAAAACCAACAACCTCATTAAAAAGTGGGCAAAGGACATGAACAGACACTTTTCAGAAGAAGACATACATGCAGCCAACAAGCACATGAAAAAAAGATCAACATCACTGATCATCAGAGAAATGCAAATCAAAACCACAATGAGAAACCATCTCACATCAGTCAGAATGGCTATTATTAAAAAATTAAAAAATAACAGATGCTGGCATTCCTGTGGAGAAAAAAAAGGCACGCTTATACACTGTTAGTGAGAGTGTAAATTAGCTCAACCACTGTGGAAAACAGTATGGTGATTCCTTAAAGAGTATACTCCTTTTAACCTGTTCCTCCATCTCCAACTTACAAAGGCATTTTGGTCACATATAGGAAACTTTATTTGCCAAAAGCTCTGAGGCCAAATATTATGGAGTGCAATCTTAAATCATAAGGTGTCATAACATTTCAAAAAAGTATGAGTACATAGTAGGTATATATATTTATGAGGCACATGAGATATTTTGATAGTCATACAGTGCATAGTAATCATATCACAGTAAATGGAGTATCCATCACCTCAAGTATTTATGCTTCCTTTGTGTTATCAACATTCCAATTATACTCTTATAGTTATTATAAAATGAATAGTAAATTATTGTTGACCATAGTCACCCTGTAGTCACCCTGTAGTGCTATCAAATACTAGATCTTAATCATTCTATCTAACTGTATTTTTTTTTGTTGTTGTTTGAGACAGAGTTTTGCTCTTGTTGCCCATGCTGGAGTGCAATAGCATGATTTTGGCTCACTGCAACCTCCGCCTCCTGGGTTCAAGCGATTCTCCTGTCTCAGCCTCCTGAGTGGCTGAGATTACAGGCACATACCACCATGCCCAGCTAATTTATGTGTTTTCAGTAGAGACGGGTTTTCATCATATTGGTCAGGCTGGTCTCGAACTCCTGACCTCAGGGGATCTGCCCGACTCAGCCTCCCAAAGTGCTGGGATTACAGGCATGAGTCACCGTGCCCGCCTGGCTCTAACTGTATTTTTGTACCCATTAACTGTATCCACTTCCCCCAACATTACCCTTCCCAGCCTCTGGTAACAATCATTCTGTCCTCTATCTCCATGAGTAAAATTGTTAAAATTTTTAGGTCCACAAATGAGTGACAACATATTAATTTTGTATTGATGTGCCTGGCTTAGTTTAGTTAACATAATGATCTCCAGTTCCATCCATGTTGTTGCAAATGATTGGATCTTATTATTTTTATAGCTGTAACCTTTAGGTAAGTATGTTAGAGTATCCTACTGAGAATCAAAGGGGAAAATGTATGGTTACTGATACTTTGGAGATAAATTTAAAATGAAGAAGAGTACTCAGCCAAGGTAACTTCAAATTTTAATAGTTGGTTTTCAAATTGGGAAGATGATATATACAGAATGGGAAGCTGGATTCAAAGGCTAGCTAAGGAGAAGGCAGCTCAGTCTCCCAAGGAGTGTGATGGTTTCCATCCTAAACCTGAAAGCATTCAGTATTGGTCTAGTATTCAGTCAGGTCAGTAAATAAGTCAGTGAGAAATCCAAGACAGAATGTCAGTGTTCAGATTCTAATTGATCCTTTAATATACAACAGGTCCCCAAAACATCAGCCAAACAAACAGGGAATAGTATCTTACCCCTAAGAATGTACTGGCAAGAAAGTTTTGTGTATCAGAAACCTAGTTAATTGAGTCAATATTCCTGATAAAACCCTAACCTAGATGACCCTGGGATCTAGGATAGGGCAAAATGAGGATCTAGGCTGGATCTCCAAAACTACTGTCTCCAGGTAAGTTAATACAAATAACAAACATAGCACAGTGCTTGGCAGAGAAAAAGTCCTCAGTAAGTGTTAATTATTATAATAATTACCTAGAAAACTGTAGCACAACAGCTTGGTTACACTTGTCTTCCATGAGGCCAAATCTGAAGCCCACTTGTCTTCCACAGCCCTTGTTCTCTTGCCCTGATTTAAATATCATGTAGGGATCCAGAACTCATAACAAGTACATCAGGTCCTGGAGATACACTATGTCAACAATTCCAAACAGTCAGACTGAGGCTAACAAATGTATTACCATATGACAATTAAGATTATTGGCCCTGGAGTCAAACCACCTGGGCTCAAATCCTAACTCAGCCACACTGTGTAATCTTAGGCAAATTGTTTGACCTCTCTGCACCTCTATTTTCCCTTCTACAAAATAGGCATGATAAAAAATGTCTCACTGGGTTGTTAAAAAAGAGTAAGTTCATATGGTATATATAAAATGTTTAATATTGTACCCAGAATATAGTAAGCACTCATTAAATGTTAACAATTATGTGTATTCTTTCTGATCTCATTCAGGACAGGCTCAAGAGGCATGACTAAATCTGTACTTTTAGATATCTGTGGGCTCATCTGGGAAGAGCTGAGGAGGAAGAACAACAAAGGAAACAGAGCAAGAGCTAACAAGGTAAGATGGTTATGGCTGATAGTGACTTAACGAAGTAGTCCCTAGTGGGAGATACACGTTTTAATAGCAGGCCTAGGTTTCTTACCCTGAAGCAATGATTTCAATGAAGGTTTCAACTACTGTGGCATATCTGAGTGGGTAGACTTGATAGTAATCAAGGATTTTTAACCTCCCTCACATTGCAGTACATAGATAGCTGCTTACTTCACCTAGGCATGGGGTCAGAGAGTACTTTGGTCCAACGTCCAGTGAAAATCAGGCTGCCTATGAATACCTTCACTTTATAAGTGTGTCTCAAGCTGGTTTTGTTGGAGAATTATTTTTTCATTTTTTTCATTCTAGTACTTTATTCTACCCCAATCCCACGCCCATCTAAAATGGCAGTTATTACATGTGACATAATGAAAAGGAAACTAATGTGCATAACTGAGGTGATCAGGCAAAATGAATCACTAATTTGAGGAGGAGTGTTGGCTCAGCAGGTATATTATTCAGTTCTATGTGTGTGCTCCAAGTTGCAGCCTCCAGCACCACTAGAAAGGAGTTTATGAGGGAGAGGAAATCACCCTGGTATAGAAACACCCAGCACTTCTGTTATATCCAAAGAGTCACCCTTTCCTCTCCTATGCCCCCTCATGCTCTGCCCTTTTAACTCTCAGGGGTGACTTCCACAAAGGGTGAAATATTTGCATTAGGGAAGGCAGAAGAGCACATAAGAGCCTGGGATTTGGAGTCAAACAAACCTGGGAATGAATCCTAGCTCTTTTACTAAAAACTGGATGAGCTTAAGCTAGATATTTTACCTTTATGGGCTTCAGTTTCCTCATCTGAAAATGGAAGTCAACTGATAACTAGCCTATAGAGATGTTATAAGTATTTAATGAGTTCACTAATTTATTCAGCAAATGTTTATGGAGTGTCGACTTTATGGCTAGCTGAGACTATGCTAGGTGCTACAGACACATCAAATAAAAAGCTACACACTGTTCCTGCCTTAATGGAATTTACAAGATGAAGACAACAGTGTCCCTTCTGTGCTACAAATAGGCCTCATGCATATAGCACAGTTGCAGCAATAGGTGACTGGGTGTGTTTTAGCAACTAGAGACTAGGGCTCATTTCTGTTTTTAACCCAAAAAACATTGTCTGCCTGAAACTGTATTTCTGAAAAAGTGTCCTCTTCCCAGATTGTCCCATTGTTGTGAACAGCTTGCCTATAAGCATATCGCTGTTTTTATTCCCTCATTCAGCATTGTATATTGATGGAAATGGAAAAAGACAAGTGGGGCTTGAATACAGTGAAGAAGATGAAGAATGAGGGAAAAGAGATTAGAGAGTCTGGTAGGGGCAACATTGCGCCTTTTAGGATATATTAAAGACTATATATTTTGTATCAAGTACATTTGAAAGCCATTGAAGAGCTTTAGGTAATACAAGATTATTTTGTGTTTTCAAAAGATCCTTTTTTGCAACATTTTATAATGAAAATTTTCAAACTTAAGGATATGAAAGAATTTTACAATGAACACCTCACATATACACCACCAAGACTGTATAATTTACATTTATCAGACTTGTTTTATCACTATGCATCTATCCTTGTATTCATCTGTTCTATCTTGTTTTCTTTTGCATTTCAAAGTAAATTAAAAGTAGGTTGAATTAATCAATACACTTTGACCTAAATACTTCAACATGCATATCATTAACTTCAGTTCAATATTTATGTTTTTTTCTTTCCCTCAAATGATCAATTCTACAAATCTGACATAAAAATAGCAGTTACCTTCCAGAGGGGGCTCAAAGAAGCTTTTGAGGTGCTGGAAGTGTTCTAAACCTTAATCTTGGAAATGGTTACATAAGTATATACATATGGAAAAATTTATCAGGCTATACACTTGAGATTAGTACACTTTGTACATATTGCTTTATGCATGCCATACTGCCATTGAAAGAGTTTTTAAAAAAAATCTGGCCACAATATAGGCAATAGATTGGAAGGAGACAAATATATAAGAGATGAGACCAGGCTGGGTGAATCACCTGAGGTCGGGAGTTCGAGACCAGCCTAACCAAAATGGAGAAACCCTGTCTCTACTAAAAATACAAAATTAGCCAGACATGGTGGCGCATGCCTGTAATCCCAGCTACTTGGGAGGCTGAGGCAGGAGAATCGCTTGAACCCTGGAGGCAAAGATTGCGGTGAGCCGAGTTTGCGCCATTGCACTCCAGCCTGGGCAACAAGTGCGATTTAATTCAAAAAAAAAAAAAAAAAGAGACCATTTAGTAGGCTGTTATAATCCCCGGAGACTATGATGGTAGCTTTGACTATGGTGGTGGTATTGAAGAAAGAAAGAAATAGACAGATTTAAAATATATTTTGGAGGAAAATCTATGAGAACTTGCTAAAGTTCTGAGTGCGGGATATAACTAAATAGTTGGTGGTGCCACTCACAGTGATGGGATGTACAAAAGGAAAAGCAGAAATGGGACTCAAGTGGGAAAAACTATACAAGATAGAGTTCAGTTCTGAAAATGTTTGGTTTCAGTTGCCCCTGTGATATCCAAATGAAAATGTCAAGTCTGTAGTTAAATATACAGGTTTAGAGCTCAAATGTGGTCTAAAGACAGGAATTTAGGGGAAATCAGCACATAGACTGTATCTGAAGCCAAGATAATAGATAAGATTACTTAGGAAGAGAAGGTAGCATGAGAAGGAACAAAACTAGGGATGTGTAAAGCATGTAGCACATACACAGCATGTAGTAAGAAATCAACGAATGGTAGCTTCTCTTATTCTTAATCATCATTGACGTTACTAAACCTAACACAACAAAAAGGACAGCTTGATGGGTAGGAAAAATACTGAGTCTATAGTTAACTTCAACAGTCCAAAGATGCAGTTATCCCTTTTCCAGCTGATTTCATTTCTGAATAACACAAAAGATAAATACATCAAAGAGAATAACATTTTACTGCCAAATCCATTTAACAAACATTCAATGAGTGCCTAAACTAGGCCTAGCCTCTGTGAATATTCAAATATGTAATAACAGCATCTTCATTTAGGGGCAACTACTGCGTGCCGGCTACTCTGTAAGGATTACCTAATTTAATCCTCACAAAGAGTCTCTGAAGTAGTTTGGTATCATTATCCCCATTATGCATGGTGAAACCAGCACTCAAAAAGATTAAATAATTTGTCCGAGATCAGAGAGCTGTAAGTAGCAGAGTTAGGACTCAAACTCAGGTAGTCTGAATCCAGAGTCCATAGTTTTTCCACTATGTTACACTACCCCAAGCTCACATAAGGAGATAAAATGGAGCCATGGAAACTCCACGAAAAAATTGTTAAAGTATATGTTGTAAGTCATATTAGAAGTAATAATAAGAAAAAATACTGAGCAGGCATTGTTTTATCTGTCAGGCACTGTTCACAATGTTTTACAGATATTGACCAATTTAATTCACACAAAAGCCAACGTGATGAAATAAGCACTCTTATTCTCAACTTACAGATGTGAAAGCTGAGGCACAGAGAGATTAAGTAACCTGTCCAAGGTCACACTTACTATGACAAAGCTTGGATTCAAAATCAGACAATCAGGTTTAGAAATAAAAGGAGAAAGATGGAGAATCACAGAAGGCTTCAAGAAGATGATGAGATTTAAGTTAGATCCTTAAAAAAATAAAAGTAGGATTTAGAGAAGCTAGGAGGAAGGCATCCCATTTGAAACAGCAGCAGCTACCAGTAAACAGGTTCTCCAAAGCGGAGTTGGAAGTGTAAAGGAGTGTGAATACATCTCCTTCACCATTCCCTATGCAAAGCTGCCTTCATCAAACTGGACAGTTCTTTGAAAAGCATAAGTATGAGAGAGGGTAAAGGTAAAATTTAAAGAGCTGTTGATTAGGGACAGATCATAAGACTTCTGTGTCAGTCTAAGAATTGTTACTTGTTAGGCCTCTGCTTATGTATATTTGGGGCTGTTAAGTAGAGCTTCACATTCCAAATGCTAGGGCCTCTAGTCCCTGTACACTTTGTTTTTCCCGTTTGTTTCCCTACTTCCTGTTGGATAGCTAAAAAACAATGAAGCAACCCAGAAAGCAACAACATAGCTGAAAGGAACAAGCAGTTAAAGATACAAAGGTATCAAAAAGGTAAAAGAATCCCAGCGTGCGACAACTACTAAAAACAGGCAGGGGGTAGCCACAATGAGCCAGGATATAACCACATATAGAGTTATTTACCCATGTCATCCCACTGTCTTCATTCTGCCTCTGGTAAGGTACCTCAATTCCCACCTTTAAGAGGGTCATCCTTTACATTTGATTCCTTGTCCATCTCAAGAGACAGCTAAATAAAGAAACTATCCCAATAATGAAGTATCCAGCGGAATTCACTAGCATCCCATATCTCATTATACTAGTGTGTGAACAGACTTGAATTAAATCCCAGGTAATAATTCAGATGCCTTAAAGCCGTAGCCCAAAGCATGGTGGAATTGTAGGCCCTGATGCAGTTGTGGAAGATCATTTTAGGAAGAACTTCCTTTCAGTCTCTCAATTCATACCATGTTAGGTGGTGACAGGATAGTCATAAGCCCCACGTTAATTTCCTTTCTTTGAATTTTAGGTTTTAAAATTTTAAACAAAATTCATTTAGTTGCTTATTTCAAATGTTTTATATGCACATTGAAGAATATTTGAAAAGCATGTTCACACACACGAGAGAGACAGAGAGAGACAGAGAGAGAGAGAGAGAGAAGACAAACATCACCCCTAGTTACACCACTCATTCTTGAATTCAACAAATATTTACTAACCACTGCCTACAACTGAGGGAGCATAATTTATCGCCACTCACCCCTACTTTCTTTCTTACTGGCATCTCTAGTGGTGAAAACGCTCTTTTAGCAAAACAATGAACATTAATGAATATTAATTTCTTAAAAAAGATTTGTCATATAGATGCCCCACTAAGAAGCAACTGAAAGATTTAAGCTTGTTTCCAAAGGAGATAGAATGAACTATTCTATAAAGCCATCTTCAACTGTATCTGAAAGACGTCTCCAGTGAAAGTGCATGGCTTTGATCACTAAGAAGAGAGCCAGAGCCCTAGAGGTAGAAAGAAGCATAGAAAGTAGAAGCTAGAGCATCATTAGGCAAAAAATGGGCTTCTTGAGCATTCATCTAACTCATCTGTAATTTGAACAGCTAGAAAAAGTACAGAATACTTTTTGCACCATCCTAAGGATTCAAAGCATGCTCACAATTAGTGATTTATAAGATAGTGTTCATTCTGGTGGTGAACTTCATCTTGAAGTTCCTTGAGACATTTTAGGGTATAAATGGAAGGGTTATTACAGGCCAGATGCTGGGAATGCGTCACTGAACAAGAACAATAAACACAGGCCCTGACATTCCACGACTTAGAGTTTCCACACAAGCAAATAGAAATTTTCAGAACTGTGTGGTTAAGTGCTATAATCAGGCAAGCACTGAAGGTGCAGGGGTCAGGGGGTCAAGGAAAGCTTCCTAGAGGAAACAACATCTAGATTAACACTTTAAAAAATAAGTAATTAGTAGAGGTTAGGAGGAAATATCCCTTCAATAAGAAATTGATAAACTATATTTTATAAGATGGTTTTATTGTATGGGTAAATATAGGGGATAAGAAAAAAACTACTTGATGAACTAAAAAAAAAAAAAAAAAAAAAGACAATGGAAGCAGAAAATGAAACCACACTATAAATAACACAAAGGAGAATTGATACTGATAACCCAGTAGGTGATATGTGGTATACAGAATAAATAAAAAGTAAAAAAAAAAAAAAAAAAAAAAAAAAAAAAACTAAATAAATAAGGAGTTTAAAAGGGTATAAAATAACACAATAGATAAAAAGGATAGACAGATAGATAAAGGAGATCCAATGTAAACATAATTGAGAAACATAAAGAATAAAACAAAACATGGTCTAGAAAGTATTTAAATCTTCCCAGAAACAACCAAAAAAGAAAACTAAATGCACAGATTGAAAAAACATACCACACCCCTATAAAAGTTGATAAAGAATTATTAACACTAAAATATATCTTAGTAAAGCAACTAAATTTCAAGAATAAAGAATCTTCTGGGTATCTAGATAATAAATTAAAGTCATTAATAAGGGAATATATCAGGCTGGTTTCATATGTTTCTAGAACAATATTCAGCACTAGAAGAAAATGAAACAATGTCTGTCTACCAAACCTTCAGGAGAAGAAATATGTCCTATTATGCATTCTTTCACAAATAAAAGTAACAAGTGTTTTGGATCATACAGGAACTTAGGGAACATGAGCACTTGAGCACTTCCTTAAAAAAACTATTGGAAGAAAAATAGCCTACACAAAAATATGATGGATTATCTCTGGTAAGATGGCTAGCACTTTGCACAGAAACCATTTAGCTACAGGACTAGGATGAAAACAACCTGTAAAATTATGGCTCCAAAATAGAATGTAAATCTTATAAATAAAAGAATTATATAACTAAAAAAAAATAAAGATAGGCAAGGACAGAGAAGGCAGGACTTATTGTAGGTGTATTGATTTTTTCATATTTTATTTTATCTTTATATTCTTAAATGAGAGACCAGGATGAAATGCTTTTTTAAACAAATGGGGGGGGGGGGGGGTCTCATTTCGTTGCCCAGGCTGGTCTTGAACTCCTGAGTTCAAGCAATCCTCCCATTTTGGCCTCCCAGAGTGATGGGATAAAAGGTGTGAGCCACTGCACCTGGTTGTTTCATATTTTAAAGCTGGAAACCAAACAATATCATTTAAGGCTGATAAATCAAGTGAGATATATAGGTATATTTAAAAGTATACAGCTAAAAAGAACTAACAAAATAGTACAACTAGGCTGGGCACCTAGGTGGCTCACACCTGTAATCCCAGCAATTTGGGAGGCTGAGGCGGGCGGATCATGAGGTCAGGAGTTTGAGATCAGCCTGACCAACATGGTGAAACCCCGTCTCTACTAAAACTACAAAAACTAGCCAAGCATGGTGGCGTGTGCCTGTAATCCCAGCTACTCAGGAGGCTGAGGGAAGAGAATCACTTGAACCTGGGAGGCGGAGCTTACAGTGAGCCGAGATCATGCCATTGCACTCCACCCTGGGTGACAGAGTGAGACTCTGTCTCAAAAAAAAAAAAAGAGAGAGAGAGAGAGAAAGAAAAAAAACAACAGTACAACTAAATATAATTGGGTGAAGGGGGTGTAAGATGGTGGGAAAAGAACATAGGAATAAAAAGAAGTAGGTTCATTTTGTCCTTGCTTATGCAGTCAATAGACACCATCTTTAAAATTGGAAGATTAAATACATGAAGTTATAGTCACAATAGTAACTATCTGAAGAAATAGAAAGAAAATACAATCTTACAAACTATTAGTATAAACACCCTTTCTCTCTCTTTCTCTCTCATGCACACATGTGCACTCAAAAGACTTACAAAAGCTCTCTAAGGAAAGCATTAATGCAGCAGGTCCATTTTATTCAGTTCTTGCTTAGCTCTGTAGCCATAGCAATAACTCTTGCTCAAACTCTTAGGAGTAAGCTATAGAAATACTCACTTAGTAACTGATTAAGAATGTTATTCCAGCCAGGCGTGCTGGCTCACGCCTGTAATCCCAGCACTTTGGGAGGCCGAGGTGGGCGGATCATGAGGTCAGGAGATCGAGACCATCCTGGCTAACACGGTGAAACCCCGTCTCTACTAAAAATACAAAAAATTAGCCAGGCGTGGTGGTGGGCACCTGTAGTCCCAGCTACTCGGGAGGCTGAGGCAGGAGAATGGCGTGAATCCAGGAGGCAGAGGTTGCAGTGAGCCGAGATCACGCCACTGTACTCCAGCCTGGGTGACAGAGTGAGACTCTGTCTCAAAAAAAAAAAAAAAAAAAAAAAAAGAATATTATTCCATATTCCTGAAGCAGTGGGTCAAGATGTACCAGACTGTCACCATTCTTAAAGTAAATATAGAGATTCATAATGTGCAGCTGGCACCTGGTTTAAGATTCACACTATGGCTGGCCATGTGACCATTCCCCTTTAAGAACTCTGCATCCCAAGAAGTGAGTGGACTTCCCTGAATGGAGACATCTCACATACATATCTCTTTAGTTAGCAGATGGAGAGAACAGAAATTGGAATCATGCCTGTGACTTCTGCAGCCTTTATCTATGCATATACTTTCCTACTGTTCTTGTACTATATCATTTGACATAATAAATCTTACCCATGAGAAAATTCTGGTTCCAAAATGGCAGGATGGAAGCAAGCTAGTTTCACTTACTCCACGTACACAGAAGACAAAACAAATATATAGCACCAAGATTATCAGGAGCAATGTCATAGAATTCAAATATGAGGATAAGACAGTACCTGGGGCCACAGAAAAGTAAATAAAAACAATGAGAAGATGGTAAGAGAGAAAGACTTCCATATTCATGACACCACTCTCCCCAGTCTGCCCAGCACCAAGCACACAACTCACAATTTCTACACTGGAAAAAGTAAGATTTGAGTGGACAACCAATTTCCCCATCATTTTGGGTTCATTGGCAAAAGATCTTTCCCTGCCTTAACCCATGGGAAGCATCATGAGTGCCTGAAGGGAGAAATATTCCTGAGGACAGGCAGAGATAAAGGTGGGAGGAAGGACTAGTCTGCAGCCCTGGAAATTCTGATCTGCAACTTGGACAACACAGACACTAATTCAGTGTGGTTGTTCAGTAGCACCATGCTATAGGATGTTCATTCCATAGGTGCTCTGGACACGAACCCCTAGCCAGCCTTCCTATGCCACCAGGATATCTCCTTTGAAACCTCCTCCATTCTGGAAAGCTGGCACTCTAATTGTTGACTAGAACCAAGGCAAACCCAGGCTTAAGGCACCATCTAATGCCAAAAAGGTAGTAACCTAGCAGGAAGAAACAGAGAAAGTCAAAAGGTATATTACAAAGAATCTCTAAGCAAACATATCCAATAAAAAACAAAACAAGACAGAGAAGAATGGAATAAATTAAGTCATTCTTCAATGCAAAGGCATAGACGTTTATCCACAGAAAACAACAGCGAACATGAAACCATAACCTCTTCAAATAGACAAAGCAAGGAATCAGTGACCAACCCTAACAAGATGGCAATATGTGAACTCTCCGATCAAGAATTCAAAATAGCAGTTTTAAGGAAACTCAGTGATCTCAAGATTACACAAAACAAGCAATTCATAAATTTATTAGAAAAATTTAAGAAAGAGATTGAAATATTTTTTTAAAAATCAAACAGAAATATTGGAAATAAGAAATATATTAAACTCAAACACTCATCACGGGCTCGCAACAGCAGAATGGATTAAAAAGAAGAATGAATCAGTAAGCTCAAAGACAGGATATCTGATATATACAGACGGGGAGAAAAAAGCAAAAGAACGAAAAGGAATGAAGATTATCTACGAAATATGGAAAATGACCTCAAAACAACAAATGTAAGAATTTTTGGCATTCAAGAAGGAATTGGGCAAGAGCAAAGGGAATAAAGCTTATTCCAAGAAATAAGAACAGAAAAAATTTTTAAACTTGAGAAAGAGATAAATATCCAGATCAAGAAATGTTAAAGGAAACCAAGCAGATTTGACCCATATAAGACTATTTGAAGGCATTTAATAATCGATCTCACAAAGATCAAGGACAGAGAGGATCCTAAAAGCAACAACAGGAAAGCAGCAAATAACATATAAGGCACTCAAACAGATTTCTTAACAGAAACCACAGTGGCCAGAAGGAGGGAGTAAGATTACATTCTCAAAGTGCTAAAAGAATAATTAAAAAAGAAAAAAAAACACTCAAAACACACTGTATCCAGCAAAGCTATCCTTCAAATATAAATGAGAAATAAAGTATTTCTCAGGCAAACAAAAGTTGAGAGAATTCTTCATCACAACATTCATCTTACAAGAAATGCTTGAGGAAATTCTTCAATCTGAAAGAAAAAACATGCAAAAAGAAAAGATTTGAAGTTACAAAACTCACTGGCAAAATTAAGTACATGGACAAACCCAGAATAATCCAATAATGTAATTACGGTAGGCAATTCACTTATAATTCTAGTATTAAGTCCAAAAGAAAAACCTATAAAAAACAATAATAGCTAAGTCGCTAAGTTGTGGGTTAAAAAAACAGTAAGAGCAACAGCAGCCTGTTAAGAGAAAGGCAATATAAAAATATGTAAATTGAGACAACATAAACTCAAAATAAGGGGGTGATAGAGTAAAAGTGTAACTACTTTTTTCATTTTTTTTGCTTTTATTCTTGTGATCTAAGATAATTTGTCATCTCTTTAAAAAACGTATCTATGAAATGGTTTATATCTATAAAATGATTTCTGTAAGCCTCATGGTAACCACAATGCAAAAATCTGTAATTATTTAACTAAAAATAAAAAACCAACAAATTAAAATGTACTACCAGAGACAATCTTTTAACCAGAAGACAGTAAGAAAGAAAAACAATAAAGAGTAATTGTAAAACAACCAGAAAATAGGCAACATAATGGCAATAGTAAGTCCTTACTTACCAATAATAATATTGAATATAAATAGACTCAATTTTCCAATTAAAAGGTATAGAGTGACTGAATTGATAAAGAAACAAAATCCAACTATATGCTTCCTATAAGACACATATTTCAGAGTTGAGGTGGAACAAGATGGTGGAATAGGAGGATCTACCAATTGTTCCTTGCAAAAGGACACCAATTTAATAGCTATCTACAGACAAAAAAAGTACATTCATAACAACCAAAAATCAGGTAAACACTCACAGTACCTGGTTTTAACTTCGTATCACTGAAATATACACTACAGAGGTAGGAAAAACAGTTTTGAATCACCAATGCCACCTCTCTCCCATACCCTGGCAGTGACAGTGTGGTGTTGAGAGCATTTCTGTGTCCTGGGGAGAGGGAGACTGCAGTAATTTTGAGGAATTGAACTCAGTGCTGCCCTATTATAACAAAAAACAAAATTGGACCAAACAGCTAATGCCTGTCCATGGAAGGAGCAGCTACTCATCCATTCACGTTGCTATAAAGAAATACCTGAGACTGGGTAATTTACAAAGAAAAGAGGTTTAATTAGTTCATGGTTCTGCAGGATGTATAGGAAGCATGGCAGCATCTGCTTCTGGAGAGGCTGGAGGGTGCTTTTACCCATGGTAGAAGGCAAAGCAGGAGCAAGCATTTCACTTGGTGAAAGCAGGAGTGAGAGAGAAAGGGGAAAAGTGTCACAAACTTTTAAATGACCAGATCTCATGAGAACTCACTCACTATCCCAAAGACAGTACCAAGTGGATGATGCAAAAACATTCATGAGAAATCCGCCCCCATGATCCAATCACATCCCACCAGGCCCCACCTCTAGCAATGCGGGATTACAATTCAACATGAGATTTTGATGAGGACACAGATCCAAACCATATCACAGTATTTAAAGCAGCCCTAGCCAGAGGGGAATCCATCGAGGCCACAAGAACTGCAATATCTAGGTGAGTCCTAGTGTTGAACTTGGCCCAGGGACAGTGGACTGGGGGAATACCAGCTCAGCCAGAGCAGAAAAGAGCACTGATCAGGGTCATGAGGACCCCTTTTCAGGCCCTAGATCCTGGACGACACTTATAGGCACACACCCATCTAAAAGGAAACACTCTGACTTGACGGGAAGCACCCAGTCCTGGCAGGATTGATAACCTGCTAACTGAAGGGCCCCTGGACCCTCAATAACCAGCAGTGATACCTAGGGACTACATTGAGGTGCTTGGGTGAGACTTGCTGGCTTCAGGTGAGACTCAGCATATTCCCAAATGTGGTGGCTATGGGACAAGATTCCTTCTGCTTGAGAATAATGAAGGGAAAAGTAAAGGGGACTTTGTCTTGCACCTTAGGTACCAGGCCAGTCACAGTAAAGTAGAGTACCAAGTAGGCTCCTGGGGCCCCCAATTCCAGGCCTTGGCTTTGGTTTCTGAAACTCCCCTGGACCACAGGAGACCCCACTGCACTGAAGGGTGAGTCCCAAGCCAGGTAGCATTTACAACAAGCTGACTGAAGAGTCCTTGAGACTCAAGGGAAAATCGGTAGTAGTCTGGCAGTAATCACTGTGGGTATGAGGTAGCAGTGTCACAGGGTGAGGTTCCTGTGCCTTTGGAAAGGGGAGAAAAGAGTGGGAAGGACCACATCTAGTGGTGTGAGTACCAGCTAAGTTATGGTACGACAGAACACCAGGTAGATTTTTAATATTTTTGACCTTAGTCCTTGGCACCCAGATGGCACCACTGGGACCATATAAGGCCTGGGGAAACCTGTCACCCTGAAGGGTAACACATAGGCCCGACTGGCTTTGCCACCTGCTAATTGTAGAGCCCCAAGACCTAAAGTGAACATAGACAGTAGCCAGGAAGTGGTTACAATAAGCCTTGGGCGAGAACCAGTGATGTTCTGGCTTCAGGTCTGACCCAGCACAGTCATAGTGGTGGTGGCCACAGGGGTGCTTGTGTCACTCTACCTCTGGCTCCAGGTGGTTCAGAGCAGATAGAGAGATCTCATTTGTTTGGGAGAAAGAAATGGAAGAAAACAAGAGTCTCTGCCTGGTAATTCAGAGGATTCTTCTGGATCTTGTCCAAGACCATCAAGGCAGTAGTACCTCTATGAGTCTGCAAGAACCACAGTGTTACTGGGTTTGGGGTGCTGCCAAATTCAGATAGAATTTACATCACAACATGCAAGTCATTTCAAATATCTGAAAAGCCTCCCCATTAAGGGTGCGTACAAACAAGTTGAGACTGAGAAGACTAAAAGAAATACCTAACTCTTCAATGCACAGAGACAGAGGAATATCTACAACTATCAAGACAATTCAAGAAACCATGACGTCACCAAATGAGGTACATAAGGCACCAGGGACCAATACTGGAGAAACAAGAGATATGTGACCTTTCAGAAAGATAATTCAAAATAACTGTGTTGAGAAAATTCAAAGAAATTCAAGAAAACAGAGAAGGAATTCGGAATTCTATCACTCAAATTTAACAAAGCATCAAAATAATTCAGAAGAATCAAGAAAAAATACTGAAGAAATGGAAGTAACATAATTAAGAATGCATTGTAGCCTTTTAATTGCAGAATTGATCAGGCAGAGGAAAGAATCAGTGGGAATGAAAATAGTCTATCTGCAAATACACAGGTAGAGGAGACAAAAGAAAAAAGAATAAAAAACAATGAAGCACATCTACAGGATCTAGAAAACAGCCTCAAAATATAAATTTCAGAGTTACTGGCCTAAAAGACGAGGCAGAGAAAGAGATAGTGGTAGAAAATTTATACAATGGGATAATAACAGAGAACATCCCAAACCTAGAGAAAGATATCAATATCCAAATACAAGGAGGTTATAAAACACAAAGCAGATTTAACCCAAAGAAGACTACCTCTAGATATTTAATAATTAAACACCCAAAGGTCAAGAATTGTAAAAGGATCCTAAAATCAGCAAGAGAAAAGAAACAACATACAATTGAGCTCCAATACGTCTGGCAGCAGACTTTTCAGTGGAAACCTTATAGGTCAGGAGAGAGTGGCATGACATATTTCAAATGTTGAAGAAAAAAAAATTGCCCTAGATAGTATATACAGCAAAATTATCATTCAAGTATGAGAAATAAATACTTTCCAAAACAAACAAAAGGTGACAGATTTCATCAACATGAAACCTGTCCCACATGAAATGTAAAAGGGAGTACTTCAATCAGAAAGAGAGGGAAATTAATGAGCAATAAAAAATCATCTGACAGTATAAAACTCACTGGCAATACTAAGTGTACAGAAAAACACAAAATATTATAACACTGTAACTGCGGTGTGTAAACTACTCTCATCTTGTGTAGAAAGAATAAAAAATGAACCAAGGCAAAAGAATCGCTTGAACCTGTGAGGCAGAGGTGGCAGTGAGCTGAGATCGTACCACTGCACTCCAGCCTGGGCAACACAGTGAGACTCTGTTTCAAATAATAATAATAATAATAATAATAATAATAACCACAACAAATTTTAAAGACATAGAGCAATAAGATATAAATTAAAACTACAAAAAGTTAAAAAGTATGGGAATGAAGTTAAGATGTAGAGCCTTTATTAGTTTTCTTTTTGCTTGTTTCCTTGTTTTCATTTCAAAGTGTTTTCATTAGCTTAAAATAATGGGTTATAAGATTGTGTTTGCAAGCCTCATCGTAACCTCAAACCAAAAAATATACAACACACACACACACACAAAGTTAAAAGCATGAAACTAATTTATATCACCAGAGAAAATCACTTTCACTAAAAGGAAGACAGGAAGAAGACAAAGAAGAGAAGACCACAAAATAACCAGAAAACAACAAAATGGCAAAGGTAAGTCTTGACTGACCAATAATAACATTGAATGTAACTAGAATAAACACTAAAATCAAAATACATAGAGTGATGGAATGGATTAAAAAACAGAACCAATCAATCTGTTCCCTACAAGAAACACAATTCACCTATAAAGACACACATAGCATAAAAATAAAGAGATGCAAAAAGATATTCCATGCCAATGAAAATCAAAAAAGAGCAGGAGTTGTTATACTTATATCAGAAAAATTAGATTTCAAGATAAAACCTATTTAAAAAGCCAAAAAGGTCACTATATAATGATAAAGATGTCAATTCAGTGAAAGGATATAACAATTTTAAATATATATGCACCCAACCCTGGAGCACCCAGATATATAAAGAAAATATTATTAGAGCTAATGAGAGAGATAGACCCCAATACAATAATAGCTACATAATTCAACACCCCACTTTCAACACTGGACAGATCATCTAGACAAAAAATCAACTAAGAAAAATCGAAGATCAGATGGCTGTAGATGTGTGGTATTATTTCTGAGGACTCTGTTCTGTTCCATTGGTCTATATCTCTGTTTTGGTACCAGTACCATGCTGTTTTGGTTACTGTAGCCTTGTAGTATAGTTTGAAGTCAGGTAGCTTGATGCCTCCAGCTTTGTCCTTTTGACTTAGGATTGTCTTGGCAATGCGGGCTCTTTTTTGGTTCCATATGAACTTTAAAGGGGAACATCACACACCGGGGCCTATCATGGGGAGGGGGGAGGGGGGAGGGATTGCATTGGGAGTTATACCTGATATAAATGATGAATTGATGGGTGCTGACGAGTTGATGGGTGCAGCACACCAACATGGCACAATTATACATATGTAACAAACCTGCACGTTATGCACATGTACCCTAGAACTTTAAGTATAATAAAAAAAAAAAAAGGTAAAAAAAAAGAAAAATCGAACTTAATCTACACTATAGACTAAATGGACCTAATAGATATATAAAGAACTTTTGATGCAACAACTGCGGAATACACATTCTTTTCCTCAGCACAAGGATCATTCTCAAATAGAGAACATGTTAGGTCACAAAACAAGTCTTGAAACATTAAAAAAATGGAAAAAAATGAAGCATTTTCTGTGACCAGAATGAAATAAAACTAGAAATCAATAACAAGAGGAATCTTGGAAACTCTAAAAATATATGGAAAGTAAATGATACGTGCCTGAATTGCCAGGGTGTCAATGAAGAAATTATGAAAAAAAATTAAAAATTTCTTGAAAACAATGATAGAAACACAACAGACCAAAGCTATGGGATACAACAAAAGCAGGACTAAGAGGGAAGTTTATAGCTATAATTGCTTACAACAAAAAACATAAAAAGTTTTAAATAAACAACCTAATGGTTTATCTTAAAGAATGAGGACAGCAAGAGTGAACCAAACCCAAAACCAGTAGAAGAAAAGAAATATTAAAGATTAGAGCAAAAATATATGAAATTTTAAAGAAGTAAACAGTACAAAAGGACAATGACACAGAATTTGCTTTTTTGGAAAGTTAAACAAAATTGATAAATCTTTAGGTAGACTAAGAAAAGAGAGAAGACCCAAATAAATAGAATCAGAGATAAAACAAGGAGACATTACAACTGATACCACAGACATTCAAAGGACCACTAATGGCTCCTATAAGTAAGTATATGCCAAAAAATTGGAAAATCTAGAGGAAATAGAAAAATTTCTAGACAGACACAACCCACCAAGACTGAACCAAGAAGAAATTTAAAACCTGAGCAGACCAATAACAAGTAACAAGATCAAAGTCATGATAAAAAGACTCCCAGTAAAGAAAAGTCTGGGACTCAAGAGCTTTACTGCGGAATTCTACCAAACATTTAAAGAAGAACTAATACCAATCCTACTCAAACTATTCTAAAATATAGAGGTAAGGAATACTTACAAACTCGTTCTATGAGGCTAGTATTACCCTGATAACAAGCTACATCAAAAAGAAAACACACACACACACACACACATCAGCCAATATCTTGATGAGTATTGATGCAAAAAGCCTCAACAAAATGCTAGCAAACTAAATTCAATAATACATTAAAAAGATATTCGTCACGACCAACTGGGATTTATTCCTGAGATGCAAGAATGGTTCAACATATGCAAATCAATCAATATGATACAGCATATCAATACAATGAAAAACAAAAATCACATAACAATTTCAATTGATGCTGAACATATATTTGATAAAATTCAATATCTCTTCATGAAAAAAACCCTCAAACAACTGGGTATAAAAGAAACATATCTCAACATAGTAGAAGACACAACAGACAAACAGTGTCATACGAAATGGGGAAAAACTAAAAGCCTTTCTTTTAAGATCTGGAACACAACAAGGATGCCTACTATCCCACTGTTATTCCACATGGTAATGGCAGGCCTAACTATTGGAATCAGACAAAAAATAGAAATAAAGTGCATTGAAATAGGAAAGGAACAAGTCAAATTTTCCTTGTTTGCAGATGATATGGTCTCATATTTGAAACTGCTTAAAGACTCTACAAGAAAACTATTAGAATAAAGAAAATCAGTAAAGTTGCAGAATACAAAACAAACATACAAAAATCAGTAGCATTTCTCTATGCCAACAATGAACAATCTGAAAAAGAAATATAAAAATTAATCCTATCCCATTTATAGTAGCCACACATAAAATTAATTACCTAGGAACTAACATAACCAAAGAAGTGAAAGATCTTTATCTTGAAAGCTATAAAACACTTATGAAAGTAAATGACACCAAAAAAATTTGAAAGATGTTCGATGTTCATGGATTGGAAGAATAAATAATTTTAAAATGTCTATGCAACCAAAAGCAATTTACAGATCCAGTGCAATCTCTATCAAAATACCAATGATATTCTTCACAGAAGTTAAAAAGAAAATCCTAAAATCTATATGGAACCCAAAAGACCCAGAATAGTCAAAGCTATCCTACGTAAAAAAACAAAACTGGAGTATCAGGGGAAACAGCCCCCAATATTTCAACATAGGTTCTTTTCTATTTTCCCTAAGTTTCAGCCAGTCTGAGAAATAAAGGGAAAGAGTACAAAACAGAGAAATTTTAAAGCTGGGTGTCCAGGGGAGACATCACATGCCAGCAGGTTCTGGGATGCCACCTGAGCCGCAAAACCAGCAAGTTTTTATTATGGATTTCAAAAGGGGAGGCGTGTATGAATAGGGTGTGGGTCACAGAGATCACATGCTTCAAGGACAATAAAATGTCACAAGGCAAATGGGGGCAGAATGAGATCACAGGACCAGGGCAAAATTAGAATTGTTGATGAAGTTTCATGTCCCACAGGACAAGCATTGTCATTGGTAACATCTTATCAGGAGATAGGGTTTGAGAGCAGACAACCGGTCCAACTAAAATTTACTAGGCAGGAATTTCCTAATCCTAATAAGCCTGGGGGCACTACAGGAGACTGGGACTTATTTCATCCCTTATCTACAACCGTATAAGACAGACACTTCCAGAGTGACCATTTTAGAGACCTTCCCCTGGGAATGCATTCTCTTTCTCGGGGCTGTTCCTTGCTGAGAAAAAGAATTCAGTGATATTTCTCCTATTTGCTTTTGTAAGAAGAGAAATATGACTCTGTTCTCTCTGGCCCCACAGGCAGTCAGGCCCAATGGTTATCTTCCTTGTTCCCTGAAAATCACAGTTATCCTATTCCTTTTGGATGCCCAGATTTCATAGTGTTCAAACACACATGCTCTACAAATAATTTGTGCAGATAACACAATCATCACAGGATCCTGAGGTGACATACATCCTCAGCTTATGAAGATGATGGGATTAAGAGATTAAAGTAAACGACAGGCATAGGAAATTATAAGAGTATTGATTGGGAAAGTGATAAATGTCCATGAAATCTTCACAAATTTTGTTCAGAGACTGCAATAAAGACAGGTGTAAGAAATTATAAAAGTATTAATTTGGGGAACTAATAAATATCCATTAAATCTTCACCATTTATGTTCTTCTGCCATGGCTTCAGCCGGTCCCTCCATTCGGGGTCCCTGACTTCCCACAACACTGGAGGAATCACATTATCTGACTTCAAGTTGTATTACCTAGCTATAGTGACTGAAACAGCACAACACTGGCACAAAAACAGACACATAGACCAATGAAACAGAATACAGAACCCCAAAATAAATCCACACACCTATAGTGAACTCATTTTTGACAAAGCTGTTGAGAATATACATTGGGGAAAAGACAGTCCCTTCAATAAATGGTGCTGGGGAACTGGATATTCATATGCAGAAGAATGAAACTAGATACGTATCTCTCACCATATACAAAAAAAAAATCAAAATGGATTAAAGTCTTAAATCTAAGGCCTACAACTATGAAACTGCTAGAACAAAATCTTAGGGAAAATCTCCAGGATATTGATGTGGACAAAAATTTCTTGAGTAATGTCCTACTAGTACAGGCAAGCAAAGCAAAAATGAACAAATGAGATCACATAAAATTAAAAAGCTTCTGCACAGCTAAGAAAACTATTAATAAAGTAAAGAAACATCCCACAGAATGGGAGAAAATATTTTCAAACTACCCATTTGACAAGGGATTAATAAACAGACTACATGATGAGCTGAATCAACACTATAGAAAAAATCTAATAGTATGACTAAAAAGTAGGCAAAAAAAATGAATAGACATTTATCAAAAGAACATACAAATAGCAAACAGACATATGAAAAGGTGCTCAACATCACTGGTCATTGAAGAAAAGCAGATCAAAATTACAATGAGACTCCAGTTACAATGGCTTATATCTACCTTTGGTCTTTGATGTTGGTGACCTTTAGATGGGGTTTTGGTGTGGACGTCCTTTTTGTTGACATTGATACTATCCCTTTCTGTTTGTTAGTTTCCCTTCTAACAGTCAGGCCCCTCTGCTATAGTTTTGCTGGAGTTTGCTGGAGGTCCACTCCAGACCATGTTTACCTGGGTATCACCAGCAGAGGCTGCAAGCAAAGATTGCTGCCTGTTCCTTCCTCTGGAAGTTTCATCCCAGAGGGGCACCCGCCAGATGCCAGCCAGAGCTTTCCTGTATGAGGTGTCTGTTGACCCCTGCTGGGAGGTGTCTACCAGTCAGGAGGCACGGGGGTCAGGGACCCACTTGAGGAGGCAGTCTCTCCCTTAGCAGAGCTCGAGCTCTGTGCTGGGAGATTTGCTGCTCTCTTCAGAGCCAGCAGGCAGGAACGTTTAAGTCTGCTTAACCTGTGCCCACAACAACTGCCCCTTCCCCCAGGTGCTCTGTCCCAGGGAGATGTGAGTTTTATCTATAAGCCCCTGACTGGGGCTGCTGCCTTTCTTTCAGAGATGCTCTACCCAGAGAGGAGAAATCTAGAGAGGCAGTCTGACTACAGCAGCTTTGCCAAGCTGCACTGGGCCCTGCCCAGTTCAAACTTCCCAGTGGCTTTGTTTACCCTGTGAGGGGAAAGCTGCCTACTGAAGCCTCAGTAATGGCAAATGCCCCTCCCCCCACCAAGCTTGAGCATCCCAGGTCGACTTCAGACTGCTGTGCTGGCAGCAAGCATTTCAAGTCAGTGGATCTTAGCTTGCTAGGCTCCATGGGAATGGGATCCACCGAGCTAGACAACTTGACTCCCTTGTTTCAGCCCCCTTTTCAGGGGAGTGAACGGTTCTGTCTCGCTGGCATTCCAGGTGCCACTGGGGTATGAAAAAAAAAACTCCTGCAGCTAGCTCAGTGTCTGCCCAGACAGCCACCAATTTTGTGCCTGAAACCCAGCGCCCTGGTGGCGTAGGCACCCGAGGGACTCTCCTGTTCTGCAGGTTGTGAAGACCATGGGAAAAGCATAGTATCTGGGCTGGAATGCACCATTCCTCATGGCACAGTCCCTCACGGCTTCCCTTGGCTAGAGAAGGGAGTTCCACAACCCCTTGCACTTCCAGGGTGAGGCGATGCCCCACCCTGCTTTGACTTTCCCTCTGTGGGCTGCACCCACTGTCTAACCAGTCCCAATGAGATAAGCTGGGTACCTCAGTTGGAAATGCAGAAATCACTCACTTTCTGCATTTGATCTCATTGGGAACTGCAGACCAGAGCTGTTCCTATGTGGTCATCTTGCTAGCCACCTCACTCACAAAACAAATCTTAATAAAATTTTAAAAAATTAAAATAATATCTAGTATCTTCTCAGATCACAGTAGAATAAAACTAGAAATCAATGCCAAAAGGCACCCTCAAGACTACAAATAAATGGACATTAAACAATATGCTTGTGAATAATTTGTGGGTTAATAATGAAATCAAATTGAAAGTTAAGAATTTTTTCAAAATGAATAACAGTGACAAGTTATCAAAACTTCAGGAATACAGCAAAAGCACGTCTAGAGGAGGGTTTACAGCGCTAAATGCCTACATCAAAAAGACAGAAAGATAACAAATAGACAACTTACTGTTACACCTCAAGGAACTAGAGAAACAAGAACAAATCAAACCCAAAGTTAGCAAAAGAAAAAAATAACAAATATTAAAGCAGAACTAAATGAAATTGAAAGCAAAAAAATGAATAAAACATAAAGTTGGTTCTTAGAAAAAACGAAGAAAATGTATACTCCAGTAACTAGATAAACCCAGAAAAGAAGAGAGAAGATTCAAATAAGTTCAATTTGAAATGAAACTGTAGCTCATTGAGCTTGCCTGCAGCTCTCAGGGTTCCTGTGGCTTTCTTTGTTGTTGCAGCCAGCCCTGCATGCCAGCAACCATGTCGAAGGGACCTGCAGTTGGTATGGCTCTTGGCCCTACATACTCTTGTGTGGGTGTTTTCCAGCAGGGAAAAATAGAGATAATTGCCAATGATCAGGGAAACCAAACCATTCCAAGCTATGTCACCTTTACGGACACTGAACGACTGATCGGTGATGCCTCAAAGAATCAAGTTGCAATGAACCCCACCAACACGATTTTTGATGCCAAACATCTATTTGGACGCAGATTTGATGATGCTGTTGTCCAATCTGATATGAAGCATTGGCCCTTCATGGTGGTGAATGATGCTGGCAGGCCTAAGGTCCAAGTAGAATACAAGGGAGAGACCAAAAGCTTCTACCCAAAAGGAGGTGTCCTCTATGGTTCTGACAAAGATGAAGGAAATTGCAGAAGCCTACCTTGGGAAGACTATTACTAATGCTGTGTTCACAGTGCCGGCTTAATTTAATGACTCAGTATCAGGCTAACAAAGATGCTGGAACTATTGCTGGTCTCAAGGTATTTAGAATTATTAATGAACCAACTGCTGATGCTATTGCTTACAGCTTAGACAAAAAGGTTAGAGTAGAAAGAAACATGCTGATCTTTGACCTGGGAGGTGGCACTTTTGATGTGTCAATCCTCAATACTGAGGATGGAATCTTTGAGGCCAAATCTACAGCCAGAGACACCCACTTGGGTGAAGAAGATTTTGACAACCGAATGGTCAACTGTTTTATTGCTGAGTTCAAGCACAAACACAAGAAGGACATCAGTGAGAATAAGAGGGCTGTAAGACGCCTCCGTACTGCTTGTGAACGTGCTAAGAGTACTCTCTCTTCCAGCACCCATGCCAGTACTGAGATCGATTCTCTCTCTGAAGGAATCGACTTCTATACCTCCAGTACCCGTGCCTGATTTGAAGAACTGAATTCTGACCTGTTCCGTAGAACCCTGGACCTGGTAGAGAAAGCCCTTCGAGATGCCAAACTAGACAAGTCACAGATTCACAATATTGTCCTGGTTGGTATTTCTACTCATATCCCCAAGATTCAGAAGCTTCTCCAAGACTTCTCCCATGAAAAATAACTGAATAAGAGCATCAACCCTGATGAAGCTGTTGCTTATGGTGCAGCTGTCCAGGCAGCCATCCTGTCTGCAGACAAGTCTGAAAATGTTCAAGATTTGCTGCTCTTGGATGTCACTCCTCTTTCCCTTGGTATTGAAACTGCTGGTGGAGTCATGACCAACCTCATCAAACATACTACTACCATTCCTACCAAGCAGACACAGACCTTCACTACCTATTCTGACAACCAGCCTGGTGTGCTTATTCAGGTTTATGAAGGTGAGCATACCATGACCAAGGATGACAACCTGCTTGACAAGTTTGAACTCACAGGCATACCTCCTGCACCCCGAGGTGTTCCTCAGATTGAAGTCACTTTTACACTGATGCCAATGGCATCCTCAATCTCTCTGCTGTGGTCAAGAGTACAAGAAAAAAGAATAAGATTACTATCACTAATGACAAGGGCCATTTGAGCAAGGAAGACATTGAACATATGGTCCAGGAAGCTGAGAAGTACAAAGCTGAAGATAAGAAGCAGAGGGACAAAGTGTCATCCAAGAATTCACTTGACTCCTGTGAATTCAACATGAAAGCAACTCTCAAAGATGAGAAAATTCAAGGCAAGATTAACGATGAAGACAAACAGAGGATTCTGCACGAGTATAATGAAATTATCAACTGGCTCAGTAAGAATCAGACTGCTGAGAAGGAAGAATTTGAACATCAGCAGAAAGAGCTGGAGAAAGTCTGCAACCCCATCATTACCAAGCTGTACCTGAGTGCAGGAGGCAAGCCAGGAGGAATGCCTGGGGGATTCCCTGGTGGTGGAGCTCCTCCCTCTGGTGGTGCTTCCTCAGGGCTCACCATTGAAGAGGTTGATTAAGTCAACACAAGTATAGATGTAGCATTGTTCCACACATTTAAAATATTGAAGGACCTAAATTTGTAGCAAATTCTGTGGCAGTTTTAAAAAGTTCAGCTGCTATAGTAAGTTACTGGGCATTCTCAATACTTGAATATGGAACATATGCACAGGGGAAGGATATAACATTGCACTTTATAAACACTATTGTACATGGAAAAATGCAAAGTCTTAAATAAAACTATTTAAAATTGGCAAAAAAAAAGAAATGAAATGGTAAACTTTACAACTGACTCCACAGAAATACAAAGGATCATTCAAGACTATTATGAAAACCTCTATGCACATAAACCAGAAAATCTAGAAGAAATGAATAAACTCCTGGAAACATACAATCCCCCTAGCTTTGATCAAGAAGAAATAGAAATCCTGAACAGATCAATAGCAAGCAGTAAAATTTAATCAGTAATTTAAAGAAAAGAAACCACTGCCCACAACAGCAACAACAACAAAAGCCCAGGTGGACCACAAGGATTCACAGCTGTATTCTATAAAACATTCAAAGAAGAATTGATGCCAATCCTACTGAAACTATTTCAAAAGACTTAGAAGGAGGGAATCCTCCCTAACTCATTCTATGAAGCCAGTATCACACTGATACCAAAACCAAGAACGGACACAACAACAACAGCAAAACTACAGGCCAATATCTATGAAAAATGTAAATGCAAAAAAATCCTCAACGAAATACTAGCAACCCAAATCCAACAGCACATCCAAAAGATAATTCACCATGATCAAGTGTGTTTCATCCCAGAGATGAAGTGATGGATCAACATACTCAAGTCAATAAATGTGATTCACCACATAAACAGAATTAAAAACAAAAATCATATGATCATCTCAATAGGCACAGAAAAAAAGAATTCAACAAAATCCACCATCTCTTTATGTTTAACAACCCTTAACAAACAAGCATAGAAGGGACATACATCAAAATAATAGCAGCCATATATGACATACCCACAGTCAACATCATACTGAATGGGGAAAAGTTGAAAATTCTCACTAAGAACTAGAACAAGACAAGGACATCCACTTTCACCACTTCTATTCAACATAGTACTGGAAGTCATAGAGCAATCAGGCAATAGAAAGAAATAAAGGGCATTCAAATAGGAAAACAGGAAGCCAAACTATTGCTGTTTGCCCATGATATGATCATATACCTAGAAAACCCTAAAGGCTCCCCCAAAAGACTCCTAGGTATGATAAGTGAAGTAAGTAAAGTCTCAATTCAGTATAGTACAAAATCAATGTGCATAAATCAGTAGCACTGCTATACAACAACAGTGACCAAACTGAGAATCAAATCAAGAACTCAATCCCATTTACAGTAGCTACAAAAATATAATAACTAGGAATATATTTAAGCAAGGAGGTAAAAGATCTCTACAAGGAGAACTAAAAAACACTGCAGAAAGAAATCATAGATGACACAAACAAATGGAAATAGATACCATGCTCATGGATTGGAAGAATCGATATTGTAAAAATGACCATACTGTCAAAGCAATCTACAGATTCAATGCAATTCCTATCAAAATGCCAACTTCATTTTTCACAGAACTAGAAAAAACAGTCCTAAGATTCATAATTGAACTAAAAAAGACCCCAAATATCCAAAGCAATCGTAATCAAAATGAACAAATCTGGAGGCATTATTTTCCTGAACTTCAAATCATATAATACTACAAGGCTATAGTAACCAAAACAGCATGGTACTGGTACAAAAGGAGATACACAGACCAATGGAACATAACAGAGAGGCCAGGAATAAATTCGTACATTTACAATCAACTGATCTTTGACAAAGCACACAAAAACATAAATTGGGAAAAGGACACCATATTCAATAAATGGTGCTAGGAAAATTGAATAGCCACATGTAGAAGAATAAAACTGGATCCCTATCTCACCTCATACAAAAATTTACTGCAGATAGATTAAAGACTTAAATCTAAGGCCCGAAATCAGAAATATTCTAGAGGAAAACTTAGAAAAAAAAAACCCTTCTGGCCATTGGCATAGGCAAAGAATTTATGATTAAGACCCCAAAAGCAAATGCAACAAAAACAGAAATAAATAAATGGAACCTAATTAAATTAAAAAGCTTCCACACAGCAAAAGAAACAATCATCAAAGTAAACCTGCAACTCACAGCATGGGAGAAAATATTTGGAAATTATACATCTGACAAAGAACTAATGTCCAGAATCTACAAGGAACTCAAGCAAATCAGCAAAAAACCCACAAATTATCCCATCAAAAAGTGGGCAAATAACATGAATAGACAGTTTTTCAAAAGAAGACATACAAAGGGCCAAGAAACATATAAAAATTATTCAACATCTCTAATAATCAGGGAAATGCAAATTAAAACCACAGTAAGATACCACCTTACTCCAGCCAGAATGGCCATTAATTAAAAGGTCAAAGAGCAATGGATACTGCCATGGACATAATGAAAAGGGAATGCTTATACACTGCTGGTGGGAATGTATATTTGTACAACCTCTATGGAAAACAGTATGGAGATTTCTCAAAGAATTAAAAGTAGATCTACCATTCAATCTTTTCCCAAAGGAAAAGAAGTTACTATATCAAAAAAAACTCTTGTGCATGTTTATTTATTACAGCACAATTCACAATTACAAAGATATGCAGTCAACCTCAGTGCCCATCAACCAATTAGTGGATAAAGAAAATGTGGTGCATATATATATATACACACACATACACACACACACACACACACACACGCACATGCACACACACACACATATACCATGGAATACTACTCACTCATGACAAAGAATGAAACAATGTCTTTTACAGCAACTTGGATGGAACTGGAGGCCATCATTCTAAGTGAAGTAACTCAGGAATCGAAAACCAAATACCACATGTTCTTTCTTTTAAGTGGGACCTAAGCTACAGATATGCAAAGGCATACAGACTAGTATTAATGCACATTGGAGACTCAGAAGGGGAAGAAGAAGGAGGTGGAGGAAGGACAAAAAACTACTTATTGGGTACAATGTACAGAACTAAAGTGATGGGTGCATTAAAATCCCATTCTTCACCACTGTACAATTCATCTGTGTAACCAAAAACCACTTATACCTCAAAAGTTGTTGAAATTAAAAAAATAAAATAATTTCAAATAGTCATATGTAGCTAGTGACTACCTGATTGGATAGCCATAGTTAATCAGAAATAAATGAAAAGCCTTATCTTATTAATGTGGTTGCCTTGGATTCCACTTTGTCTATAATATTATGCTTTTTTTCTGTTTCAAATTGCTGATATATTCAGATCTATATACCTATCTCTCCATCTCTCTCTCCATATATATAAATATATATAAAGTAAATACAGTATATTCATACATGTATATATACATATATAGTTTATATATACAGTTTGTATATATATAGTTTTTCTGCTTTTCACCTTTAAGAGTCACTTTTAGATATGTCTTTTATAAACCAAAGAAACTACAGTTGAACCTTGTTTTCTAATTCAAACTGAGAATGTTTGCCTTATAATAGGAATGTTTAACCCACACCCATTTACTAGCATTTATTGGTCTTTCTTCAATTGTTGTATTTGCATTATGCTTTCTTCTTAATTTTTATGTGGTTTTATTTTTCTGCTGGAGTCATTTGTAAAGTATACTTTCCAGTTTTAATTCTATAAGAGGTTACCCCTAAATTTAAAATAAATGAATTTATATTTCTCCTTGAAACTCTCTCTCTCATACCTCCTCTACTTTCCTACCCTACCCCTCTATCTCCCAGGTAATGGTGGCATAGTATGAGATTTTAGTCTGGTTTTTGTATATTTAAAATTATGTTGTCTACCCTTTCAAGAAGTAATATATCCATTCTGTTTTGTAACCTTATCTATACTATTTAGACTAATTCTATATTCAATAGATTCAATGCACACATCATTCTTTTTATAACATAGTCTATATTCTTAAGGTATTTTTATTGTTTTTTATTGTTTGCAAGATGCTTTGAGTTTTTATTTTGCATCTCCCCACGTCATTTCCCAAGGGTTCTATAGAGGGTACATTCTCTGAGCTCTTGCATTTCTGAAAATATCTTTATGTTGCATTGTCAGGGTAGAGAACTTCTTGGTCAAAACATTTTCCCATCAAAAATATAAATGTTCCACTATTTGTCTTCTGACATTTAATACTATGGAAAATTCTAGGGATATCCCTTTTTTTTTTCTTTAGAGGTACCCAGTTTTTGGTTTTTGTTGTCTCTTTCTTCGACTACATGCTTACAGAAGTTTTTTCTTTATCCTTGAAATTCAGAACATTAACCAGGATTGTATAGATATCAGTTATGTCTTACTAGTTTGGTACCTTTTGATCTGGAGATTCAGCTGTTTCTTAATTTTATAGATGTTTTCTTCTATTATTGCTTCTATTCATTTATTCTTGTCTTTCAGATACATAGATAAGCCATATTGAAACAGTCTGTTGCTGTCTGAGATAACGCCTCTTTGTCCTACCTCCAAGATGATTAAGGAGCGAGGACACAAAACTGAGCTTAGAGTGAAAGCTTAATAAGTGAAAGAAGAAAGCTCTCTGCCAGCAGAGAGGGGGGTCACGAACAGGTATACTCACTGTGGGGCCCGTTCTGGGGTTTTTATGGACCGGAAAAGGGAAGAAAAGTGCGTAGTCTGTGGGCTGTCTTGGCTAACCCGTGACTCAGCCTGGCCCGGGACTTTGGCCCGGGACCAATCAGGAGCTGAAATGATGATTCACAGATACTGCTTAGCTTGCCCCAGGGCCTATCAGAAGCTGACATGAAAGTTTGGCGGGGGCGGGGGGAGGAGGGGACCTTGGCCTGGGACCAATCCGGAGCTGAGGTGATGATTCATAGAAGCCAGACTTACAGAGTTGTTTCTTTCTTTTTTTTTTTTTTTTTTTTTTTTTTTTTTGTTTGGTTGGTTGTTTTGAGACCGTGTCTCACTCTGTTGCCCAGGCTGGAGTGCAGTGGCACCATCTCCGCTCAATGCAACCTCCGCCTCCTGGGTTCAAGAGATTCTCCTGCCTCAGCCTCCTGAGCAGCTGGGACTACAGGCACGCGCCACCACACCCAGCTAATTTTTGTATATTTTTTAGTAGAGACGGGGTTTCACCATATTGGCCAGGCTGGTCTTGAACTCCTGACCTCGTGATCTGCCCACCTCAGCCTCCCAAAGTGCTGGGATTACAGGCGTGAGCCACCGCACCCGGCCCGGACTTACAGTTCTAATAAAGGAAAGCAGAGTGCCCACCCAAACCCACCAGAGCCCACCGTGCCCATGCCCACAAAAGGAGAAGAAACTTTTCCTGGGAACATGCTGACTATACAAAGGACAAAGGCATTTGGATGCCAGGCCTTGTTCCCTTATCTGAGTGAGCTGGACGTTCTGTGTCAGTTTTTATCCAAACAGGCAGGAGATTTTTCTATCGGTGCAGCCATGGGCATGTCTTCAGCCACAACACCCTGTGCTAGTTACCTTATCGGTGTCTGCAGCTTGAATTATGTTCCCAGGCTGCTTTTTATGTTATGTGGGATAAGGCACTGATCCATGGGCTGGGGGGTCTCCTGGTACCCTTCCCTTGCTGTCTACCTAAAGCAAGCTACCTAATTCCTTTCAATATGTTGGTTCTACATTCACTGGCCTTATATTAATTATTGATTTTCTTGTTATTTTTATCTCCTTGTTCTTTTCCTCTGCATTACAGGAGAGCTTTGGGTTGCATCAAAAATTTCTGATTTCATTTCTGCATTATCAAAACTGATCATACTGCTGCTGATTTATTTTTTACATGCTAGTATCATTTTTTTGTTCACAGTTGACTATTTTTGACATACAAAACAGCAATTTAATATGGTTTAAACTGAAAAATAAAAAGAATTACTGCAGTATCGATGGTGATAGAGACAAGCTAGAAATCCAGTAAATACCTATTAATATGGAAGTGATTGAATAAACTGTGATACATTCATATCATGAGCTATTATGCTACCACTAAGAGAACAACAGTGGAACGTATGCAAATTCTACTAGGTACTGAATAAAAGGTACAGAAAAAAAGTGTATTATACAATAATCGCATTTTTAAATAATGTTCAAACAAAAGCTGTGTGTGTGTGTGTGTGCGCACGCGTGTGTGTGTGTGTTTGAATCAAATGAAGGGACTTTAGAAAAATGTATAGAAAGTTATGCACCAGACTGTTAACTCTGGTTACCTTGGGGAAGTATAAATTAGAAGAAAGAAAAGAAGAGGGGAGGACAACTTCCCCCAAAATTGTCCTTAACAATACAGCAAGCATTCCACAATGATGCCATTTATGAAAAGCTACCTATGTATATATGTATACGCAAAATAAACCACACAAAAGGATGGTCAACCTAAAAGTGGCTATCTCAGGGTAGTGAGATTTTGGATACTTCTTTCTTCTTCTTCCCCCATCCCAACATATAGCCACGTACACACACACACACACACACCCCATAAATATCACATTCACACCTCCAAATGAACATAGTGTAAGCTAGTTTCTAGCTCAGTAATCTAGAGCATAAAGGTAATGGAAAGGAAGCCAGAACCATAAGGAATGCTGGCATAGGAACTTTGTCTTCATTTCCTCTACTTACTTTCTGAACCCATGGCCAGACTCAGACCAGCCCCCTTCAATGTAATGGTTTCTACATCATAGTGTCCTGCTACCTTCCTTTCTAGCCCTGGCTCTTCCAAGTTAGGAAAAGTTTGTTAGTTCCAGGATTTCTTCTATTTTTTGTTAGGCTGAAAACTTTTGAGTGGGAACTTATAAGACATCACCCAATTTTTATTTTAGTTTCCAAGTTTGGTCTTGTCTGCTCTCTATGTTGACAATTCTTTCCTTCTTTACATACCAAACTAAGACAAGTTATCGTTACTTTTTTTAAAATTCCATGGTCCTTTTGGAATACCCCTATTTCTTAAAGTCAGTCTCTTTTACTTACCTCTTAGTTCCATTTATTTAGAGTTCACCTTACCTATTTGGAATCCTAAGCTTTACTTTGCCTTTCTAAGCAGTAATTCTGATAAGTATTGCTACAAAGATGTTGAATATTGCATTTCACAGGACCTGGAATAATCAACCAATCTCAATGCTTTCAAACTGACATGGCCCTTGAACCATATTTGAACTAGTAACAAAGCTTTAAAAGCCTCTACTCATCTTTAATACAGGCCCTCTGAGCCCTCAGCATCACACCCTCCGGCCCCATCAATGTTTTATGGAATCTAAATTAAAGGCTGTTTTCAAACTCTTAATTGTAAAGCATTACTTTCAATTTTTATAATGACCAAGACCAAATTTAGCTTCTTGGCATTGCTTAAATTGTTCCTAGTCAGAGAGACATGAGGGCTGCTTAAACCTATAATCTTAGTTTCAATCCACACTCTATAATTTTCAGAAATGACAGTTCTGACAGGAAAATGCCTGGGAAGACACCAACCTCTGGGTCTCACAACTCTAAAAAACAGAACTTGCTGACAGATTTTGACAAAGGGACCCCAGTGAGTACACACTAGGGTAAGATTTCATATGAATAGGACACCATCGTGTTTGCCCTCAGACTTTTCAAATGTGGTCTTCTATGCACTATCTAACCCTCACCTTTCACCTCATTGGCATTGGTCCCCCTGTCACAGAACACGAGCAGGCAAAGAAACAATGTATACAAATTCAACTGCACCTGCGCAGTAGAGATCTGCTGTGTAGTGGGCTCTAACATGAGACTATAGTGCAAAACTTTCTGGAAGTGAGCCAAACAGACCCTAGCTTGTATGAGTTAAAATCATTTCAAGTCAAACTGGTCATCACAAGGTACTGGCAGACCTGATCAATTCACAGGTAGCAGCTACATTGAATGAACAAAGAGTTAAGGTGACCATGTTACAAAAAAAGAGAATGAACAACTACATCCTAAAAACCCTTTCCTTGCACTCCCAAATAAAAATCTGTCCCTCACAGATCTACCAGGAGTCTTTAAATTCCCACCACAGGGATTACTCTTTTAGTTTAAAGGTATTAACTGTCTTTGTTAAAATACAACTGGAAGACACAGAAAAAGTAATTCCAGCCATTTTTAAAAGCCTTAGGGCCCTAGAGGGATTTGTTTGCTATATTAGGCAGTTTCCTAGAAAAAAACTAATACCACCACATGTTTGTAAACTGACTATAACCTATATGTTGTTCCTTTCTATGTTCATACCACACAAATGACATATGTAAGAAGGACAAATTATTGTCCTTGTTTTTTGGTAAGAAAATTGAGACTCAAAGAGGTAAGGTAGCCATTCAGCCAACATCTGACATTTGCACTAAGAGTGGTTCAAAAGAGAAAAATATTGATAGGAGAGAAGGGATCTGGAAAGACCCTGAACACTGGGAAGAAGGCTAGGGTGGGGCCTCATGGTAGGGACACTAAACAACCCAAAACCACTGAGTAACTGCTCAGTAAAGAGTAAAGAGGGTATGCAGGAAAAGAAGACAAACTTGTCCTACTCCACAGCCTTGCAGTTTGGTTCTGTCTGCTTCTTTAAGAGTATGCATATCACCCTTTGAGGATCTTTCTAAAACATGTCATGCCATAATTTTGGGTCTGCCAGTGTCCAAAAAGAAAATAAAGTAACATAAATATACCAAGAATTAAACAACCTGGGTTCTGGTTCTAGCTCTACTAACTACTAGCTCCATAACCATTCATATATTTTTCTCTCTTTGAAGACTGACAAAAGAAGAATAGCCATAGGTAATTCAATAGAACACAGGACTTGGGACAAGAAGTTTGAGGCTTCTTCATCATTCTCAGCAAACTATCACAAGGACAGAAAACCAAACACAGCATGTTCTCACTCATAGGTGGGAATTGAACAATGAGATCACTTGGACACAGGGCAGGGAACATCACACACTGGGGTCTGTCGGGTGGTGGGGGGCTGGGGGAGGGATAGCATTAGGAGAAATACCTAATGTAAATGATGAGTTGATGGGTGCAGCAAACCAACATGGCACATGTATACCTATGTATCAAACCTGCACGTTGTGCACATGTACCCTAGAACTTAAAGTGTAATAATAAAAAAAGAATTAAGAGCATTATGTATCTTAAAAATAAACTCATCTTTCCTGTTAGACTTAAAAAAGAAGATTGAGGTTTCTTTCAAGATTCGACAAAATCATTCATGATATTCAGTATGTTAATATAGTCTCTAGTAATATAGAGGTGAACATAAACAGGTAAGGTCCCTGTTCATATCAACTGGCATTCTACTTGCAGAGAAGACAGATAATAAACAGAAAACTAATAAGCAAACAATACAAAACGTATCTGATAGTGCTATGCAGAAAATAGATTTTGAGTCCTGACTGCATAAACCTGGGGCAAGTGAATTGTCTTCTCATCTTTAAAAGAATACTAACAGCTCAGGCTAAGCCTACTGTATAGTTTTGCTGTAAGGATCAAAGAATGGATTGCAACGCTTATTGTAAACTTCAAAGTGTTTACATAATCTTTATCAGAGAGAGAGAAAAATCTTCTATTTCACTACTGTGAGCAAACAAAGAAACTGAGCATGCTATAGATTCTGTTGTTTCCAAAGACAAGGCTTATAAGAATACATTCAATAACAGCATCTAAAAGGAGACCAATCAATACAGTCCAAAATGTTCTCATCAGTGGGTAACCTGAATTGAGAGTTAGAAGGAAATGAATTGAGACTCAAGCTAAATCAGAGAAAATTTTCTATTTCACATATTTGGTTTTATTGCTGGAATTAATAGGACATGCAAAAGCTAAAATTGAGACAATAATAGTAAGTGGCCTAAAAGCCTCCAACTACAATAAAGACCAAAGTTCCCTTGATTTATTTAAATCAAATCCATGTCATGCACTGAAACAGGGTGCTTCTTACCTGGATTAGTCCGTTTTCATGCTGCTGATAAAGACATACCCGAGACTGGGAAGAAAAAGAGGTTTAATTGTACTTACACTTCCCCATAGCTTGGGGGGACCTTAGAATCATGGCGGGAGGCGAAAGGCACTTTTTAGATGGTGTTAGCAAGAGAAAAATGAGGAAGATGCAAAAGCAGAAACCCCGGATAAAACCATCAGATCTCATGAGACTTATTCACTATCACGAGAACAGTATGGGGGAAACCGCCCCCATGATTCAAATTATCTCCCACTAGGTACCTCCAACAACACGTGGGAATTAGGGGAGTACAATTCAAGGTGAGATCTGGGTGGGAACACAGAGTCAAACCATATCACTACCCCTGACCAGAGCAGAGAACTGAACCCAGAGTAAGAGAAGGCACTGACAACAATCTGGATATATAGAGTAAGGTTGACATCACGGGCATACGCTTTGTAAGAAACGTTTAAACTCAGCCAGGCATGGTGGCTCACGCCTGTAATCCCAGCACTTTTAGAGGCTGAGGTGGGCGGATCACGGGGTCAGGAGATTGAGACCATCTTGGCGAACACGGTGAAACCCTGTCTCTACTAAAAACACAAAAAAGTTAGCCGGGCATGGTGGCGGGCGCGCCTGTAGTCCCAGCTACTCTGGAGGTTGAGGCAGGAGAACGGCGTGAACCCGGGAGGCGCAGTTTGCAGTGAGCTAAGATCACGCCACTGCACTCCAGTCTGGGTGATAGAGCGAGACTCTGTCTCAAAAAAAAAAAAAAAGAAAAAAAGAAACTTTTAAACTCATAGTTGAGTGCTAGGGGCCAACTGGGGAAAGGGAAAACAAAACCGAATTAAAAAAAATAATGCCGGGCACGGTGGCTCATGCCTGTAATCCCAGCACTTTGAGAGGCCAAGGCGGGTGAATCGCGAGGTCACGAGATCAAGACCATCCTGGCTAACACGGTGAAACCCCGTCTCTACTAAAAATACAAAAAAAAAAAAAAAAAAAAAAAAAAAATAGCCAGGCGTAGTGGTGGGCCCCTGTAGTCCCAGCTACTCCGAACCCGGGAGGCGGAGCTTTCAGTGAGCCAAGATTGCCCCACTGCACTCCAGCCTGGGCGACGGAGCAAGACTCTGTCTCAAACAACAACAACAACAACAACAACAACAACTCTTTCAGGCCTGCTATGCCGGGACAATATTGGTAAGCAGCTAAGGAACTTGCCAGAAGACCAAGTATTTAAGTCTTCTCACTTCTACAAGTAACCTTCTATAGCAGTGGTTCTCAAACTTGGCTGTCCATTGCAATCACCTGGGATATTTTAGAAGCAGCCAGTGCCCACACTCACCCTCAGAGATTTGGATTTAATTATGCTCTGGTGTAGCTTAGGCACTATTATTCTTTTACACTGCCCAGGGGATTCTATGTGCAGTCAGGTTGAGAACAACTGTATCTACAATTGGTTTTAAATAGCCACCTTAAAGTTTCATTTGAGCAGCATTTTTCCTTGCATTCTTTCAGCTCTTGCCATTGATAATGGTATCCAATAGGTCACAAGTGAAGTGATGGAAAAAAGGGAACATTTCATATTTACCCATCAAAAGTCCCTTAATTTCTTTCCTGTGCTCCTGTGTGACTACCCTGCAGTTTCTCTCTCTATCAAAACACACATCCCACATGTCATGTATCACTAGGAGCTGCATATGACATATCTCCAACCATAACCAGGGACTGGGGCTTAGCTGTCCCTGTCTCTTGCCCTGTACTTACAGGGATCCCATATGATACTTTCAGGGTCAGTGCTGACTGAACTGTTCCCAGACCCACTGGACCCAACTGTTACTTTGTAGATGAAACAGTGGGTAAGGAGTGAAGGTGGCATGAGAAGGAAAAGATGGAATAAAGAAAGGAAGAGAGCAGGACTAATAAAAGTACAAAAATGGTTGCTTCTCATTCAAAACAGAAGTACAACTACCTGAAAGAAGGAAATTTTAGAGCTGGAAAAGGCTTTAGAAATCATCTAATCTAGTTTCTCAAAGAATGATCCTTAAGCTATATGGATCCGTTGAGGGGCTTCTTAATACAAAGATTCCTGGGCTTCACCTAGACTGACTAAATCAAAGGATAAAGAAATGGAAGATGACAAAAAAAAATCTGGATTTTTAACACACTCTTGCATAGTTCTTATGCACCTTAAAGTTTGAGAATATCTAGTACAAATTCCCTCATTTTTCAATAAGGATGCTGAATCTCAGGGAAAAGAAAGGGTTTGCTTAAGGTCATCAAACTGATTCGTGGTAGAGATGGGACTGAAACCCAAGTTCTCAGCTCACAGTCTTGCACTGTTTCTACTATCCTATGCTGGTGTTGCCTGTGCTGCCAGTGCCAAGAAATATGAACACCTGGGCTCCCTGAAAAAAATGCAACAAGAAACATTCTGCTTGTTCCAGAACAAGTTCCTATTGAATGTCACATTTCTTCTGATTTCCTATGCCTGTTTTCCAAAATATATTTCTGATGAAAAGGAGCAAAAACAATGAAGTCTTCCATGCAAAGGCACCAATGACTGATAATATTGTAAAGTGTTTCTTGCAGATCTATTTACATAGTAAATGAAATTCCCAAAAGCAGCAATACTTCAGCTACCCAAGTGACGCCTAAAAATGACAGAAATTCGGGCACCAAATGAACCAACAGGGAGATGTTTGGGAAGCAAGAGGTTACCTTTCCTGGTTTCCCTAAACTCCCGGTATGGACGAAGCCAGTTCTGGTGAACAATAATTTTCAAGACAATAAGTTATATTTTTTGTTAGTACTAAGTGCTATTTTTGTTAGTAATATTTTTGTTAGTACTATCTTCTGGAGACTCTGGAGTCATATAACCAACACCACCTTCAAAAGCAGTGTGGATTGCTCTCTGTTCATCTCAGAAGGAGTTTCTCCATTCCCGTTCTTGCAGTGGCCTTCTGGTACTGAGAAGGCATTTCCAATTAAATTTGTAGTTCTTGAACTTGGCTGGCCCATCTAACTGATTACAATTTTATATTAGGCAAAATTGGATGCCTTAGAGCCTTGTTGGCCTGGGAATTTCTAATTGGCATCTGCTGAGAATGACATTCCATTACTTGCTGGAGCAAATGTATCAGAATAACCCACATGCATTGACATAAACTAGGAATCAAAGTCTGGCTGTGGCATTTAGATACATTAAAAAACATGTAGTGATTAGGATTTTGTTTGGAGACTATAGCAGAGCATCAGGAAGGTCAGAAGCACAAATAACCCCTACCCAACACCTGAACATCACAGTGAAACACTCCAAGAACCTAGAGAAACACACAACTTTGCAGCAATCCAAAAGATTAAACCACATGAAGTACAATATTATATAAATCAGCTATGTAATTGTAAAAACAGAAATTCCGCTTTTATTTGTTCTGTAACTATATAAACATCAAAAAAATTTTGTTAAAATTGAAATGTGAAACAAAGATAATCTATGACAAGCATGACAAAATATTGTGTGTGTTTGTTAGAGAGGCAGAGCAAGAGAGAGGGAGGGGGAGAATTGGAAAGAGAAGAGGAGGAGAAGAGTGAAATGTCTTACCCCATTGTAACCCTCACCTTTCACCTCATTGGCATTGGTCCCCCTGTCACAGAACAGGAGCAGGCAAAGAAACAATGTATACATTGTTACCGCTCTGATCTCATCTCCTACTGGCTCATCCCACTTTATGCTAGCTCCCTGCTCTTCCTTAAGTATGATGAGTAGGGCCGGGCGCGGTGGCTCAAGCCTGTAATCCCAGCACTTTGGGAGGCCGAGACGGGCAGATCACGAGGTCAGGGGATCGAGACCATCCTGGCTAACACGGTGAAACCCCGTCTCTACTAAAAAATACAAAAAAACTAGCCGGGCGAGCTGGCGAGCGCCTGTAGTCCAAGCTACTCGGGAGGCTGAGGCAGGAGAATGCCGTGAACCCGGGGGGCGGAGCTTGCAGTGAGCTGAGATCCGGCCACTGCACTCCAGCCTGGGCGACAGAGCAAGACTCCGTCTCAAAAAAAAAAAAAGGATGTTGAGCATGATTCCACCTCAGCATCTTTATACATTTTGTTCCCTAAACCTGGAAAACTCTTACCCGTGTATCTACAAAGCTTTTCCTCTCCATTCCTTCAGGTTTTACTCAATTATAACTATCAGTAAGGCCTATCCTGGTGCTATTTAACACAATATCTATGCCTTCAATCCCAGCCTTCAATATGCTTTCTCTCAATTATATTTACTTTTCTTTCAAATAAATTTACTTTTCTGTTTATTGTCTAGCTCTCACTCCAGAACGTAACCTAAATGAGAGCATGAGGGCACTGTCATCTGCTTTGTTCACTGCTATATCCCCAACACCTAGGATTGTTTCTGGAAATTAGGAAGTGTTCAATGCATATTTGGTGAATGAATAAATAATCTTAGGTAAGTTATATAATCTTTCTATCCCCATTTGTGAAATGGGGATAACACTACCACCTACCTCCAAGTTGCTGGGAGAATTAAATGATTCAATACATGTAAAGCACTTGGCAAAGTGCCTAGCACACAATAAGTATTCAATATTTATAGGTACTATTACTATTATTTATTAAGAGGAGATGAGGCTGAGCGTGGTGGCTCATGCCTGTAATTCCAGCACTTTGGGAGGCCAAGGTGGGTGAATCACGAGGTCAAGAGTTCAAGACCAGCCTGGCCAAGATGGTAAAACCCTGTCTCTACTAAAAATACAAAAAATTAGCTGGGCGTGGTGGTGGGCACTTGTAATCCCAACTACTCAGGAGGCTGAGGCAGAGAATTGCTTGATCCCAGGAAGCGGAGGTTGCAGTGAGCTAAGATCATGCCACTGCACTCCAGCCCAGCCGACAGAGCAAGACTCTGCCTCAAAAAAAAAAAAAAAAAAAAAAAAAAAAATGAGTACATGAAAGGGAGAAAAAATAGTATCAACAAGGAACTTTGAAATTCAGGCATGTGGTATCTAGTGAGCTGTGGTGAGGTAGGGTAGGTCGGGAAGGGGGACACAATGCAACCAAGTCTTCATTGGAAGACTTCATTGGAGACATTGGAGACACTGAGAAAGTGTGTCTTGCACAAAGAAAGTGCATGTAATATATGCTATGATACAACCTGCATTAAGGTGGCTCTGAGTCTGTCATTTGGCCCACTGTTCCTTTGGGGTTCTAACAGGAAAACTCACTGATTAAGGAAAAACCTTAGTTTTTCCCATTGCTGAGATAAATTTCTGATAATGCTGGCACCCAGAAATCAAATGAAAAAGCTCTCTATAAATCAACAAAAAATACACAAGTTAATTTTCAAATACAGTTGGGGCATATTTTTGCTAGCAAAAGAGAAATAATTTTCAAATAGCAAAAAGTAATTAGAATGCAGGCATAGTAAAATTTTAACGATTTAGAAACATGGGATTGATAGTTTTTTAGAGGCATTCCACTTACCTTAAGTTCAGGGTTTAAATAAAGCCTTAAAGGCTTTGCATATTTTTGACCATGCTAGTTGGGACTTTGAATATTTTCTTCTTACCTTATTATGCTGGGAAAGGAGCCATGGGCAGTTTTCTTACAGCACCTGAAAACATTTATATAAAAAAATTCATCAACTTTCAATTTGTTTCAATGACACATTTAGCTTTTCAATTCCAAGGCTGTACCTGCTGCCATATTGTAAAGAAAACACTTTGAAATGGTTTTCCTCTGCTCAATAAAGAGCAAGCATGCCTTGAGCTAACCACTGAGGCACTGTATCACAATTTAAAAAGGTCTACAGTGCTCAGACAGAATATACTAATGGTGAACACATTGAGACACCACCAAGTTATCCCCTCAGGATCGAAAGTGTGAGTCACAATGTAAGCAACCGAGACCAGCAGAAGTGCTAGCTGAAGTTGAGGGAAATCTAGAATTAACAGTGGAGGAGGGAGATGATAAACGTCAGTTGCATCCCTAAAACCACCTGCAGCTGTGAGAGTGGTAATTCTTTCCCCACTAATGTTCCTTCTCTAAGCTTTCCACAGGAAGAGACATCCACAGAATCCTGGAGGACCTGCACCAAAACATGTTTGAATAATTAGATCTCAGTGGTACAAGGGGTAGACTGTGATACACATTGTGATGCACTGCTCAGATCCCCCTCCAATAAAGTTCCCGTTGCTGGAGAAACTTTGGCACACATCCTTCAGCTATTAGCTCCTTCAGAGATTTCCTCAAATGCAGAGAGTCACGTTGTTCAAAGTCATGATCCTTCCTGGGGCAGCCCATATCCACTGACTGACAGGTGAGATGATATAAGAGCCTAGCCACTCTAGCCCAACTTGGGAAAGCTCTGAAGGACATTTACATCTCCAGATCTCCCTGTGGGGTTGGCCAAACTTATTGTTGGGACTACAGCTCACCTTCTCCCTCAGCCCATTTTTGCTTCTTTCCTCTCTCCCGTAGGTTTTGAAGGTAAGAATACTCCTAATAGTCTAAATGCCATCTCAGAGCCTGTTTCCTTGGAAACTCAATCCTTGGGTTTATGACAACATAGGTTGACATGCTCTAGATATCCCACCCAAATCTCATGTTAAATTGTAATCCCCAATGTTGGAGATGGGGCCTGGTGGGAGGTGTTTGGGTCACGGGGGTGGATTCCTTCTGAATGGCTTGGGCCATACCGTTGGTGATAAGTGAGCTCTTGCTCTGAGTTCTTATGAGATCTGGTCATTTAAAAGTATGTGGCACTTCCAACACACTCTCTCTCTTGCTCCCATGCTCACCAAGTAATGCACCTGCTCCCTCTTTGTCTTCCCCCATGATTGGAAGCAGATGATGCTGTGCTTCTGGTACAGCCTGCAGAACTATAAGCCAACCAAACCTCTTTTCTTATGAATTACCCAGTTTCATGTACAACTTTATAGCAATGCAAGAATGACCTAATACATAGGCAATGATATAAGAAATGTCCAATACATTCTAGTTCATTAAACATTCATTGGTTCAATTAATATTCATTGAGGGCCTCCTGTGTACTGGGCAGTTTTTCTCAGTATCAGGGATGCATCATTGAGAAAGATAAAATTCTTGCTCTCATGCAGCTTGTTATTTTAGTGAAGGGACACAGATAATGAATGAATGAACAAAGCAAAAGAGTAAACAACAATATACTAAATAGTGATAAATATTAAGAAAAAAAGGTAGGGTGATGTGACAGAGATTCAATCAGGTTGACTAATTTAGATTGTGTGATGATGGCCTCAGTGAGAAAGTAACATTTGAGCCAGTCTGACACACAAACATCTGCAGTAATAGCATCCCAGGCAGAGAGAACCAGAGGTACAAAGGCCTTAATGTATACATGAATTAGTCATGGTGTCAAAATTGAAAGATAGTTAATGTGCCTGTAGTACAAATGAGGGAAAAGTAATAAGAGATGAAGTTGGAGAGATGGTCTGGGGTCAAATCATAGCAAGGAGTTTGGGTTTTATTCTAAGTAAACTGGGAAGTTAGAGTATTTCAAGCAGGGCAGTGAAATTATCTGATGTATACATTTAAAAACCAAATCTAGCTATAAGATTATAAAGAAGAATGAAATTGGGAAAATTAATTAGAAAGCTATTGCAGAAGTCTAGGTTTGCAGGGGTCTGTCCTGCAGACCCTGACCCAATGATGGATGAATAACGTGCACTGACACAGATATTCTGCTTTGCCAGTCCAGCTGAGCATCTGGGCCACTTACATACTCCCAGGAGAGTGCTGTAAACAGTTGCTGCCCCAGCCTCAACTAACCAGGGAGACTCACATTTATTCAGTAAAGATTAATTGACAAAGGCTTGAGTCAACACCACTGGAGGGTAATTGACCTTGTGAACGTCCTGAGTAGAAAGCAATTAAGCAACTGCAGTAGATCAAAGGTCTTAGGGCCACATGAGTAAACAAGCTAGTTAGAGAAACTCCCTCACATTCCTTTGTATCTACTTTAATTTATTTAACTAAAGGAAAAAGGAGTAGGCTGCCTTCGGCCAGATCTATTACTAAAGTTATGCAAACTCTCAGGCCTTCCAAGAGGGTTTGTAGCTATTGCAACTAAAATTTTTCCCACCAGCATGACTGAACTCCCACACAGGTTAGGGATAATGATGGATTAGACTAGAGTGATGAGAATAGGGGTGATGAAAAATAGATTATGTATATATTTTAGAGCTAAAGCAACCAGGCTTATTGATGAAATGGATATGGATATAAGGGGTAAGAAAGGGAGGCCTTAAAGAGGATTCCTAAATTTTGAATTGACATAGTAAATTATAGTTCATTGGTTTGTCCCTCCACTTGAACACATACTGAGCACCTTCTATGTATGAAACACTATGCTGGATGCTGAGGAGGTCAAGATGATGAATCATGTGAGACCTTAACAGTCAAGAGTTCAAAGACAAGATATAGGATACACAGATAGCTACAAAATGAGGTAATACATGGTAAATGCCAAAGAAATATAATTTTTATTTTTCTGTAGTCATTTCATTCATATTAATCTCATTCCTCTAACATATATGTGCACTTATTGTGGAATCAGGCAATTACTTGGTGCTAAATAAGTATATGCTAGCTGCTGGTTAATCCACCAACACTCTGTGGTATATTTATGAATGTCCATGCCCTTTAAAAATCAAAATCATTAACAATTATATTTTTCATAAAATGGTATAAAGAATCTCTATACCAAATTTGTGTTCTGTCTAAAAGTGGGGGAAATGGATTTTTATGTTCCATAGAAAACGGGTGTTTTCCTGGAATACTATGCAGCCCTAAAAAGGAATGAGGTAATGTCCTCTGCAGGGACATGGATGGAACTGGGGGCCATTCTCCTTAGCAAACTAATGCAAAACAGAAAACCAAATACTGCATGTTCTCACTTATAAGTGGAAGCTAAATGAGGAGAATACATGGACACATGGAGGGGGGAACACACACTAGGGCCTGTCAGAGGGCAGGGGGTGGGAGGAGAGAGAGGATCAGGAAAAACAGCTGGTAGAGGCTGGGATTAATATCTGGGTAATGGAGTGATCTGTGCAGCAAACCACCATAGCACACATTTACCTATTGTAACAAACCTGTACATCCTGTACATGTATCCCTGAACTAAAATAAAAGTTGAAAAAAAAAGGAAAATGGGTGTTTTGTCTTACTAGGCCGATGAGAGTGAATTCAGGGAAAAAAAGCTAGCAATTCAAATAATTTATTACTGCCTGTGGTTAAGGTTACTTCTTCCTCAGTATCCTTTCTCCATTTTCCTCTTAGAAATAGAACCTTTGGTTTTTAGCTGGAGACATGGCCATCTTAAGGAAAAACTGTATTTTCGAGACTCTTTTGCAGCTAGGTATGGACTCATGACTAAGTTCTGTCCAACAGGATGAGAATAAAAGTGTCCTCCCACCACTTCCTTCTTCCAGCTGGATACAAATTGTTTGTGATGCAACTTGATACACTTGTGAAAATTCACAGAACTGTACATTTAAATTGATGAATCTTATTCTTTGTAAATGTCATCATAATAAAGCTGATCAAATATTTTAAAAAAATTATTTGTGATGGCCTTAGAGACCTACAAAGAGACTCAGACTCCCACACAATAATAATGGGAGATTTAACACCCCACTGTCAACATTAGACAGATCAATGAGACGGAAAGTTAACAAGGATATCCAGGAAATGAATTCAGTTCTGCACCATGTGGACCTAATAAGACATCTACAGAACTCTCCACCCCAAATCTACAGAATATACATTCTTCTCAGCACCACATCACACTTATTCCAAAACTGACCACATAGTTGGAAGTAAAGCACTCCTCAGCAAATGTGAAAGAACAGAAATTATAACAAACTGTCTCTCAGACCACAATGCAATCAAACTAGCACTCAGGATTAAGAAACTCACTCAAAACTGCTCAACTACATGGAACTACATTCAGGAACTGAACAACCTGTTCCTGAATGACTCCTGGGTACATAACGAAATGAAGGCAGAAATAAAGATGTTCTTTGAAACCAATGAGAACAAAGACACAACATGCCAGAATCTCTGGGACACATTTAAAGCAGTGTGTAGAGGGAAATTCACAGCACTAAATACCCACAAGAGAAAGCAGGAAAGATCTAAAATTAACAGCCTAACATCACAATTAAAAGAACTAAAGAAGCAAGTGCAAAAGGCAAGAAATAACTAAGATCAGAGCAGAACTGAAGGAGATAGAGACACAAAAAACCCTTCAAAAAAATTAATGAATCCAGAAGCTGGTTTTTTGAAAAGATCAACAAAATTGATACACCACTAGCAAGACTAATACAGAAGAAAAGAGAGAAGAATGAGATAGATGCAATAAAAAATGATAAAGGGGTTATCACCACCAATCCCACAGAAATACAAACTACCATCAGAGAATACTATAAACACCTCTATGCAAATAAACTAGAAAATATAGAAGAAATGGATAAATTCCTGGACATATACACCCTCCGAAGACTAAACCAGGAAGAAGTGGAATCCCTGAATAGACCAATAACAGGCTCTGAAATTGAGGTAATAATTGATAGCTTACCAACCAAAAAAATTCCAGGACCAGATGGATTCACAGACAAATTCTACTAGAGGTACAAGGAGGAGTTGGTACCATTCCTTCTGAAACTATTCCAATCGACAGAAAAAAAGGGAATCCTCCCTAACTCATTTTATGAGGCCAGCATCATCCTGCTACCAAAGCCTTGCAGAGACACAACAAAAAAAGAGAATTTTAGACCAATATCCCTGATGAACATCAATGAACAACTGGTGCCTACCCAAGGATACTGCGCCTATAGGCCTGAAGCCTGAATCATCAACTTAGTAAATAAAACACTGGAAAATAACTAACTAAATAAATAAAATGCACATCATGAAAGAATGAGATAACCTTCAAGATATCCCTGCCAATCAGCTCCATAGGAGACAGTGAACTCAGCCACACACCAAGAATGTAACTACTACAAGCAACATCAGGGAAATCCAGTGCACAAAGACATTCTATAACTAAGGAACCAAGAATCAAATTCGGCTAAAAAAAAAAAAAAAAAAATTAAAGTCTGGTACTTAAGAGGGGAAAGCATTTAAATTAGAAAAAAACACTCCAATCAAAAATAAATTACAATTTGAATAAATAGTCTACTCAAATAAGAAGAAACCAGGAAAGAAATTCTGATAATATGACAAAACAGGGTTCTGTAAGACACCAAAAAGATTGCACTAGCCCACCAGCAATGGATCCAAACAAAGAAGAAATCTCTAAATTGTCAGATAAAGAACTCTGAAAGTTAATTATTAAGCTACTCAAGGAGATATCAGAGAAAGGTTAATACCAACTTAAAGAAAACTAAAAAAAAAAAAAAAGAAAAGAAACCGGATATGATAAAAAAAATTTCCAAAGAAACAGATAACATTTTAAAAAATTACAATTTTGGGAAATAAAAGACAAACTTAGAGAAATACAAAATACCAGAAAAAGTTTCAACAATAGCCTAGAAAAAGTAGAAGAAAGAACTACAGAGCTTGAGGAAAAAGCTTTCAAATTAACTTAATGAGACAAAAACAAACAAAAAAATGAATAAAGTCTCCAAGAAATTTGGGATTATGTTAAACAACCAAACCTAAAAATAATTGGATTCCTGAGAAAGAAGATAAATCTAAAAGTTTAGAAAACTTATTTGAGGGAATAATTGAGAAAAAGTTCCCGGGCCTTGCTAGATATCTAGACATCCAAATACAAGAAGCTCAAAGAACTCCTGGGAAATACATCGCAAAAGGATCATCACTGAGGCACATAATCATCAAGTTATATAAAGTCAAGACAAAGTAAAGAATCTTAAGAGCAATCTACAAATTTAATGTATTTCCCATCAAAATACCATAATCATTCTTCATATAACTAGAAAAAAAATTTCTAAAATTAATATGGAACCAAAAAAGACCCCACATAGCCAAAGCAATAATAAGCAAAAAGAACAAATCTGGAGGCAGCACATTAACTGACTTTAAACTATATTACAAGGCTATAGTTACCAAAAGAGCATGATACTGGTATAAAAATAGGCACATAGACAAATGGAACAGAATAGAGAACCCAGAAATGAAGCCAAATACTTACAGACAACTGATCTTTGACAAAGCAAACAAAAAGATAAAGTGGGGAAAGGATACCCTATTCAACAAATGGTGCTGACATAATTAGCAAGCCACATGTAGAATGAAACTGGATCCTCATCTCTCACTTATACAAAAATCAACTCGAAATGGAACAAAGACTTGTATCTAAGAACTGAAATCATAAAAATTCTAGAAGATAAAATCAGAAAACCTCTTCTAGATATTGGATTAGGCAAAGACTTAGTGACCAAGAACCCAAAAGCAAATGCAACAAAAACAAAAATAAGTATATGTGGCTTAATTAAAGTAAAAATCTCTGCACAAAACACATTCAAAAGCTAGCAGAAGGCAAGAAATAACTAAGATCAGAGCAGAACTGAAGGAGATAGAGACACAAAAAACCCTCCAAAAAATCAATGAATCCAGGAGTTGGTTTTTTGAAACGATCAACAAAATTGACAGACCGCTAGCAAGACTAATAAAGATGAAAAGAGAGAGGAATCAAATAGACGCAATAAAAAATGATAAAGGGGATATCACCACCGACCCCACAGAAATACAAACTACCATCAGAGAATACTATAAACACCTCTACGCAAATAAACTAGAAAATATAGAAGAAATGGATAATTTCCTGGACACTTACACTCTCCCAAGGCTAAACCAGGAAGAAGTTGAATCCCTGAATAGACCAATAGCAGGCTCTGAAATTGAGGCAATAATTAATAGCCTACCAACCAAAAACAGTCCAGGACCAGATGGATTCACAGCTGAATTCTACCAGAGGTACAAGGAGGAGGTGGAACCATTCCTTCTGAAACTATTCCAATCAATAGAAAAAGAGGGAATCCTCCCTAACTCTTTTTATGAGGCCAACATCATCCTGATACCAAAGCCTGGCAGAGACACAACAAAAAAAGAGAATTTTAGACCAATATCCCTGATGAACATCGATGCAAAAATCCTCAATAAAATACTGGCAAACCGGATTGAGCAGCACATCAAAAAGCTTATCCACCATGATCAAGTGGGCTTCATCCCTGGGATGCAAGGCTGGTTCAACATTCGCAAATCAATAAATGTAATCCAGCATATAAACAGAACCAAAGACAAGAACCACATGATTATCTCAATAGATGCAGAAAAGGCTTTTGACAAAATTCAACAGCCCTTCATGCTAAAAACGCTCAATAAATTCGGTATTGATGGAACGTACCTCAGAATAATAAGAGCTATTTATGACAAACCCACAGCCAATATCATACTGAATGGGCAAAAACTGGAAAAATTCCCTTTGAAAACTGGTACAAGACAGGGATGCCCTCTCTCACCACTCCTATTCAACATAGTGTTGGAAGTTCTGACTAGGGCAATCAGGCAAGAGAAAGAAATCAAGGGTATCCAGTTAGGAAAAGAAGAAGTCAAATTGTCCCTGTTTGCAGATGACATGATTGTATATTTAGAAAACCCCATCGTCTCAGCCCAAAATCTCCTTAAGCTGATAAGATACTTCAGCAAAGTCTCAGGATATAAAATTAATGTGCAAAAATCACAAGCATTCTTATACACCAGTAACAGACAAACAGAGAGCCAAATCATGAATGAACTTCCACTCACAATTGCTTCAAAGAGAATAAAATACCTAGGAATCCAATTTACAAGGGATGTAAAGGACCTCTTCAAGGAGAACTACAAACCACTGCTCAGTGAAATAAAAGAGGACACAAACAAATGGAAGAACATACCATGCTCATGGATAGGAAGAATCAATATCGTGAAAATGGCCATACTGCCCAAGCTTATTTATAGATTCAATGCCATCCCCATCAAGCTACCAATGAGTTTCTTCACAGAATTGGAAAAAACTGCTTTAAAGTTCATATGGAACCAAAAAAGAGCCTGCATTGCCAAGACAATCCTAAGTCAAAAGGACAAAGCTGGAGGCGTCACGCTACCTGACTTCAAACTATACTACAAGGCTACAGTAACCAAAACAGCATGGTACTGGTACCAAAACAGAGCTATAGACCAATGGAACAGAACAGAGTCCTCAGAAATAATACCACACATCTACAGCCATCTGATCTTTGACAAACCTGAGAGAAACAAGAAATGGGGAAAGGATTCCCTATTTAATAAATGGTGCTGGGAAAATTGGCTAGCCATAAGTGGAAAGCTGAAACTGGATCCTTTCCTTACTCCTTATATGAAGATTAATTCAAGATGGATTAGAGACTTAAATGCTAGACCTAATACCATAAAAACCCTAGAAGAAAACCTAGGTAGTACCATTCAGGACATAGGCATGGGCAAGGACTTCATGTCTAAAACACCAAAAGCAACGGCAGCAAAAGCCAAAATTGACAAATGGGATCTCATTAAACTAAAGAGCTTCTGCACAGCAAAAGAAACTACCATCAGAGTCAACAGGCAACCTACAGAATGGGAGAAAATTTTTGCAATCTACTCATCTGACAAAGGGCTAATATCCAGAATCTACAAAGAACTCAAACAAATATACAAGAAAAAAACAAACAACTCCATCAAAAAGTGGGCAAAGGATATGAACAGACATTTCTCAAAAGAAGACATTCATACAGCCAACAGACACATGAAAAAATGCTCATCATCACTGGCCATCAGAGAAATGCAAATCAAAACCACAATGAGATACCATCTCACACCAGTTAGAATGGCAATCATTCAAAAGTCAGGAAACAACAGGTGTTGGAGAGGATGTGGAGAAATAGGAACACTTTTACACTGTTGGTGGGATTGTAAACTAGTTCAACCATTATGGAAAACAGTATGGCGATTCCTCAAGGATCTAGAACTAGATGTACCATATGACCCAGCCATCCCACTACTGGGTATATACCCAAAGGATTATAAATCATGCTGCTATAAAGACACATGCACACGTATGTTTATTGCGGCACTATTCACAATAGCAAAGACTTGGAATCAACCCAAATGTCCATCTGTGACAGACTGGATTAAGAAAATGTGGCACATATACACCATGGAATACTATGCAGCCATAAAAAAGGATGAGTTTGCGTCCTTTGTAGGGACATGGATGCAGCTGGAAACCATCATTCTTAGCAAACTATCACAAGAACAGAAAACCAAATACCGCGTGTTCTCACTCATAGGTGGGAACTGAACAATGAGATCACTTGGACTCGGGAAGGGGAACATCACACATCGGGGCCTATCATGGGGAGGGGGGAGGGGGGAGGGGGGAGGGATTGCATTGGGAGTTATACCTGATATAAATGATGGATTGATGGGTGCTGACGAGTTGATGGGTGCAGCACACCAACATGGCACAAGTATACATATGTAACAAACCTGCACGTTATGTACATGTACCCTAGAACTTAAAGTATAATAAATAAATAAATAAATAAACAAATAAACTAACACATTTTTTAAAATTCAGACATATTTTTGTTTCCTTCTGAATGGATTACTTTGAAGAATCCTATCTCCCCCTTAAAACAAATGGTCAATTTCAGAGGATTTAATGATTGCTTTTTCCCTGCTAAACACATAAGCTGATGCTCTACCAGATATGCCCAAAAGGCCAGATGCAAATTTTGAAACCTACACCTAGATCCCTTGGTCACATTTTGCTGGGATCTGCCTATCTATGGAAATAATATTTACTTCTTCCACTGTGTTTCTATGGAAATTATTATCTGTAAAATGCTTGAAAGATGCAAAACTTAAGTATTATTACATGGTTCTGCAGCCAGGATCCTTTATTATATGTTTTTGTCAGTACATAATTAAGTAAAATACAATAAATTTAATCTCATTTAGTTATTTCTCTTTTGTTGTATCAATGTATTAATATTTGTAAATGGCCATGAAAACAAAAATGAAAACCTGAATTCCCCTACAATTATAAAGGCAGACAATTAAGGACTCAGCCTTGACCCACAATTACCAAAGGTAATCATTAAAATGTATGGTTCCAGTAAATAAGTGTCTTTCTACAGTTTTACTAAAGGATTCCCCTCAAGAACTTCCCTGTAAACCAGATCTAAAACACACTCCTTCATCTAGCACATCCTACTCGGAAACTCTGCACTATATTTTTAAACACAAAATGCTTCATGAATCTGAACGGACTGAATTAAAATCAGAATCCCTATAGTATTTCTCAGAAATCCATTATACACCAAAAGCTATCTCACCTGCCATTTCTCATTTAGGGGAAAACAGTATCTCCTTCATTATTATAGTGCTGAGTATCCCCACGTGCCATTAAGGGGGAAACAGACAAGCTGTACTCTTCACATCGCTGAGGGAAGACAGCCTCTTCCAGGAAACTTTGTCCCTCTTTTCTACACAGCCCCTTGGCATTTGTGACTACAGTTTGAAATAAAGTTTAAACCTTATTACAATAAATTGAGGAGCTGTCCAGAGTTTGTGTGTGTTGATCTGCTCCACTTCAAGCTGTTTAATAGATTAAAAAAAAAAAAAAAAAACGTAAAAACAAGTCAAGGCCAGGCACAGTGGCTTACACTTGTAATCCTAGCATTTTGGGAGGCCGAGGCAGGTGGATTGCCTAAGCTCAGGAGTTGGAGACCAGACTGGCTAACACGGTGAAACCCCGTCTCTACTAAAATACAAATAGCTGGGTGTGGTGGCAGGTGCCTGTAATATCAGCTACTTGGGAGGCTGAGGCAGGACAATTGCTTGAACCGGGGAAGCAGATGTTGCAGTGAGCTGAGATCGCACCACTGCACTGCACTCCAGCCTGGGCGACAGAGTGAGTCTCCATCTCAACACACACACACACACACACACACACACACACACACAAACCATCTCAACTGGGGTATGCTTACTTTGTTTTAAAAGAGATCAATCACAGGATTTTTATAATAGCTCCATAAGCACACGTTAAAAATAATTCATTTGAGAAAAAAATTGGTGTTCACCAGTTAACTTCTCAGGAACATTTCTACTGTGTCAGTCTAAATTTATCTGGTAATTGAGATACATTACAGATTGTACAAAAAAAATAGGACATTGGCCAGCACTGGGGAGACTCTGAGTATTCTCACAGTATTTCCTGCAGAAGGACATGACTTCTTAGTGAAATTAATTCCTGTTTCAAACACCCTAAAATGATGTTTATCTTTGAGTAGTTATTGAACCTTTATACAGTAGAACTTGCACACCTACCAAGAAATTCTGTCGTACCTGTGTGGAGATTTTCTCTTGTGTATTGACAGAGCACGGTGATTTTTTTAAAAAGACTTAACATGTTTCCTGTTCCTCCTATTAGATTATAATGCCCCAAAACAACCATCTTGACTCCTGTCTCTTATAGGCATCAACTACCACTTAATAAATAATCTCTATTAGAGAACTTTATTGTAGAAGACAGTCAAGTGGGGAACAATAACCCCAACACTGAGGTGGTTGCTGATACCAAAATGAAGTCCTAAGGCTTAACATGATCCTCGTGTGGTAAATGTGGCAGAGCAAGGGCAAAAAGCTTTGGATTTCATCCCTTGTGTTCTATTTCCTTGTTAAGTGGCCTTGGAAAATCTATTTAAGCTCTCTGAATTTCAGACTTCTTGTCTGTATAATCAGGATAATATATACCAGCTACCACCCAGGGCAGGTATAAAGTAAGCACCGACCCAGGTGGGTCTCGATACATAGTAGTTATTCTTATTGCAATGTTTTGAAAATATTTTCACCAAAAGAGAGAGAGAGAAACAAAGAATTTCCATGTCCTAAAAATCCTCCTAATCAGAACCTTTCATGCTTTCCTTCTTCCTACATACATTCAGGTTAATAGAGGTTTCCTTATGAAAAGTGCAGAAAAGAATGAAAGTAGTTGAGAAGCAGCTGGTTTCTCTCAACTGACTGACTTACGTAAAAAATGCAATACCATTTTTTTGCAGTGGTTATAACAATTCCCCTATTTTCCAATCCTCAGTTTGCAAACACTGATTTAAAAAAATACAGTTATCTCTCCTTTAATGCAGCCCTCTATGGATTCTTTAGTTATTTCTCATGTATTCAAGAGAGGCTGGGCCAATCAGATATTCGTTGGGCTCTAAGCTTCTTCCCTGACTTGATCCTGGCTCGTTTAGCTTGCAGACTAGACAGTAGTCAGAGCAACAAAAGGTGTTAACTCCAAATAGAAAAATGTGAACTTTTGGTTAACAGCACCAAGTAAGGTTTATAGTTAGATTGAACCCTCAATAAAATGGAGCCTGCTTTGAAAGATTAATTTATCTTTGTTATCCATCCCTCACATTAGTCAAAACATGATGACACATCTCTTCCTCCTGTCTAACATGAGTCTAAAGAAACATAATATTTAGCCATGCTTATGAAATAAGAAAATAACAGAAAACTGAGGATAGGGTGGGGAGGAGGGAGCTTGGTTCGTAATATAATCTGCATTATATTAAGGAGTCCTCAACCAAGAAATGATTATATACTTCTAAGAATACTTCTTAAATTCTTTAAAAATCTCACTAGGTTTGAATCTGACACACCAGATATGATCGCTTTCCAAGTATTTCATCAGTGTTTTTCATCTGTCATGGGACACTGAAATTTGATGAATTTTAAATGAGAGACTATTTGGTACTACCAGCATAGAGCAGATAAAATAGCCTCTTTTACCCCAACTCTGTCTCAGAATTGTCTTGAAAAAAATATTTGAAGAGCTCTTACTGAAGTTTGCTTTCCTCATAGAAACAAGAGAGTTATTTATTTAACAAAACTATGCTTCTCAATATAGTGATAAAACCTTTTGCCTGAGTCTGAAAGGGTAAAATAGGAAAGTACCTAGAAATGATTTTAGACTACACACCAAGGTTCACCCTGTGATTTTAAAAGGTTCAAATTTTGTTCCAATTTCTGCATTACAAGATTCTGTCATCTTATAATCCTCTCTGTCTTCATTTTAGAGTAATTTATCAGGAAAAATGTTGCATACTAGGAAGCTTATTCAACCAGCCAAGAGAATAAGATAGATGTTCTCCCTTCTCTTGATGAGGAGATGTGGAATTTTAGTGTTCTGACAGATCTAATGATTGAGTCTCTTGGGTTTTTCAGGTTAAATCAGAAGGCAAAGTAGCACATACAAGAGGGCCACCTGAAGGAGGGCATTAAGTCACTGGTAATATAAATAGCTATGGTGAAAAGTTAGAGGTTATCTAAGGACTAGGGACCCAAAGCTCAAGTAAGTCAGACCTGAGACATAGTAAGTATTCAGTAAGTGGTGTGTGTACAGAAGAGACCACTCACTACTAGAGCCAAGTTTTAACAATTTGAAAGAACACATTTAATATTAACAAAAACTAAGAAAATACATATATGAAGACTTGCTTGATAGCCATCGCTCAGAAAATCTTATTTCCCCAAGTATATTTTAGTCATAATTTTAAAAATTGTAAGACATTTTGTCATTAAAAAGCTCCTCATTCTCTTCTGGATATTTTCAAATATACAATAGTCATTACACATTGCATAAATGTATCAAAATGTGGCATGTACTCCCAAAATATGTACATCTATTGTGTATCAATAAAAACTTTTTGAGAGAAAAACCTTTATGAAAACCCTCCCTTCTTATAATGAGCCAAAATTTGCTATCTTTATAACTTTTACATATGAATCCTAGCTCAGTCCTTCAGTCCAAAGAAAGCAAGCCCAATTCCACCCCCTCATAACAAACATTTGATGCTTAAATATTTAAAGACAGTTATCTCATCTCCATAAGCCTTCTCACTGTAGGTGAAACAACCTTACTTCTTTCAACCATTTTTCTGTATGACATGGTTTTTAGAGATTATTTGTATCAAACACATTTATTTTGTTCCATAAGGAGTTCTGAAAACATTAAGGTCCATATTATTAAGAGTTTCTTATGCTAATAAAGACAGTATTTTAAGTAAAAGACATATATATCAGAGATTTCTCAAAGAACTTAAAACACAGCTACCACTCGACCCAACAATCCTGAGTATATACCCAAAGAAAAATAGATCATTCTTATCAAAAAGACACATGCACTTGTATATGTATCACTGCATTATTCACAATAGCAAAGAAATGGAATCAACCCAGGTGCCCATCAATGGTAGACTGGATAAAGAAAATGTGGTATATATGTACCATGCAATACTACGTAGTTATAAAAAGAATGGAATAATGTCTTTTGCAGCAACATAGATGGAACTGGAGGCCATAATCCTAAGCAAATTAATGCAGGAACAGAAGACGAAATACCACATGTTCTCACTTATAAGTGGGAGCTAAAAATTTAGCACACACGGACATAAATATGGGACCAATAGACACTGTGGACTACTAGAGAGTGGAGGGAGGAGGGGTGGGTTAAAAAAGAAAAAACTACTTACCAGATATCATGCTCACTACCTGGATGGTGGGATCCATACTCCAAACCTCAGCATCACGCAATGTTCTCATGTAACAAACCTGCACATGTATCCCTGTATCTAAAATAAAAGTTGAAATTTTAAAAAGACATATGTAAGCATTTTGATATCTGCTTCAAGCTTTATGAATCACACGACTTAACAACTGTCTTCTACCACCTGATGGCGAGAAGTGTTTGAAAATTACAGGGTCAGTTACTAAAAAGTAAATAAAATGTTGAAACAATTAAAAATATAGAAATATTGAAAAAATCAAAACTACAATCTCAGGCTGACACCTTTCTGACATCACCCAGCCTTTGCACAGGTTTGTACCCTAAATTTCCAATATTGAATATCAGTGGTTTTCAAACTTACCAAAGTGCCAGGGCAACCTTTTCTTCAGTTAGAGTCAATACACTGTACCAGTTACGGGCACTGTCTGAGCTCAAATCCCAGTTTTACCACTTCCTAGCTGTGCAATCTTGAACAAGTTACTTAACCTCTCTGTGCTTTAGCTTACGGAAAATGAGGATAAGAACATCTACCCCACAGGTTTTTTGAGAATTAAAGGATATAGGCCAGGTGCGGTGGCTCATGCCTGTAATCTCGGCTCTTTGGGAGGCCGAGGCGGGTGGATCACCTGAGGTCGAGAGTTCGAGACCAGCCTGACCAACATAGAGAAACCCCATCTCTACTAAAAATACAAAATTAGCCAGGTGTGGTGGCGCATGCCTGTAACCCCAGCTACTCAGGAGGCTGAGGCAGGAGAACCGCTTGAACCCGGGAGGCGGAGGTTGTGGTGAGCCACAATCATGCCATTGCACTCCAGCATGGGCAACAAGAGTGAAACTCCATCACAAAAAAAAAAAAAAAAAAAAAAAAAAAAAAAAAAAAAAAAGAAGAAGAAAAGAAAAGAAAAGAAAAAGAATTAAAGGAGATAATATGAGGTGTTGAGAACAATATCTGGCATAAAGTTAAGTATTATGTAGGTGCTAGCTATTATTATAATTCAAATAAAAAATTTACCAGGAAATTAAATGTATGCATAAAAGATAAAATGTGGCCCTGCTCTATTTGAAGAAAACGTGCTATAGTCCAAACTACACCACAACCCAACACACCCCATCCCTGCAATCTGCACTAAATGATTTTACGTCTTGGGGTTAAAGAATCGTGTGAATAGAAATTCTAGTCAAGAATAAATCATCTACTACTAATACCACAGAATGAGTTAATTTATCCTGGAAGGGTCAGTCACCTTGGAAGGTACAGAGTGGGGCTCTCATAAAAAAAAAAAAAAAAGAAAAAAAAACTGAACAAGTTGTTACACACACACACACACACACACACACACACACACACACACACGGATAAAAGGAAGAATCCATCTGGAGCATGGTCAAACAACCAGTCAGAACAAGTCTGCAGAGAAGCACTGTAGGGAAATAATGCTGCAGCTGACAATGATGATAGGTAACAATCGTTGAGGGGTTACAATATTTTAAGCAAAAGTTGTTTATATGTGTTTACTTGTCATCACTCACAACAAATCTATGGGGTAAAGGTTTTTATCAACCTTTATCATCCTATTTTACAGATGTGGACAATACGCACAGAGTGATTAACTAAATAACTTGCCTAAAGTTAGATAGCTGGCAAATGGCTAAACTGAAATTCAAACACAGACACTATTGGTCACACACAAACCCAGTATCAGTCGATATCCTGAAGGAGACCAAGGCAAGGAGAGACACAAATCACTGAGAACACCCAATTGTGCTCAGTACTACCCTGATCTTATGTAACAAAGTCATCATACATGTGCGAACTCTGGAACCAGACAGATCTATGTTTAAATTCTTGTTCCATTCCTTACAAGCTGTGGCTGTGTGATCTTGAGCAAGACACTGAATTACTCTGGGCCCCAAGTTGCTCAATGTTGTCTTGAGACGTAGACATCATGAGTACAAATCACCTAGCACCTTTGCACATACCAAGCTTTCAACAAACAGTATCATTATTTTTGATACTCTTAATACTTCAAATTGTGGTATCTATTACCTACCTCCCATCCCAATTTAGAAATTAACATCATCCCCATAGCACAGAAGAGGACACAAATAGACTAAGTAATTTACACAGAACTGACAGCAGGTCAGCCCAGGGCAGGGAGTCAAATCCAAAATTTCCCAATGTCCAATATAATCATTTGCAACTTTCAGCTACCTCTGCCAAATTCTCAAATTGTTCCTCTTCTTAAGTCTGTCTTTCTCACCCAAAGAAGAACGTGAGCACTTGTAACCAATGTCAGATTAAGATTAGAAAGATTTTCTGAGTGACAGGACGATCCTCTTGCATTTTCTGGGGGAGATTGGTTCCTGCCAACCAACTGGCAGGAAAAAAAGGTGACAGTAAGCCGCATAAGTACAAGTATCAGTGGGTGGAGAAATGTCAGAAACAAAGAAAACTCTTTAAAATGTTAAATGCAAACTCATTTACTGGTGGCCACAGATAAGATGGCAGAGTTTACCATTGACAGGGACTGTGACAGTGATGAATGAAACCATTCTGGAACTGTGAAGGAAAGTGGCCTTCTGTGAAGGGGGGCAGGCATCTGAAGAGGAGAGGGAGGATGCTGTAGGCGGAGGAACAGGAAGAGAACCAGAACTAGTTATGTGTGGGCTGAGGCATTTTCAGTGGCAGAACAAAAAATATAGAAATAATGTTGCTTCTGGTACTTAAAAACCCCAGGCAGGCATCAATTCCCACCCACCCCTAGTCCCCCACACTAAAATGAGGGACACTATGGCTTCGAAGGGAGAATGAGGGGGAAGGGATAAATGGGTGAGATGCATTTCTACAAATGAAATTAAAGAAAGTCAGTTATCAAATTCCAAAAGGAAGAAAAGGATTCAAACACAGGGCCAGTATAATGGATGATTTAATCAGTGAACACACAAACGACTATCTCTCAGCACTTAAGAACTATTATAGAAGGACTAGAGGAGTTGGAAAGTCATTGTTCTGAGTTCTTTTCACTTCTCAGTTAAAAGACAACTTACTGCCAGAAATAAACCAAGTCTGAGTCATAGGTGAAATTGAAAGAAAGTGTTGAAACAAAAGGTGAGTTATGGAAATGGGTTTATTTCTCATAAACGAAAATAAAGAATTTTGGTTCACCACATTTCTTTAAAAACTATTGGGGAGAAAGAGAACTCTGCACACTACATTTTTAAATATTTGACTATTTTAGTGAATATAACCATGTGTTTTAAGTTCACTTTCCCTCAACAGAGCTTCAGTATTCATGTTCCTCAAGCAAAGTTGCATTATGCCCTCTGAAATACTCTCATGCACACTGGAAGCATCTATTTGGCTCTTACTGGGTGATAAACATGAATAGTTGGAGAGACCATATCAACAGGCATGAAGTTCGTAAATCCTAATTAAAAAGTGAAGTCACCACTGTAGGCAAGTTAAAAATAAAAGAGGCCCTAAGGCTGAATGTCAAATATAAGAGAAGACAACTCTAAAAACCAAGATAATTTTCATTGACTAGAGTGGTCATGGAACATGTAAGAGAAGATGAGCCTTTAGGAATAGGTCAGATTTCTAGAGGGAGAGAAAAAAGGAGAAAGACCATTTCAAGATGTGAAGTTCCTTCTACCACAAATTTTTCTTTTTGACTGCGAAATTCCTATCTTGCCAAATTAAAAGAAAAATATCCAAAAGCCCAAGTTTCCTAGGCTTTTCAAAACTCCTTTTAATAGCTTTATTATCTGCCATTTTTCACCTTTTTAAAATTCAAAAATCCATTTCTTGGCTCTTAATCTTTTGTTAGTTAAGTAGTCCTCAAATCTGAGCACGTATCTGAATCTCATGTTTAGCTTATTAAACAGGCAGCTGCTATATGGCCTCTGATTTTAGCCCAACGAGGTACCTCTCTGGGTGAATTCTGTGGCAAATTTTCAAGGAGGGCCAGATTTTGAGAAATGCTGGTGCTATTCCTATTTAAAAAATATACCCCATAATGTAAGCCTCTTGATAGCACTAAGCCAGAAGGAACTTGGAGAATAAAAATACAGATATTTAAGATGTGACTCCACATCCTCCTCACCACCACCCCCAACCTCCAGCTGTTTTATTCCATGAAACACAGAACAACTGAGTTATAAAAATTATCCCCCAACCCCCCGCAAAATTTGGAAACATGCACATTCATATGTAAATACATACATAATTTATAACATAAAGAACATCAAGCAGATATTAAAACTTTGGCTCAGGTTAACTCAAAACCTACAAAGTTTACACAGATTCAAAGTCCAGCAGAAAAATGTACCCTCTCATCCCAGCCAGGCTAGATGTCTTATCCTAAGCAGCCACCTCAGGGCTATCAATCTAGTAGCAAATAATAAAAGAAAAATATAGCTCTAAATCTGCAAAACCCAATGCATCACATCTTGAACAGCAGAAGCCAGGGACCCATTTCCACCTCCCCTGAAGTTAGAGAAAATAGCTCAGCATTTAACTCATACTGCCTAGGATGCCCAAATAAAGCACAGCTCTGAGCAAGGCACTGACAACCCATTGTCTACGCTATAGAATAAAATGCCTACCTCTTAATCTGACAATCAGAAGCCTCCTTCATGTGATCCCCAAACAATCTGAAAAACCATATCTACTGTTGTTTCTACATCCTATACTCCTATCACATTAGACTATTCCCGTTCATTGTACAGACCTGTCCTGGGCTTTTTCCCCTCTATGGCATTTAACATGCTCGTCCCTCTACCAAGAATGCACACAACTTTTGCCCTTTTCACCTATCTTTAGGTGCCTCCATGAAGGCTTCCCTAGCCTCTAGCCAAGAGTAATCTTCCTCTCATTAATGCTTCCACCACATTTGGTAGCTCTCTTATAACGTTTAGTGCATTCTGCCTGCTTTATACATGGTCGTGTATGTCTCCTGTCTTGCCTATTAAATTTTAAGCCCCTCGAAGGCAGATGCCATGCCTTATTCTCCATAGCACCTGATGGAGCAATTTACTAGATTAGTGAATTTTTTCATGCTGGCACAGAAAGGGTTAAGCACAGCCTGCTGTGATAACTGACAGATGGTCTGAGAAAACTCTTTCCATTAGTAAAACTGGCATTCCTCCAATAAGGAAAGACTGGATCTGGCTAATTAAAGCACATTTTCTCTAGATACTATAAGATGTGATTCCTTCATTTTTTCTCATTTTTCAATAAGAAGCATTTGAAATTTCTGAGAAATGATAGTGTGATTAAAGCAACCAAGTTTGATGGTCCAAGCTGTTCCCCATCTATCCTTCACTTCCTTTGCATTAGATTTTATTTAAGCCTCAGACTTACAGTTAAGAGAGCACTCTGGGGTTTAAGGTACAGGACAACCAATCTTGATAGCACTATATTAAAGTATTGCTCTCCACTCTGGTTTAGGCATAATGTAAAAAGAGAACCCCCACATTGATCAGCAGATTTAGTCAAGAAATCCCTCTCCCCACAAGGCTCTCTCATATTATAGAGCCTTCTGGGGAGTCCCAGCCAAGTTAAAAATAGTCTCTCTCTTCAAGGAGTTCACACTCTAGCTAGAGCCCCAGAATCAACACACCCACGTGCTTTTTCTGAAGAGACAAATTAACTGACTACTGACAAATCACCATGGTGCTCAGTGGGCATTGGGTTGAAGGTGACCCTAAGAAAGCACAGGCTTAATGGACAGCTGCCTACACCACATGGTACAAGGGTCAAGAAAACTATGTCTCTATGTCAGCCTGCCTCAGTTTCTGAAATTCCATTGTTCCCTAGAGGTAAGGTATTAAGGACATCCATTGCAAATGCAAACATTTCATAGAGCCAGGAGTTTAATGAATAATTGCATAACAACTTTTCACAAATATGTATCCCAATGAGAGATCAGGCATCTGTTGAACAGGAAGAAAGCTCAAACCTGCTTCTGACAGGCACTTAAGACCACTGCCTTTGCCCTCTCTATACCACTTACCACCATTTGAAATACTTTGGGTGCCCTTAGCTTCCTCCTCAACAAGCTCTCAGTTTAGTGAGGAAGACAAATATGTAAATACATAATTTTAATATAATGGGGTAAGAGACAGATATAGAGGTATTCATAGATCCCATGGAACTGAAGGAATTGGAGGTGCTATCTGAGCTGTATCTTGAAGTATGGACAGAAATTAGCAAATAAAGTTAGAAACAGTTTTCTCAGGAAGAGTAATTTGCCTGGGCAAGGACATGAGAAAGGCTTTTGTATGTAAGTATCACTATTACCATAGCATCAAGTGGGAGGCAGAAAGTAAGAGAAGGTGAGACTGATCATGGCAAGAGACAGATAATGCAAGGCTTTATACATCATGACAAGGAGCTTGGATGGACTTGATGCTCATGTCAATAGGGAACACTAAAGAGGAAAATGAGACGATCAGATGTTTGTTGAGGAAGATCAATGGTGGTTCTGTGAAAAGTGGATTAAAGAGAGACAGGACTAAAAGTAGGAAGTGCAATTAACAGGCTGGTTCAATAATTTTCTCTTTGCCTTTATCCCTGTCCTTTCTCTCCTCCCACACTCCCCCTTCTTCTTTTTCTATCTTCTGCCTTCTCACCAGTCAGTGCCTCAGGCCTGCCCTTAGTCCCCGGTGGAAGTGCAGGCAGGTTTCCAAGTTGCAGGAAGAAATTTCCAAGGTTGGGTAGTTTTCTTCATGGAAAAAATTCAACCAACTTGACATCTAGATGCCACCCACAATGACAGCTATAGGTAGAGCTACAGAGAGAGCAGCAAAATTCCTATCTCATTGGAATGTGACTTTGACCTGAAAAAGCTCTTGAAGTCCCTCCTTGGATGCCTGCTCTATTCAATGTGGCAAAAAAAAAAAAAAAAAAAAAAAAAAAAGTTCAAATAACTTCTACTATTTGACTGGAGTGATAAAAAAAGTTTAGAACTGAGGCAAATCCATGTTCTGTGTTCATTTACCACAGAAACCCTACTTTCATTTCCTCCTCTATTTTGCAAAGCACTAGTAAATGCTTGACTTTTTCCTTAATAATTCCTTGTCTCCCCTTTTGTTCCAGCAAGCTGCCTGCAAGCAACTCACTGTTTAACTTGTGCACTTTCCTATCATTGATTATTCACCTTAGATATCATCTTTAACCACAAAATATCTGAGAAAAATAGCCCAGGCTGAAGGTTAATGTTTTCAATCTACGTAATACCATCACCCGATGATGATCAAAAGGATAATCTTAAAGTGAAGTGGACCTTGGTCCCAGCTCAGTCCACCTGGAGGCATTTCTATCTTACTCTCAAATAAGAGGCTCCAGTGTCTGTCCTTGAGGCTGACCAAACTTAATATAGTGCTTCCCCCAAATAACATAAGCCTCAGGCACAGGGACACTCAAGGCAGAGAAGCCTCAGGTTATGTGATATCATTCTTTTACCTTCACCAATCCTTAGACAGATGGAATCTATTATACTAGGCACATTGAACATGTCTTACCAGATTGTATTAGTGAGGCTGCAAAAGCTAGGAAAGAGAGTGGTTATCTGGATTCCTGTGGAGACAAAAAGCCAACTCAAAACAGTCTCTAGGAAAGTTAGTGAAGCCCAGAGTCCAGTCTTTACTTCAATAAACATTTAATTAGGATTTCCTGAGTGCTCAGTAGTGTGCTAAACAAGAGCCCACTTGGGCCCTCAAGTGATTACAGTCTAGTTGATCTGGGAGACAAAACCCATCTATAATAAAATAACTAAAACCTAATTGCCAATCAACTCAAAAGTTGCAAGCAATGTGACATTAAAGCAGGCAAGATGAGATGGTGTTAGAGGAAAGGGGACCCAATCCAGACCCCAAGAGAGGGTTCTTGGATCTCATGCAAGAAAGAATTTAGGGCAAGTCCACAGTGCAAAGTAAAAGCAAATGTATTAAGAAAGTAAAGTGGTGAAAAGACAGCTACTGCACAGACAGGGTAGGATGTTCCCAAAAGTAAGAGGAGGAATGCGTCCACTCTAGGTACAGTGCTCATATATATGGGGAGATGTGCTATGCTACAAGGGCTTGTGATAAAGAATTAATTTTCTTAATTACTATATTTCACAAGAATCAATATTGTTATCTTTAAAGCAAAATTAGGAATGCCGTTGTTCTCCAGATATCAGGATATCTGGAAACTCCAAGTCTGGGTCTGTTTAGAAAACATTATTAATTTATTCCTTTAACCTTAAACATCTTAGAGGCTAGGAATGCCTGCCTTTCTGGGGATGCAGCCCAACAAGCCCCAGCCTCGTTTTCCTAGCCCTCACTCAAAACGGAGTCGCTCTGGTTCAAACGCCTCTGACAGAGATCCCCCCTCCCTTTACAAGAGGACCCTTAATCCAAAGGGTTGCAGAGGGACAAAGATTCGTCTTCTGTAACTTCATCAGGCTGAATAGGGATGATGATATTCCTGCCTAACTATTAGGGTTTCTTGCATTCAGGGTAGAGAGAAACGCAGTTAGAAAGCGTTGCTATGGTGAAGGTCGTTCATAACTCTGAGTTCCTACAAAAGGTGATATTTCAAAGATTAATAAGTACCCAATTTAAGAAAGCATTGAGTGAGTTTGTCTTGCATTCCCACACAGAGAGTACAACCCCAATATATTCCACAAGAGCAAAGCAAAATAAGTAAAGTCATTCCAAGTAAATAAAACAGAAAGGCTTTCCAAGAACTGGGCAGTTGTAGCAACCAAGCCAATATAGGGTCGACTGATAGCACATCAATGGCAGATATATGAGTGTCGAAAGCTTTCACAGCCTGGGTAATATTATGTGAATAGTCGAAACACACACACAACATTTGGTTTTGATCAAAGCACAAGTTCCCCCGGGCCGCTGTTAAAATGTCCAAAGCCACACAGTTTTGTAAGGCTAACTGCCTAATCTGAGAAGTTTCCTCAGTTAGGAGGGTAAGGGCATGGCATGTATTATGGAAAGCTGCAGCTGTGTGCTTTGCTAAGGCTTCAACTTGTAACTCGATACTGATTGTAGTTGCCTGCAGGGAAAATATAGCCATAGGATAGAATCTCCAAGATGCTTGTTTTTGTTGCCCATGGTGAGCTTTTATAATTTCCCAGTTAGATGACAGAGAGTCCAATTTGGTGAGGATATGTCCTGGGAGATAAGGGCAACCCCACTTACACCTTCTAGTCCAGTTATAAGGTAAGTATGGCCAGCCATGAGTTCCACAAGCTCATAACCATCTCCAGGAAGAAGGGTAGGCACTCATTTTTGGCAAATTATCTTGCCATCCCATCCACATCTGGTCTGTTAGAAGAAGAGTCTGATTACATTGTTGAAATAACAGTCATCCCATATCATGGGTTCCAGTTTGGTGATGACTATTTATTGTGCCTTTCAAAACATAGGGGTACTTTGCCTGATACCTGCACTTGAACAGCTAGCATTCACCCAAGTTCATTATGTATAGTATAACCTAAAGTTGGGGTGGAGTTTAGCTGTTTTCTAATTAAAATAAAAAGGTACCTTCTTGTCTTTTCACAGTAGGGGAAGGGGCTAAGGCCCATGTGCCTATATATAATATATGGGAAAAGAGGGGCTAAACCTTTGCCCACTCAGTAAATAAGTTACTCTCTGCATGATTCCAACTTATACCCAAAAGTAGAATGCCAATGCATATCTTTACGTTATCCATCCCTTTCATTTCTTCTGAACAGGAGTTGGAGGTCACTGACTGGCTCATAGGAATAAATGGTATCAGTCTCTTATCTTCCATTGGCCTGTGGGACTGCCACATCAAGGGTTACCTGAGGCTTCTCCGGAGATATGGCTAGTTGTTCGATGGGAGCTGGAGTAGAAAGACTCGACCCAATCACTCTTGGGTTTGCCTGGCTATTTCGGCCATCATTGGTTCAGATGCCAATGTCTCCCTTCAGAACGCTGGGAAATCCCTCTTCCAATGACCAGTTTTCTCAGAGTGTGCATACTGATTTATGCCCAAAGCTGTCCAGCTCTGGACTTCCCACCTTTCAGCTTCCCTTTCTCCAGCCAAGAGCCAGGAGGACAATCCCATGTGAGAGGTGAGCGTAAAGCTGCAGCTAAGAGCTGCACCTTGTGGGGGGTCCTTCTTGCTCTTTCTGCTTCTTCTGCTTTGTCCTTGTTATTAAAAATTTAAAATGCCATATCCAAAAGCTGTTCCATAGGAGTTTGGGGACCCATAGCTGCTTTTTGTAGTTTCCTATGGATATTTGGGGCAGACTGGGATATAAAATATACCCCCAAAAGGGTTTGCCCTTCCCTTGAGGAAGGATCAGTGTTAGTATATTTCCTGATTGTCTCAACTAAACACCCTTGAAACAAAGCTGGATTCTTATCTTTACCCTGAGAAACTTCCTAAACCTTTTCAGAGTTAACAGGCTTTTTATACATTTCTTCAACCTTTCCAACAAAAAAGTGACCATATGATCTCTCTTCCCCAAGTCCTCACTGCCCCTTTGATAGTTCCACTCTGGATCTTGATCTGGAATTGCCCCTGCCTGATATATATTATGGTTCGGGTTGCAAGCCAATACCTCATCTTCATGGGCCCTAGCTGTCCCCAAAATGTATTGTTTCTCTTCCACTGTACAACACAGAGACAACAAAATGTACAGATCCTGCCAAGTTTAACTATGGGTCAGAGTTAATGTCTCAAACCCATCTATGAATTTTCCTGGATCTTCAGAGAAATGACCAAACCTCTCTTTACACAGAGTCAAATCAGACCTAGAAAGGGGGACATGTTCTCTCATAGGCCTTCTTCCTTATTTGCCACTTCTCTAAGTGGACGAAGATTTCCCTTTGGAGGTTGACAGGAGGCTCCACTCTGAGTAGTACTCACTGGGCTAAGTTCCTCACGAGTGGTGGGTATAGAGTTGGAGTAGATGGGTAAGGAGGAGGGGACAAAGGGTTCTCAATAGAACTTTCAGGTGGACGAGAGGGAGAAAGGACCAACACATCTGAACCTTCAGAGCCAACAGAAAGAGGTTCTTCTCCACCCAAAAATGCCCACTGAACCAGGGAAAGGGGGCTTGCATTAAAGGATCATTTAGTATGTCTAGCTTTTTTTTTCTTTCTTTCTTCTCATCAAACATGATTCACATTATCTGAATAATGAAAGTGATCCGAGCCATGAATCCTAGATAAACCACAACATGGACTTTGATAAATATGTCAAATAAGGCAAAGGAAATGAAGAGGATTTAGATGGGAATGACCAGAGCAAGCAGGTTTTGGACAATAGCAGGAAGCACAGTTGGTTTGCCCAAATCCAAGAAAGAAGTGTATTTTAGTGTGCAAAATGAAACAAAACAGCAAGGGGAAAAGTCCCCTGATTTCCATCCTACTGCTTCTGGATCACACCTAGTGGGCATAGCAGCAACAAAACATAACCACATCTGTCTAATCCTATTGCTCATAGCTATTAAATACCAAATCTCAATCAGCAATTTTAGAGACAGAGCCTTCAATGCTTTTTGTTCCCAATGTTTCACAAGCAGATGGACGGAAATCAGGAGGCACATAGGAAAAGAGAAAGTTAAAATCTCTAAGACCACTTAAATAAAGTCTGCTGAAAATGACAGTGAAACAGAGACAGCAGCCAAGAAATTGATTCATGCAGCAAGGAGGACAATGCAGATTAATACAAAAAAAACATAGCCTGTGGTGCTAAACCCATTTTTAGCCAAGAGTGACTTTACCAAGAGGTGCCTCTAACCCCCTAAATCTTAGAAGGGACTCTATCCCTCCTAAGTTGGGCCTCTAACCCAAGGTCATCAAGTGTCCTTGCCTTTTATTAAGAAGGGCCTCTAACCCACTCTGTCTTAAGAGAGGCTCTAACTCCCCTAAGTTGGGCCTCTAACCCAATCCCATTCTTTATCCCGGTACACCACTAGTTACCCAAAGTCATCCAATCAGTGCTGCAGTCTATTTCCTTTGGGTTAGGGGGGTTTCCTCAGTATCACTCCTTCCATGGTTCACCAGAAATATGTTACAGGACCCCAACACTTACCCAAAGGTAGCCGTTGAGTCAGGGTTTCTGTACTACAGTCCCATCTGGGTTGCCAGAAATATGTTACAGGAAAGGAGTACAGGGAACAGAGCGTTCTTCGATCTTGTGCAAGAAAGAACTTAGGGCGAGTTCACAGTGCAAAGTAAAAGCAAGTTTATTGAGCAAGTAAAGTGGTGAAAAAACAGCTACTCCATAGACAGAGTAGGAGGTTCCTGAAAGTAAGAAGAGGAATGCATCCACCCTAGGTACAATGCTTGTATATATGGGGAGATGTGCTGTGCTACAATGGTTTGTGATCAACTATTAATTTTCTTAATTACTGTATTTTGCAAGAATCAGTATTATTGTCTTTAAAGCAAAATTAGGAATTCCTTTTGTTCTCTAGGTATCAGGATATCTGGACACTCCCGAGTCTGGTTCTGTTTAGTAACATTATTAATTTGTTCCCTTAACCTTAAATATCTAGAAGTTAGCAATGCCTGACTTTCTGGGATTGCAGCCCAGCAACCCCCAGCCTCATTTTCCTAGCCCTCACTCAAAATGGAGTTGCTCTGGTTTGGACGCCTTTGACAATGGGATTTAAGAAAAGGCCTTAAAAGGGGTGACTGACTAGGGGACATTGATAAGATTTCAGGGAGAAGAAAAATAACTTTTTAAAAAGCTGCCATTTATTGAGTGCTTGCTATGTTTCAGGCACTATGCCAAGCATGGATTAATTCATTTAACCTTCACAGTATTTCTATATCCCCCATTTTACAGATGAGGATGGGAGGATCAGAGTGCTTAAACTACTTGCTAAAGCTCAGATAGGCTGATATGTAGCAGGGGCAGAAGTCAAATCCAAGTCTGCCTGACTATACAGCCCACATCCATTTAACCACTCTCTTGCCTTGAAAATGATCTTATGCTCCAGGACAGGATGGCTGAGCTGAATGGAAAGACTGAGTTGGAAAAGAGGATTGGAATGGGATTCCAAGTATCTCTCTCTCTTCACTGGTATCAAGGGTGAATACAAACCTGACTCTAAAAACTCCTGAGTCCCCTCTTTCTCCTCTGAGCACACAGGTTCCACTAATTTCCCAGAAGAATGGAAAGCCAGGAATTTGTCCTTCAGTTCTGACAAAGTTAGCACAAGTTTCAAAGAACATAAAGAGAAAATAAAATTTAAGAATTTTTTTCTTCAAGCAACAATTCTGTTTCTATGGAAACATGTAAGGGCAAACTAGGAACTACGGCATAGGCAGGCTTCACCACCGCCCTATGAGCTGCAAAGCTCTTTTTGTCTTTCAAACAAAGGAACCCTATGTATTATAAACAAGCCATTATGGTTGGGCAGCTGGTGGATTGTTGGAAAAGAAGAGATTTAACAATGATGGAATTTTAACAGCTTGAATTCAACAGAGTTCCAGGCCATTTAAATTAGTTTATTTAAATCAGGCCTCTCCTTTGATGATTCAAGTTCCTTTGGCATATTAACATTAGACTCCTCAGTCTCCAACTACAAGCTACCATGAGATGTGATTATTTAGTGGGAAAAAAGGGGCTAAATTTGCCTGGACTGAACTGCAAACTCCCTATGAAAGAGCCACACCTCAGTTAACCAGAAACCCAAAGAAGTGGAGTTCTCAACTAACTGCATCTACTTTTTACAAAGAAAGTGCCTGATGACAAACAAAGCCAAAAAAAAAAAAAAAAAAAAAAAAAATCACACAAATGTAGTATAGTGTGTATGTATGGGGAGGAGCTGGGTAATATGTATAGCCATATGACTTTGGGCAACTTCTTTATACTCTCGGTTCCTCAATTTCCTCAGCTATATAACATTTGTTAGCAGAATTAAATAAGATAATTGACATAGGTTGTTTCACACAGTACCTGAAACCTAGTAACAGTAAATCTTAGTACATATTTATCCTCTTTTAAAAGTCTATAAGGTCTCCCAAAACCATCTTCCAAGGGATGTTTGTGTGTGAATCTTTATGTAACCCTCACCTTCTCCACCTCCATTTCCAAGAATAGACAGTGATCTCTGTTAGTCTGAACAATGTTTCTGATGCCTAACAAGGGCTTTCCTTATCACCAAAGATTCTATGACATTACTTTCTGAAGGAGGAAAGAGAGCAGAAACATTTCTAAATATCTGAGAAGGTAAAGCCAAATCAATATTCAGATTCCTTTTCCCTGTATATTTTTAATCTCACTGACCCATATTCCCCCAAATCAACTGATCTTTAGCTTGTGTGTAATATGGACCACATATTTTGTGCCACCTTACCATACTTCCATATGCCAACACAGTATCTATGACAGTGTGCTTGCATTAGGCTCATTGCAGAAACTGACTATGTCAAGGCTGGGCATGGTGGCTCACACCTGTAATCCCAACACTTTCGGAGGTCCAGGCAGGCAAATGACTTGAGGTCAGGAGTTAGTGACCAGCCTGGCCAACATGGTGAAACCCTGTCTGTACTAAAAATACAAAAGAAAAAAAATTAGCTAGGCTTGGGGGTGCGGGTCTATAATACCAGTTACTCAGGAGGCTGAGGCAGGAGAATCACTTGAACCCAGGAGGCAGAGGTTGCAGTGAGGAGAGATCGCACAACTGCACTCCAGCCTGAGTGACAGAGTGAGTCTTCATCTAGAAAAAAAAAAAAAAAAGAAAGAAAAGAAACTGACTGTCTGTGAAGTTCTCAATATATAACATCATACCCAATTAGGCAATTAATTGGGCAGCACTTCGTAATGATGAAGCCTGAGGCAAAATTCTTCAAAAGGCAACTTGTTTTCTAGTTTCAAACACCTACTGAACACATTTTTTTTTCCTAGTGTTTTACCTCTTTGTTTTTTCAAGTGGCCAAGGCCCAGAACTTTCTCTCACACCTATTCACACTGAGGTATAGATGACCAATGACAGTTAAAATTGGATTTAAAATAATAGATGGGAGTTTTCAGGTGAGCTTGCAATATGGCTAAAAGTGTTGCAGGAGATGTAAGATATCATACCATGTAAAGTTCCTCCAAACAAAAAGGAAGCAGACTTACAAGTTCCATTTTTCCAGTGGGAAAACAGGCATAGAGTTACACAAGTTGCTCAGAATTTCTCAGTGAGTCATTCCTACCAATAAGATCTAGAACAAAACTAAATCAGTATGTAGATGATGGCACCTATTTACCTGATCTTGTATAAGAATTACCAAAATATCTAGCCCAGTGGTCCTCAAGGGCAATTTCAAATGATAAGTTATATAAGTGATATGTTAAGTCATTTAGAGCCATGAAAATCATAGTTCAGATTTCCTTATAAGTTTCCAAACAGAGAAAATATCCCTGGCAGGATGTACCAGATCGTTACATTTTGATTTGAAAGTCTGGAATACAAAGTGTCTTAGCCTGTTTGTGCTGTTATTACAAAATATCACAGACTGGATAATTTATTTAAAGCACACAGGGTTGGTGCCTGATCAGGGATCCCGTCTCTCCTTTCTTGATGGCTCTTTGTTGCTACATCCTTAAGAGGGGATGAATGATGTGCCCTCACATGGAAGAAGGGATGGAAAGGCCAAAAAAAGGGCCCAAGCTAGTTCCCTTCATCTCCTTTATAAGCCACTAATGCATTCATGAGGGCAGAGCCCTCTAACTTAATCATTTCCCCAAAGATTCCACCTCTTAATAGCACCACGATGGGAATTTTGTTTCAAAACGTGAATTTTGAGGGACATTCAGACTATAGCAGAAGAAAAACAAGAAATAGTCTGAAATTGAGACTCCACCTTGTGAGGGAAGCACTAGGCTTGTATGCCTTTTTTTTTTTTTTTTCTTTTTCCTTCCTTTTTTCCTTGTAGCAACAAGAAAAGGGGCAAGAAGACAACAAAAGAGAGGATTATTTCACAGTTGGCTCCAGACCAACTCTGACCTGAACTCAGGTCTCTGCAAAGTAATTGTTTGCCCACATACTTTCATTCTTTACAAGTTCCCCAAATCCACTTAATTCAGTTAAAAATATCCAGCTGAGTTTCCATCAGTACTCTCTGTGGAAAGAAGATACCAAATGAAAGTGAAACTGTGCATGTCTGGCCCCATGAAGAGTGAAATATTTGGATAACATATTGGACATTTCAAATACCTTTCATTTTCTGCTGAGGCAGCTGACTTGCTGGGAACATGTTCTTTGAGAGCAAAAAGTTAAGCGCTCTATTCCAAATCCTCAGTGGGGCAGTGAGCTTGACAGAACATCAACTAGAGGAAGCCAATTAGTGTAGCTTTTACCATGACAACCACTGCATCTTCCTAAGATATCAGTGGGGTTCACACACTGAAGGGGGAGAAGAGAGAAGTGTCAGAATGTGCTGACTTTGAAAGACCCCTTTTTGAAATGAGCCAATATTATTCATTTCCTCACAATGTCTAGAAAGGTGAATCATTCCTGTCAATAGCATGACATTCATTTAACTCATGCATGCATAGTTTCTGGATGATAGGAAACATCAGCAAGAGCAGGAATTTGAGGAAAGTACTCTAATTATATGCAGTTTATAAATCAGCTGGATCAGGACACAACAGATCCAAACACATCTCTGCAAATATCACTCAGCTGAGGAGATGGAGAGATTACTGAAGTTTTAATCCATTAATTAAAAGACATTACCTCCATTCATTCTTCATGAATTACTACCTCAGTTGCTTTGCTATATGAATTTTCCCAACTCAAATGCTCTTCTCTCCACTACCTTGCAACACCAATTCCAAACAACTCAAGCTCCTATCCTTCCATGAAACCTTTTTTCCAAAGACATTCCAGGTCTCACTGATCAGTCTTTTCTCAGAACTTCTACTAGAGAATCTATCCCACATAGTTAAATGTTGGAGTCTATTCTATTTTATATATTACTTCGTGTATTTATGTCATTATTTCCCAATGTGAACAGAATTTCTTGAAGTACCACACAATATTGAGTTAGGGTAGATACCTAATAACAAATCTACTTGGTGCTTGATTACTTATTATAGAGTTCATAACCTTCATCTAATTTAAGGCTGACTACATGACCTTGAACTTGGTGCCTCTATTATTTCACCAGGAAATAAGACTGCCCTTCTATGTTCTCCTTGGAAAATGAAGGAAGGGGGACACCAGTGGGCAGAAATCTGCTTTCACTGTGGATTTCCTCTCTGCATATTGCTAGAATGATGAAGAAGAAAAGCATGAATCATCATTTGCAGTCCAGTCCCAGAAGGTATTTATAGCTGATTCTAGAAATAATGTTTTCACAACTGTATGCCTTAATTCTATCCTTCCTTTTAGACTCATCTTAGATGTCACTTCCTCCATGATTCTGGCTTCATTTTTTCATCCAAAAGGACTCCCATTCTCTTCTGAACTACCAAAGTATTTTATCATTCCTTCTTTTGTGACATATCACCTTCTGCCATATTCTGCTGTATTTATTTATGTCCTCGTTTTCTCTCCCCTAGTAGATATACAGTGACGTAATAGGTACACAATACTAGTAATAGCCAACACCTATTGAGTATGTACTGAGTACGTTATATACATTATTTGATTTAATCCTCAAAACAATTCTTTTGAGTTGAATACTATTTACACATCTCAAGTTTACAAATTGGAACCTGAGGCTTTAAAAGATTAAGTAATCTACCAAGGATCATCCAACTAACTAGTAAGTGCCATAGGTAAAGTTTGATTTGAGAGCCAATAGTCTTAAACATTATGCTACACTGACTCTTAATAAATGGTGAATGAGGAAAGGAATTGAATGCATTAAATTGCAGAAACTGTCTTACCTGATACAGCCTTTTCAGACAACTATACTTCTTTAGACTATAACCAATCAAGGGCCTGGTGCTAGCCGTTTGTAAAGAATAACAAAACCCAATGTCAAAAACCAGAGATCAAATTATATACTTTCAATACCTGCTGTTCACCCAAGAAAAGATCGTGGGTTTATATTTTCACTCTATCCTTGATCTGCAAACTACCGAAAGTTCATATCTGAAAATTTTGCATAACTGCCCAGCAGGAATACACTGGCATTTTGGAACTACCCACACTCTTCAGGCTAGGGGATCAAGCTTGAGCAATGTGAGTTCACCAAGCTCAGCTAAAATTGAATTATGAATTATTTTTCATGAAAATACTGCAATAGAATCCACCAACAATGTTTAATCCTAGAGTCAGCATAAGATGGGCTCCACCTGAATATGCACCACATTCAGTCTCTCAAACAGCATAATTTTCATGGACTCAGTCAAAAGTGGTTAGTGACGTTGGTCAAAAAATACAAAATTTGCCAGGCACGGTGGCTCAAGCCTGTAATCCCAGCACTTTGGGAGGCCGAGATGGGCGGATCACGAGGTCAGGAGATCGAGACCATCCTGGCTAACACAGTGAAACCCCGTCTCTACTAAAAAATACAAAAAACTAGCCGGGTGAGGTGGCGGGCGCCTGTAGTCCCAGCTACTCGGGAGGCTGAGGCAGGAGAATGGCGTAAACCCGGGAGGCGGAGCTTGCAGTGAGCTGAGATCCGGCCACTGCGCTCCAGTCTGGGCGACAGAGCGAGACTCTGTCTCAAAAAAAAAAAAAAAAAAAAAAAAAAAAACAAAATTTTAGTTAGGAGGAGTAAGTTCAAGAGGTCTATTGTACACCATAGTAACTATGAAAATTGCTAAGAATAGATTTTAAGTGTTCTCACTACAAAAAAAAATAGTATGGAAGATAATGCATTTGTTAATTCGTTTCAATTAGCCATTTCACAAAAATGTATACATATTTTGAAACATCATGTTGTACACCATAAATATGTAGAATTTTCACTTGTCAATTTAAAAAGTAAATAATAAGTGGTTAATGACCAAGATTAGGCCTACAAATGTGTAGTTTGGTATAAACAAAAACCATACATCAGCCTTTATCTGAAGTTCTCCATACTGACAGGCACACAGCTGACCATGCAGAATATCCCTCTCCATGGCCAACGTGAATAGGAAAGAATGCACATGCAACAGAAAATTACTGGATCAAAATATTAATGGTGCCAAAGTTGAGAAAACTTGGTATAGAGGCATTCTTCACTTTATGAAAACTCAACAGAGCAAAATTCTGAGAGACAAATGCCAATAAATAACAGGTGGTTATTCCCACATCAAAAACCTTTCACCAAAGAGTCCTTTCAAATACCAAAAACTCAATACATTTATGGGTGGTTTATAGATTAATTACAGCTTCTTTCACTTAATAGACATTATTAAAATTTGTATACATTTTGTGCATATTGACCATATATATATCAGTGAAAATTTTAGAAATACAATCCTAGTTAATATACATAAAGCAAACTGTGGATAGAAATCTTCTTGTCAATGATTTCATAATAGAAATAACCACTGTCTCGTTTTTGTTTTTTGAACTTAAGTCTTCTTAAAGAAGTCACTTGTAATTGAGAGAGAGATGAGCAAGATAAAAATTTAAAGCTAACATGTAATAAACCATTGCCAGTCAAAGATGAAGCCCATCTGAAGTGAAAACCCAAGTTATAAAAGAGAGGGTTTGAATCAACATGTACTTCTCAGGAATTGATCAACTTATAGAATGTGGTGCATCTATAGAGCCAACTTTCATTATGATATTGTCTTATTTACCCTATGATTCATCATTACCTGGATGTTTCAGCCAACATAGTCAATGGGATTGAATGTGTGAAACCTGTGATTTCTACATCAACTGGTCAATCAATGAAGAGAAAAATCAGCCAAATTATCTTTTTGCATTATCTAGTTCCTTGACCTCACCTCAGCTTTCCCCAAACGAATCCACACATAACAGCTATTTGACTGGACTTTTTAATGCTTTATCCACTTGTTTTGATTTTGAATAAACATAGACCCCTCATTCCTGAAACATCTACTGCCAGAACCACAGCTTTGCTTCCTTCTTCTTCAAGATGAATTGTATGTTCTATGTACCTGCTATATGCTCAGCACTGTACATAAAAGAAAGCTTAAGTCTAGCAGCAAAGACAAAGCTTATATATATAAAGCAATTAAAAGATAATTTGTGATAGTGTATACTCGAGTTTTAAATTGGGTAGTACAGACTGTGTTATATGAGTTCAGATTATAAACCAACTTACTGAGTTAGAGTTCCCAAGGAGGTTTTTACGAGCTGGATGTGTTGAAATAAAACTAACATGAGTTAAAATTATAACCCCACGATTTCTTAGCTACCTGAATTTGAGCAAGTTACTTAACCTTTCTGAAATCCAGCATCTGTATCTGTTTTAAAATAAAGATAACAATAATATCTTCCCCACTGGGTTTTTATGAGGATTAATCAAGATAATGAAAGTTAAAGAACTTAGCACAGTGCCTGTCACATTTTACAGGGTGGCCACAAGTCCCTGTGCGTGCTAGTTAATTGTTATCCATATGTTCTCCTCCATTAGATAAATTTTACTTTTTTATTCTCCTTGGATATTTCTTCTTGTTAGTGGTTAGAAATCATTTAAGCAGTATCTGAGAGCTATTTTTGGATCTTCAACTGTTGATAGATTCCTTATGCATGAGATTATAAAAGAAAAAATTTTCTCAAAAGAGAGATCATTCAGGTAACTTCTATTTAGCATGCATACAGATTTTGTAGTAATTCTTTAAGTAAACATTAAATGTAATCTATTATTTTATTATCACTGGTTTTTTTGTTTGTTTGTTTGTTTATTCAGAGCAGAAGAAGGGTAGAAGGAGAAAGGGGAAAGAGAAGAGAAGATGGAGGGGAAAGAAAAGGAAAAGGAAGAATTGGAGAAAGATGAAGAATTACCTACACATAAAAAAAATAGGGAAAGTAATCCAGGCGAAGGGTACAACATAAAAAAAAAAAAAAAAAAAAAGACACAAAGGCAAGAATGAATAGGTTGAGCATGGACCAGTCTAATTTGATGACAAGAAATATGTTGGGTGTAGTGAGGCGTCTTTTGATGCACACAGAGAATACCAATAGCTACTTGTTACCAAGGAACAACTTCCCTCTTAGGAAGTCAAAACTTTGAAATACCACATGGAAGCTCCCCTATAATTTCAATTGTTTCCCTTTCTTGGCAGCTCCTTTGAATAAGCCAAATGCCCACTGGTTTTGGAAAGTGCATTCAAGACCTGACAGACTTACCACTAGTCCTGGTCAGTAAACTAATTGCCCCATGTACATCTCCTCAGACCTGAGGTCACTGGCTTTCCATTGCTCTAAAGTGAGGCAGGAAAATAGAGTCTGGAGGTAGGGAACATAAGGTCAATTCACACTTCAGCTATGACAGGAAATACCCTCTCCAAAGAGTGTAGGCCAAGTAAATTAGTTTGTAACTTTGCTTCATCCTCTCCATTTACATAGGGTGTACTCCCAAGTAACCAATGGAATTCCCTAGAGGGTGTTTAAACTCCCCAAAATTCTGTAATGGGGCCCTTGAGTCCCTATGCTTGGGCCTGCTCCCACACTGTGGAGGGTACTTCCATTTTCAATAAATTCCTTCATTCTTTCCTTGCTTTGCTTGTACATTTTGTCCAATTATTTGTTCAAGATGCCAAGAACCTGGACCCCTTCCACCATTAACATATTTTGGTGACCCAGCCAGGAGGAAGAAGTAAGCTCAAAGTTTGGGATTCATTTTTCTCCCTTTCCTTTCTGCTCTGTACAGGGGCTTTCTCTCTCTCTTTTCCTTTCCAACTTGGGACTTTGGGTGGGCAGCACCTAAACATGGAGACAACTGCAGGTTTCTGGCCATGGCCAGTGAAACTAAGGGGTTTCCATATGGAGAAGCCTGACTGCCACCACCCAGTTTGCTTAAGGAACCTGGGGCTTTTTTTTTCTTTTATTATTATTATTATTATTATTATTATTATTATTATTATTATTATTATTTTGAGACAGAATCTTGCTCTGTCACGCAGGCTGGAGTGCAACAGTGCGTTCTCAGCTCACTGCAACCTCCACCTCCCGGGTTCAAATGATTCTCCTGTCTCAGCCTCCAGAGTCCTTTCATTCTATTTCGGTCTTTCAGTGGCTGTTTATAATTGCCCTGCCCCGAAGGTGGAAGGACTTTTTTTTTTTTTTTTTAATGTTTTCCTCGCGTGGTCCTGTTATGCCCAGACCAGTTATTCCCCGAAGAAGACCACCAGAGTCCAGAGTCAAAGCCAAGCAGCAAGGATCTTTACTGCAAGTTGGAACTTGGTCCCTCTGCTCCACAGCATACAAGAGGGCCCCAAACGATGCATGTGCTCGCTTTTTATAGCCCGATGTAAACAGGATATGTAAGGTTACAGAGAAACAAGGAAATTCTTTTGGTTACAGCATTACAATTGGTTAACATTTTAAGTTATACATTTAGCAGTTTTTTTTATTGGTTCCCGCACTTTCAGTAAAACGACTCCACAAACGGTTGTGACCTTATCGGGGACTCTCCAGGTGGTGTTTTTCTAAAGTTGAGACAAATGGAGGAATGTTTGCACTGGGCCCAGGAAGTTGAGACAAATGGAGGAATGTTTGCACTGGGCCCAGGAAGTTGAGACGAATGGAGGAATGTTTGCACTGGGCCCAGGAAGTTGAGACAAATGGAGGAATGTTTGCACTGGGCCCAGGAAGTTGAGACAAATGGAGGAATGTTTGTACTGGGCCCAGGAAGTTGAGACAAATGGAGGAATGTTTGCACTGGGCCCAGGAAGTTGAGACAAATGGAGGAATGTTTGTACTGGGCCCAGGACTGAGATATATGTTTGATTTCTTACAGTCCCTGGTCCCTATGTGTGGCAGAGCTCAAATTTGCACATGTTTCAGGGGACTTAAACCTTCTTTTCCTATGGTAAATTCTTCCCTTATTATACTCAACTGGCTAAGGAACAAAGAGGTACACCCAGCATCCAGTTCTCATTACAGTTCATGGCTATTCTTATAAAGTTCATAGTATGCTCTGGAGGGAAAAACCTGTATGTAGTGCTGGTGCCCACCTAATGTCAGAGACATCTGACACTCTAAAATTAGACCCCACAGGAAGATGCTCCAAGTGTTCTGCAAACCTCGACCTGCCCAAAAGGGATGCTCCTGGCAGAGGTTCTGAAGTCTAGTACTAAGCCCCTGCCTAGAATTTTCTCTCATAGCTGCAATGCTGTTTGGCCCCAACATTGTTTGGAATCTGGAATTTACTGTTGAATGGGAAAGTGGAATGGCATTGCATGTATCCAGGCTTTTGTGCTGCAGTTCTAAGCAGGAGGCCTGGTTAGTGTGTAACACCCTCCTTTTGTACAGTTTGGCCCCACTGCTCTTTGGAGTCTGGGGAGGTTCAGCCTTTAAATATCAAACTCCCATGGAGAATGCATTGTCCAAAATTTTGGTTCACAGCCTTCATTGAATTATCTACTGGGGCAAAGTAAAACTGGCAAGCTTATATTGTTATCTCATGGATAAGGTTCCAAGCTATTGGATCTTCCTTTACTTGTGTGTATACAGGTCTAGATGTGTTTATTTGTATCTACACTTATTGTTATAGGTTGTGTCTACCAAAATTGGCTTACAAGTAAAAGAGCCTCATAAATTAAATAAATAAGTCTAAGCAATTTTCAAGTTCACATGACTTAAAGTATAACTTTACTAAACAAACTAGCTTTAAAATTATTGGTGGAATAAAAGTAGAAATGCCTTCAGAATTGTCAGCATACATTTTTTCTGAATTGTATGTTTGTCTTTGCTAGATATTTTAAAATGTCAGTGTTAATTCAAGCTGGGAGGTGCTTGGGGCCAGCCTGCCTCTCGTTCTATTCAAAGTCTCACTGAGATAAATGCATATCTGATTGTATCCTTTGGAAAGCCTAATCAGAAACTCAAAAGAATGCAGCCATTCCTCTCACACCAACATGTGACCTGGAAGCCCCAGCCTCCCTCCCTGCTTCAAGTAGTCCTGCCTTTCCAGACCAAACCAATGTTCATTTTATATATGTTGATTGATGTCTCATGTCTCCCTTGTTAAAAGTGAAAAATTAAGTACAGCAAATAGGATAATTGTTTTAGGTAAACTTTTTGTGTAATTTAAAATTTTAAAGTTATTTTTGATGCTCATTTAATATCTGGGTCATTTTCAATTAAGAAAGGATTGTAATATGGGGAAGTATGTTTCTAAAATTGTGGAGTTGCTTTTATCTATAAATGGCCATATCTAATAGTTCAGTATCTCTTGCTTTTTAAGGTTTCACTAAAGTTTTAGGTTACTAAAGATAAAATTCTAGTTAACACATAATTATGTATACAAATATGCCAGAAAGGGTTATGGTATTAGTGGAAAAAAGATTAATTTTGTCTAATTCAGAAGTTATCTAAAAGTTAGATCAAATTACAGATTTGAAAAGGTTATTTATTAAACAATGTCATAAGGAATCATTAAATAGGTGACAAAGATGTGGAAAAGTCTAAATAATAAAATATTCTTTAAAACCTGGTGGAGAATTGGAGACATTTGGCTAATTAACATTTTCACAGTTGGTCAGGCACAGTGGCTCACGCCTGTAATCCCAACACTTTGGAAGGCCAAGGCAGGCAGATCATTTGAGGTCAGGAGTTCGAGAACAGCCTGACCAACATGGTGAAACTCCATCTCTACAAAAAATACACACACACACACACAAAAAATAGCCGCGCGTGGTGGCTCATGCCTATAATCCCAGATACTCGGGAGGATGAGGCAGGAGAATCACTTGAACCCAGGAAGCAGAGGTTGCAGAGAGCCAAGATCACACCACTGCACTACAGCCTGGGCAATAGAGCGAGACTCCATCTCAAAAAGAAACAAACAAAAAATTTCATAGTTAAAGCTCTTAGTCTTGATTAAAGTAAAACAGGAAGTATTGTAAATAAATGCATTGGCAGTTTGGAAATTCTTTAATATAGTTAAGCATAAAGCTGTATTTAGTGTGGAGCCAAATTTCACCTACATACTTGCATTGCTTCACACTATGTTTATCATTTTGCGTGGATAGTGCTAGAGTACTTATTGGTCATGTGCCCAAAGTGAATTTCTTGATTGCACAGAATGTATAATAATATTGGTGAATTTAGGATATCAAATTGTGAATCAGGAAGAAAATATTCATTGTGTGGGTGATATGGTTTGGCTCTGTGTCCCCACCCAAATCTCATCTTGAATTTTACTCCCATAATTTCCATGTATTTTGGGAGAGATCCAGTGAGAGATAATTTGAATCATGAGGGCAATTTCCCCCATACTATTCTTGTGGTAGGGAATAAGTCTCACAACATCTAATTGGTTTTTGCTTTTGCATATTCCTCAATTTATCTTGCTGCCACCATATAAGAAGTGACTTTTGCCTCCTGCCATGATTTGGAGGCCTCCCCAGCTATGTGGAACTGTAAGTCCAATTAAACTTCTTTTTTCTTCACATTGTCAGGTATGTCTTTTGTTTGTTTTTGAGATGGAGTCTTGCTCTGTCACCCAGGCTGCAGTGCAGTTGCATGATCTTGGCTCATTGCAACCTCTGCCTCCTCGGTTCAAGTGATTCTCCTGCCACAGCCTCATGAGTAGCTGGGACTACAGGTGTGTGCCACCATGCCTGGGTAATTTTCATATTTTTTTGTAGAGATGGGGTTTCACCATGTTGGCCAGGCTGGTCTCAAACTCCTGACCTCAAGTGATCCACCTGCCTCAGCCTCCCAGAGTGCTGGGACTACAGGCATGAGCCACCATGCCCAGCCAGGTATGTCTTCATCAGCAGTGTGAAAATGGACTAATACAGTAAACTGGTACCAATAGAGTGGGGCATTGCTGAAAAGATACCCAAAAATGTGCAAGCGATTTTGGAACTGGGTAATAATCAGAGGTTGGAACAGTTTGGAGGGCTCAGAAGAAGACAGAAAAATGTGGGCAACTTTGGAACTTCCTAGAAACTCGTTGAATGGCTTTGACCAAAGCCTGATAATGATATGGACAATAAGGTCCAGGCTGAAGTGGTCTCAAATGGAGATAAGGGACTTGTTGGGAACTGGAGCAAAGGTGACTCTTGTTATGTTTTAACAATGAGACTGGTGGCATTTTGCCCCTGCCCTAGAGATTTGTGGAACTTTGAACTTGAGAGAGATGATTTAGGGTATCTGGTGGAAGAAATTTCTAAGCAGCAAAGCATTCAGGAGGTGACTTGGATGCTGTTAAAAGCATTTCACTTGAAAAGGGAAACAGAGCATCAAAGTTTGGAAATTTTGCAGCCTGACCATATATTAGAAAAGAAAAACCCATTTCCTGAGGAGAAATTCAAGCCAGCTGTAGTAATGAGGTTAATTCCCCAAGACAATGGGGAAAATGTCTCCAGGGCATGTCAGAGGTCCTCATGGCATCCCCTCCCATCACAAGCCTAGAGGCCTAGGAGGAAATGGTTTCGTGGGCCAGGCCCAGGGTCCCGGTACTGTGTGCAGCCTAGGGACTTGGTGCCCTGCGTCCTAGCTGCTGCAGCCATGACTGAAAGGGGTCAATATAGAGCTCGGGCGATGGCTTCAGAGGGTGCAAGCCCCAAGCCTTGGCAACTTCCATGTGGTGTTGAGCCTGTGGTGCACAGAAGTCAAGAATTGAGGTTTAGAAACCTCTGCCTAGATTTCAGAAGATGTATGGGAATGCCTGGATGCCCAGGCAGAAGTTTTCTGCAGGGGCGGGGAGCTCATGGAGAACCTCTATTAGGGCAGTGCAGAAGGGAAATGTGGGGTCGAAGCTTCCACACAGAGTCCCTACTTGGGCACCGCCTAGTGGAGCTGTGAGAAGAGGGCCACCATCCTCCAAACCCGAGAATATTAGATCCACTGACAGCTTGCACCATGTCCCTGGAAAAACTGCAGACTCTCAATGCCAGCTGGGGAAAGCAGCCAGGAGGGAGGCTGCACCCTGCAAAGTCACAAGGGTGGAGCTACCCAAGACCATGGGAACCCACCACTTTTGCCTCAGCATGACCCAGATGTGAGACATGGTGTCAAAGGAGATTATTTTGGAGCTTTTTAAGATATGAGTGCCCTGCTGTATTTTGGACTTGCATGGGGCCAGTAGCCCCTTTGTTTTAGCCAATTTCCGTCATTTGGAATGGTTGTATTTACCCAATGCCTTTACCCCCATTGTATCTTGAAAGTAACTAACTTGCTTTTGATTTTACAGGCTCTTAGGTGGAAGGGACTTGCCTTGTTTCATAAAAGACTTTGGACTGTGGACTTCTGAGTTAATGCTGAAATGAGTTAAGACTTTGGGGGGACAGTTGGGAAGGCATAATTGATTTTGAAATGTGAGGACATGAGATTTGGAAGGGCTAGGGACAGAATGATATGGTTTGGTTCTGTGTCCCCACTCAAATCTCATCTTGAATTGTACTCCCATAATTCCTATGTGTTGTGAGAGGGACCAGGTGGGAGATAATTTGAATCATGGGGGCAGTTTCCCCCATACTGTTCTTGAGGTAGTGAATAAATCTCCCAAGATCTGATGTTTTTTGCGGGTGTTTCTGCTTTTGCATCTTCCCCATTTTCTCTTGCTGCCACCATATAAGAAGTACCTTTAGCTTCCTGCCATGATTCTGAGGCCTCCCCCGCCATGTAGAACCACAGTACAATTAAACCTCTCTTTCTTCCCAATCTTGGGTATGTCTTTATCAGCAGTATGAAAACAGACTAACACAGTGGGTTTTTGGGAGGCGTCCTAGGTAACACTGTAGCCTTCAGGGTGAATTTAGTATAAAAATTTAGGGTTGGTTTCCTGTGTATTTGTTTTTGCTTCTAGTTTTCATTCGTTTGCTGTTTATTCTTTTCTGGCTTTGCTTGTGTGTCCACATATATAAAACCATGATTTCTTTTAGTTCCTAGTGGAAGGCTTTTATTTGGTTCTGTGAATAGTTACTTTGTTTCCTTTGCATTTCTAGCAAGTCATCATTTGTTCCATTTATTTGGAATTCCTAAGCTACCTTTATTGAGCTACAAGAATTAATGGAGCACACCAGCTTTCTGTCCTTAAAAACTAACTTTTTGAATTTTAGGCTTCCTGATGCTTTAAGAATGTTGAAAATGTAATCCCAGCATTTTGGGATGCCGAGACGGGTGGATCACGAGGTCAGGAGATCGAGACCATCTGGGCTAACACGGTGAAACCCCCCTCTCTACTAAAAAATACAAAAAACTAGCCGGGCGAGGTGGCGGGTGCCTGTTAGTCCCAGCTACTCGGGAGGCTGAGGCAGGAGAATGGCATAAACCCAGGAGGCAGAGCTTGCAGTGAGCTGAGATCCGGCCACTGCACTCCAGACTGGGCGACAGAGCGAGACTCTGTCTCAGGAAAAAAAAAAAAAAGAACGTTGAAAATAGTCTCATAAATATAATTTTAGTCCTATCTCTTTCTCTGCCTAATTTCTCTAAAATTTGTAAACTGCTTGTGAATATATATATATATATATATATATATATATATTTTTTTTTTTTTTTTTTTTTTTTTGAGACAGAGTCTCGTTCTGTCGCCCAGGCTGGAGTGCAGTGGTGCAATCTCGGCTTACTGCCATCTCCACCTCCGGGGTTCACGCCATTCCCCTGCCTCAGCTTCCTGAGTAGCTGGGACTACAGGCACCCACCACCACGCCCGGCTAATTTTTTGTATTTTTAGTAGAGCCAGGTTTCACCGTGTTAGCCAGGCTTGTCTAGATCTCCTGACCTCGTGATCCGTCCCCTTCAGCCTCCCAAAGTGCTGGGATTACAGGCGTGAGCCGCCACGCTCAGCCCCATGAATATTCTTAATTCAAGGCAATGTGTTTGTTTGCATACAGTCAAGCAGGGTCACTAGGACTGCTCAGGGAGAGAGTCTAGAAACCTGGCATGCAGGCAAAAGGGTAGGAATTTCTTACCAGTCAGTCTCTGACCTCTTTAACTGTGCCAACTGGTTAAATATATAAAGTGAAAGTCACTGTTTAACTCCTGTGTAAAGTTTTAAATTAATTAGTTTAATAATAATAAGAGCTTAAATTAAATATTTTGTTAGAAAAGTAGAAAGTGTAATGCCTTTTAGTTCATGTGACTTTAGCAATCTTTGGGAAACAAAGAGGATTTTAAAGATTATTGGTAAACTACAATGTCTTCAAAATGTAAATATGTGGTCTAAATTATGTTCAAGTATTAGGTTTGCTAAACTGCTTCTTTGGCTTTTGAAAATTGTTTAACTTGCCTGCTTTCCAGTTAGGTAAGTCCTGAGGACATGTGGAGTTGGCCACGCCCCTAGCTATGCTGGAAATAGCCAAACTTTATCAGAACATAACTTACCAGGTTTTACATTAAAGTTAAAATTGCTAAGAGTCACCACTGTAACATGCAATGAAGACTACTAGAAACAATTTTACATGCAAGGTGTGTAAAAGCAGTAGAATGTGGGTTTTTTTGGTAAAAGGTTATAAAAGGTTTTTGCTTCTTTAAAATTTCTGAAACATCATTTTGGCAAAATAAATAATTTATGGTAATATAGAATTCCAAAATCACACTTCAGTTTCAAAATTGTCTTTCCTAATGCCTGGCTTTCTGGATGGATCAAAGGGCCCTTGGAAGCATCCAGAAAGGAGGTAAACAGGATTATCTGACATGTTTAGGTACATGGGATTGCCAAAATGATGTTCAATCTTCTTTAGGTCATATTTTTGTGAATAATATTAATATATGTTCCAAAATTGTATGGGATTTCTAAAATAGTATATGCTATCAATTGTAATTATGATTATTATGTTAAGTTATTGTAAACCACAGAAATAACCAAATTTCCTTGTATAAATCTTCTAACCCAAGCAGAACAAAAATTAAATACCAAGAAAATACTTTGTCAGATTTTCATGTTAAACCAGCTGATACTAAAATTGTTTAAAATAATTTATAACCAATGCTTGGTCCCATATTCCTGGAAAAACAATTAAAGCTTCAGGTACATTTGATCACCTGGTCAGCCATTTAAACATTGTATAAAGGGATTTCATTCTATTGTTATTTTCAATGCATGTTTTCTGGTGGTATAAAAGCTTTCCCATGCAAGAGAGTTGTTATAACAGTAGATTATTATGCTACAGTGTATTTTCACCAGGTAAAGAAAACTTTTTATGGTTTGAATCTTCTGGAAACATCACAGAAGGACTGTCCTTGCCGTCCAGACCACAATAAAACTTGGGGATTTGGGCTTTGGGTTCATGGTCTCACAACTAAGAAGGGTCCCTCCACACTCTTGGAACTGTACACCCACTGGAACCCTTAAGGTTAAACTAACCAGGGATATTTCTCCAAAGAAGAAGATGGCATCCTTGATGTGAATATATTTTCCCAAGTTCACAGATTAAGACTTCTATTATCATGAAGCTCTTATCTTTGAAGAATTTTCCGTGCTTATGCCTCTATGAACAATAGAAGTGGAAAAGGGGTCTGTTACATGCACTAATGGGGTGCACTTTTATTTGTGAAGGAGTTTTCAGCCAGCCTTATACATGGATAAGCTTATACTTTGATAGATAAAAGATGAAGGCCCAATGTAGGTAAGAAACTTTAACAGTACATATGTTGCCTCATAATCGGTCAAGAACAACACACTGGATCACTCCTCTTAACCCACATCCTGGGTTATTAATAACTTATTAGGTTATCCTAACTTATTAGGCCCTTTTTCCATGGTTTAAAGTAAAAGAAGCAATGATTAGAAATGCATCCCTCATGATAGGCTCTATAGCAAATTCTACATGAAAGGCTATCGTTACACAAGACTTTAAATTCTCCTTAGAAAGTTATGCTATCCTGGCTAACATGGTGAAACCCCGTCTCTACTAAAAAATACGAAAAACTAGCCGGGCGAGGTGGCGGGTGACTGTAGTCCCTGCTACTCGGGAGGCTGAGGCAGGAGAATGGCGTAAACCCGGGAGGAGGAGCTTGCAGTGAGCCGAGATCGCGTCACTGCACTCCAGGCTGGGTGACAGAGCGAGACTCCGTCTCAAAAAAAAAAAAAAAAAAAAAAAGAAAGTTATGCTAAATAATAGAACTGGCTAAACAAAAGTACCTGTGCAGCTGCTGGCACTTGTGGCCTATGGGGAAATACATCAAATGAAGATTATAGAAACTCAACGGTAGGGGACTGACAAAAAAAATTGCTTAGTTAAGCAAATAGACTTTTTATCTAGCTCCTTCTTTAATCTATTTAATTCTAGGTGGTGATCCTGGGTAAGGAGCATACTTCAAACTTCTGGTATTCTCCACCCGATAGTCATAATAATAGTCTCCCTGGTGTGCTGTATTCTCTCAAAGGCTTTAAATGCTTGCATGCAGCCATCTCTAGAATGTCAAATGATCTTTCTTCTACTGGAATTACAAAAGCTGAAAGAAATGTGCAGCCATGAGGACACCGTAACCTATAAGTGGTGTGCTGAGACTGGGAACCCAAAATGATGGAAACTGAGAGTGGCGCTATGGCCCCAAGTTTTGGTCACACTCTCACCTAAGTGAGAACCTGACCAAAAAGGGGGAATTTTTTAAACAAAGTTCTGGGAGGCCATTGTTTTGGACTGAGCTCATGCACTAGGCTCCAACAGACCAAATCAAGCCAAAATGGGGTCGTTTGTGTTCAGACTTTAAGGAAACACATAAGATTCTAGAACCGACCAGGTTTTGTTTTTTTGTCCTGCAAATCTCTATAACGAACATTTCTGACAGCATAGCTATCCACCCCCTGAAGTTCCCATTAAATCTTTTAACCAAATTCTTTACCTCTCACCTAGAGATCATCAAGTTTCAGATAATCATGCAACGAAGGTTACAGTCAGTTCCAGGTGAAGACACCACCCCTGGTCATCAAGAAGCTATTCTGCTTCCACTACATAGAGCAGGGTGAGAGTTCCATAATTCTCAATAGGTAGGAACTACACCTCAAGCCAGCATGAAGCAGTTACAGAAAAAAGACCATTGGTCCCTCTGCCTCCCATAAAGATTTATGGGGATTACATCTCTCAGAGGGAAGATAGGGCAGGAAAATAGGGTCTGGAGACAGGGAACATAAGGCCGATTCAAACTTCAGCTATGACAGGAAATATCCTCTCCATAGGGTGTAGGCCAAGTAAATGACTTTGTAACTTTACTTCATCCTCTCCACTTACACTGGGCATACCCAAAGTAACCAATGGAATCCTCTGGAGGGTATTTAAGCTCTGAAAATTCTGTAACGGGGCCCTTGAGCCTCTACGCTTGAACCCGCTCCCACACTGTGGAGTGTACTTTCATTTTCAATAAGTCCCTTCATTCTTTCCTTGCTTGGTTTATATGTTTTGTCCAATTCTTTGTTCCAGATGCCAAGAACCTGGACACCCTCCACTGTTAACAAAAGCAGTGCCACCTGCAATTTCCACCCACAGTAGGCTGGTCCAATTTTTCCTTAGAATGTATTTCAGCTAGATTAAGTCCCTAGCATCCTGGGAAGAAAGCAAGAAGCTAGATTATTTATAATATGCCAGCTAACCCAATATGTCCACCACCTCCAAACCAGCCAACCTGGCAAAAGCTAAGTGTATGAGTTGGTTTCCCCATAATTCAGTATTTCCTTTGAGTTTCAGATATTTTTAAAAATTTTTTTACACAATTATTTTCATATTTTGGCTTCCTTTCCATTCAAATTCCAGCCTCCTGCCACCAGTTAGTCCTAAGTATAATAAATTACCCCAAAAGGATTTCATCAGATGTACTGCTGAGAGACAGAGCTGGTGAAGGAATGAGATGGGGGGGATTAAATTTTATAGATAAATTCATTTGAGTTTTTCTCTTGGGGAATCAAGCAGATAATCCCAAATTAATTAAAATCTTTTCCTCAGTTGTGGAAGACAGTGTGGCAATTCCTCAAAGAGGTAGAACCAGAAATAGGTGATTCCTCAAAGAGCTAGAACCAGAAATAGGAAATAGCAATTCCATTACTGGGTATATACCCAAAGGAATACAAATCATTATGTTACAAAGATACATACACATGTATGTTCATTGCAGCTCTATTCACAGTAGCAAGGAAATGGAATCAACCCAAATGTCCATCAATGATAGACTGGATAAAGAAAATGTGGTACCTATACACCATGGAATATTATGCAGCCATAAAACAGAATGGATCATGTCCTTTCAAGGGACATGGATGAAGCTGGAAGCCTTTATCCTCAGCAAACTAAAGCAGGAACAAAAAACCAAACACTGCATGTTCTCACTTATAAGTGGGAGTTGAATGATGGGATCACATGGACATGGGGAGGTGAACAACAAGCACTGGGGCCTGTTGAGGGGTAGGGTTGGGGGAGGGAGAGTATTAGAAAGGATGGCTAATGCACGCTAGGCTTAATACCTAGGTGATGGGTTGATAGGTGCAGTAAACCACTATGGCACATGTATACCTATGCAACAAACCTGCATAGGTTGCATGTGTACCCCACAACTAATAATAATAATCTTTTCCTCAACTTAAAACCCCATGTAAACACAAATTCCCAGCACCTTGACTAGCCTGCACAGAGCAGGTAGTAAAAAACAGAGCCACCTCCCAGCATAGCCAATCAACACCTATCCACCTTCTCTGTCCTGTCTGATCTCAGTGCTCACTGAGCCACATACATCTCAGAGATGGACAGCTTGACTCTTCTGAGGGTAGCAGCAGCTTCAGACTCAAAGGGCAACAGAGCTAGTACTTGGCAAATATGTCAGGAAATAAAGTCTCTTTTCTACCCTTACCTCCTCCCCAACTCATCTGTGCCCCCACCAAATTGCCATCCCACTGTCACCAATGCACTACTCTCTCATAAGATAAAATGGAAGGTATGGGGGCTCTGGAATCATAACAATATGGGTTTGTTCCACAACCCACCCTGTGACCTTAGTCATATTGCTTAATGTCTCTGAGCCTCAGTTTAGGAATCTGTAAAATGGAGATAATACTACCTGCTTCATAGGCATCATTATGCCAACTTTTTAAAAGTTCTTAAAATGCTTAGCAAAGGACTTGGCACAGAATATGAAAGCAATACATGATAGCTATTACTACTACAGTCCAAGATCTACACACACACACACACACACACACACACACACACACACACAGAACACAGAAGGCATACCTTCTGTGGAAAGGGTTTCATCATTCATTCATCTGAATGGCATTTATTGAACACCTACTCCATGCCAAGCATTTTACTGGGCATCAGGAGTGTAGCAATGAATATAACAAAGTACCTGACAGAAGCTCACACTCTAAAATTATCATTATCCAATCTTATAATACAGGGACATAGCCAGAATCTGAGGGTACAGAAAGCATGATCCAATCCCATGAAAGTAGGGATGGAAATATGGAAAGAGCCAATCAGGGTTATTTGAAGATCAGAACAGCAGGGATTAGTAGACATGCTGTGGCTCCTTAAGCACACAGGGGCTCTGAGATTTGGTCTACACACACATAACTAATTACCAGGAAGTAAAACAAGTCAGTGTTCCACTTGGTAATAATATAGATCCTGGACTGGTCAGATTTTTTTCTTTTCTTTTTTTCTTTTTTTTTTTTTTTTTTTTTGAGATGCAATCTCACTCTGCCGCCCAGGCTGGAGTGCAGTGGCATGATCTTGGCTCACGCCAAGCGCCGCCTCTTGGATTCACGCCGATCTCCTGCCTCAGCCTCCTGAGTAGTTAGGACTACAGGCGCTCGCCACCACGCCCAGCTAATTTTTTTTTTTTTTTTTTTTTTTTTGTATTTTTAGTAGAGACAGGGTTTCACCATGTTAGCCAGGATGGTCTCCATCTCCTGACCTCATGATCTGCCTGCCTTGGCTTCCCAAAGTGCTGGGATTACAGGCGTGAGCCACCATGCCCGGCCTGCACTGGTCAGATTGGATGCTGGGATGGGCAGTCTAAACCCACAGGTTTAATGTTCCTCAATTTGAGTGATGCTGCATAAAAGCAAGGTCTGATAAAATGTAAATAAACAAATGAGGTTCAATGATATAAGGTCTATAAGTACATACAAAGTGGTATGTGACCAAAGTATCAGTCAGTCGTCAAACATTATTGAACATCTACTATATATAGGTCAGTATATATAGTATTACACTGGGTACTGAGTAAAAAAGGAAACATCTCTCTGCCTTCATGGAGCTCACAGTATAGTGGGGGAGACACATATTAATCTCATGGATCGATAAATAATTACAGACAAGGAAAATTCCATCCAATGAACCTACCCCACTGCCGCCCAGATTCAATCATTCTATATATTATATCCCATTTCCAGTAACATCTAAGTGGGTAAAGGAAAGAGTGATAATTTACAGGGCTACTCTTCTCAGATAATATATGTACATTTTAGGAGTGGCCATCTGGAGACAGTATTTACCCCAAAGGAATGGCTATGGTGGCAGCATTCCAGGCAGTGTGGCACACTAGTGGAAGCTGTATTGTTCAGAGCACCCTTTAGCATGCCTCACAGCATAGCGAGGCCATCTGTTCCAGCCCTAATGTTTCCTAAACGGTTGACAGTGGAGAGATCTCAGCCACGCACATCAAGTGGAAGGAATGAGCATGTTTTCTTGCCCCGTTCCCTTCACAAAAGATAGCTGTTTTCGGGTATGAAAAGAGCAATTTTATTTTGTTGTTCATTCATTTGTCTGTCCGTGGATTCATATATTCAAGAAACAATTAGTAAGTCCTTAAAATATGCCAAGCACTTCCAGGCACTAGGGGGGAAAGACATGGTTCCTGACCTCAGGTAGGCTCACAACCTATCAGGAAGGGAGACCATTAAACACACACAGTTGTAACAGTATGATAAATGCTGGAATGGAATAATCACAGAGTGCTGAATATACACAAGAATAAAACACTTGACTGATGCTGTGGGGAAAGCAGGAGCCTGACAAAGCTTCTCAGAACAAGAAGAATTTGAAGGATTAGTAAGAGTGGGCTACGTAAAGGAGAAACGGCATTTCAGGCATAGAGCACAGCATGGGCAAATGTATGGATATGAGTGACAACACATAATATATATACAAACGGGAGGATCAGACATCCTGGTGCCCAAGACAATACATTATGCAATATACTCTGCATATGTAAAAAGCTGTAGGTTGGGGAGGCCATATGATAAAGTGGAAGCTTGCACGGCCTCTGAAGTCAGAATAGACTCCACAAGTCTGAACCAAAACAAGAGAAGATGACTTGGAGATTTGATTTTGCGTTTTTGAAATTCTAACCACAAAACCTCAAATTTCCAATCCATGCACCCTACTTTCCTACCCAACTCCTGGCCATTCGATTCTATTTATTCTATTTATAGTTATCCTAGGACCGGCTTTACCATTTACTAACTATAGGATCCTGACCACATTGCTTAAATACTCTGAGCCTCACTTTCCTGTCTACAAAATCAGGATTCATTTAAACATTCAGCAAATATTTACATATTAATTTTAATATGCCGAGCCTGACTTTCCTGTCTACAAAACCAGGATTCATTTAAACATCCAGCAAATATTTACATATTAATTTTAGTGTGCCAAGTACTGTGCTAGGATTACCCTAGACTTGCTTTCTGTCCTCACAGAGGCTATAATCTACTGGGAGGGACAGATACTAAACAAAATCATTATGAGAATATTGTGTAGGCTTACCAGTTTTATGAGGGTAGTACAACTCTGATAACAAAGCTTATAAAGACATCACACATGCATATCTGCATGTGCACACATACATACATAAAAAGGTATTGACCCATCTCAATTAACCCATCTCGGTTATGAATATAGATTTTAAAACGCTAAATAAACTCAAACAAATCTAACAGCATATTAAAAGATTAAAATACCATGACAACAAGTAGGAGTAATTCCTCAATGTCACATCCTTTAATTAGCAATCTGCAGCCATAATATATCCCACATCAATAAAGTAACAAAAATATCTATATGACCATCTGCTGTGATCTGAATGTGTCCCCCCAAATTCATATGCTGAAACTTAATCATCAATGTGATAGTATTAAGAGGTGGGGCCCTTATTTGGTGATTAAGTGATTAGGGCAAAGCCCTCATGAATGGGATTAGTATCTTTATAAAAGAGGTTCAAGGGAGTTGTTTTGCCCTTCTGCTATGTGAGGATACAGCATTTGCTCCTTCCATCATGTGAGAACACAGTGAGAAGGTGCCCTCTGAGAAGCAGAGACAAGCCCTGACCAGACACTGAATCTATTAGCACCTTGATCTTGGACTTCCCAGTCTCCAGATCTGTGTAAAATAAATTTATATTCTTTATAGATGTCCCAGTCTAAGGTATTCTGTTATAGCAGCCTGAATGGATAGAGACATCATCTTAGTAGATATAAAAAGGTTTTTATCAAATTCCACATTGTTTTCCTCATAAAATTTTAATAAACTTGAAACAGAAAGATAATCACTTAACATGACATTTTCATTTCAAACAAATAATCAGCATTACAATTAATAATGCCTAGAGTAGTTATATAAGTAGGAAGACTGTTTTGAGAATTAGAGGTAATATATTTACGGGGTTAGTGTATTGAAGAGGGTTAGTAATCAGTAACTGTTTGTAGTATTTGGTACTATTATTATCATAATTATTGTTAAAACTACAGTACAGGGTGAATTAATGCTATAGTGTGGCTGAAAATATAGGGATTAAGTCAGATCATGGAGGGCCTTGTGTGCTATACTATAAAGATGAGATTCTATGCTTTATATGAAAGAGGGGGTAAAAGAAGTAGTCACATGAGCATATCTATGTTTAACAAATTATTGTAACTGCTAAGCAGAGGTAGATAAAGGGAAACAAGCATATGATCAGGAAATCTAGGTAGTCACCACAAAATGAACATACAGTAAAGAAAAAAATGGTGGCTTGAAATGGAGTGGTAGCACTGAAGATGGAAATAGATACATTCAGAATACATCTTGGAGGCAAAATATCCATCACTGTCACTCGATAGGACATGGGGGAAAAGAAAATAAATTGGGAAGGGTAGAAGTAGGCAAATTATTCAGGGCATTCTAACAGCAATGGGAAGCCATTAAAAAATTTTAAGCAGGAATTTGATGTGATCAGACTTGTATTTTAGTAAGCTCTTTTGGCTGCTAGGTAGAGAATTGTGGAGAGGAACAGAAGTAGAAGCAAGAAAACCAGTTAAGAGGCTGTGAGGTCAAGGAAATGACAGACTCTGATTAGTGCATTACTAGAGCTGGGTAGTCATTTCTTTTAAGAAAAAGAAAAGAAGGCTGGGCACGGTGGCTCACGCCTGTAATCCTAGCATTTTGGGAGTCCAAGGCGGGCAGATCACGAGGTCAAGAGTTCGAGACCAGTGTGGTCAAGATGGTGAAACCCTGTCTCTACTAAAAATACAAAACTTAGCCGGGTATGGTGGCATGCACCTGTAATCCCAGCTACTCAGGAGGCCGAGGCAGGAGAATTGCTTGAACCCGGGAGGCGGAGGTTGCAGTGAGCCGAGATCAGGTCATTGCACTCCAGCCTGGGTGACAGAGCTAGACTCTGTCTCAAATAAATAAATAAATAAATAAATAAATAAATAAATAAATAAATAGAAAAAGAAAAATTCTAAAAGAGAAGTAGGTTTCGGTGGGAGGATCATTTGTATCACTTTGAAGATAGTGTATTTGAAACATCCAAAAGAAGATGTTACACAGACAGCTGTTTATATGGGTCAGTAGCTCAGTGTAAAAGCCTAGGCTGGAAATAGAGACAACGGAAATAAGTCATATTGGCTGCAGTAAAGGGGGTAACTTGGAGATTGCAAAGACTGAAGCCCAGATCAGTTTACATTTCATTGATAGTAAAATTAATGTGTTACACCCCAGATAAATATATATATATAGCTCATGCCTGTAGTCCCAGCACTTTGGGAGGTCGAGGCAGGCGGATTACTTGAGGTCAGGAGTTCAAGACCAGCCTGGGCAATATGGTGAAACCCCATCTCTACTAAAAATACAAGAATTAGCTGGACATGGTGGCACATGCCTGTAATCCCAGCTACTTGGGAGGCTGAGGCAGGAGAATCACTTGAGCCCAGGAGGTGGAGGTTGTAGTGAGCCAAGATCGCACCACTGCACTCCAGCCTGTGCCACAGAGTATTACTCCATCTAAAAAATAAAAAACCTAAAATAAAAGGAGTGCCCCATGGTGGCACTCTCCACATACAACCTGTTCCCCAGGGCTTCTAGGTCAAATTACAGTTGTCTTTATACTTTCCTTACTAGAAACAAGGGGTGAAATTGAATTACTGATGCTCTTAGAAAGTTGTGAAGGTAAAAGGCAGAGATGCAACATGCTGGATTGCAAAGCTAGAAAAGTAATTGCAAATTTCCATCCCCTCTAGAGTAGCATCTACCAAGCATTTCTAACTTATTAGGCTGAAAGAATTGAGGCTTTGCCAGAAGGCATTCTCTCTTTCCTCCAAGATCCTTTCCTGCCTCAGAGAATTAACATCCCAGTCTCCAGCCAAGCACTAGAATCACAATAGGCAGAGAAGAAACATGGTGGCATCGTCACTTGTGAAAAATTTCAACTTGATGAAAAAGGATAATCAATAAACACCAACACTGAAATGACGGAGATGCTAAAAAGATTTTAAAGTAGTCATTATAAAATGGTTGGAAGAGAAATTATTAACACAATATAAACAAATGAAAAAGTATAATCTGATCAAATAAAGAACATAAAGAAAAACTAACTGAAACATTTAGAACTGAAATTATAATAATCAAAATAAAAACACCAAATAGTTGGTCTCAACAGCAAAATGGAGGAACCAAAAAAATTGTAAGGTTAAATAATAAAAATTACCCAATCTGAACAATAGAGAAAAAAAATAAATGAGACAACAGCAAAAAAGAACCAACCCTTATGGACCCGTGAGACTTAAAATACCTAATATTCATGTGATCGAAGTTCTGGAAGGAAAGTAGCAACAGTGGGGTTGTAAACATACACAAATAAATAATGGCTAAAACTTTCAAACTTTGGCAAAAGACAAACCTAAAGATTCAAGAAGTTGAGCAAACTGAAAACAAGATGAACTCAAAGATGTCCACACCAAGACATATTGTAGTCAATCTTGTGAAAATTAATGACAAATAAAAAATATTGGCTGTATGAATGTATACTATGCAGCCATAAAAAAGGATGAGTTTGCGTCCTTTGTAGGGACATGGATGCAGCTGGAAACCATCATTCTTAGCAAACTATCACAAGAAGAGAAAACCAAACACCGCATGTTCTCACTCATAGGTGGGAACTGAACAATGAGATCACTTGGACTCAGGAAGGGGAACATCACACACTGGGGCCTATCATGGGGAGGGGGGAGGGGGGAGGGATTGCATTGGGGAGTTATACATGACATAAATGATGAATTGATGGGTGCTGACGAGTTGATGGGTGCAGCACACCAACATGGCACAAATATACATATGTAACAAACCTGCACGTTATGCACATGTACCCTAGAACTTAAAGTATAAAAAAAAAAAAAATTAAAAGCTGTAAGTGAGAGAAGATATTTTACTTATGGGGAAAAACAGTATTAAGTAACAGTGGATTCCTCACCAGAAACCATGAAGGCCAGAAAATGGTCCCATTTTTAAGTGCTGAAGAAAAGAACTGTCATTTATAGTTGCTGAAAAATGTAAGTACTTACGTGTAAATCTAACAAAATACGTACAGGACTTATATGCTGGAAATGCTAATGAAGGAAATCAAATAAGACCTAAATAAAGGGAGAGATACACCATGTTCATGGGTTGGGAGACTCAGCATAGTAAAGATGTCAATTTTCTCTAAATTGATGTACAGGTTTTCTTTGGCTGCCCTAACAAAATACCATAGACTAGGTGGCTTAAACAATGGAAATTTATTTCTCACAGTTCTGGAGACTGGATATCCAAGATCAAGGTGCCAACAGTGTTGGTGTCTGGTGAAGGCTCTCTTCTTGGGTTACAGATGGCCACGTTCTCACTGTGTCCTTACCTGGCAGAGAGACAGAATAAGTGAGGAACAGATATTCCTCTTTTGTAAGGCCACATTCCTATCAAATTATGGCCTATCTTATCTGTTTTTTTGTGGGTATAACACAACATCTAAGTTTAGGTAATTTATAAAGAAAAAAGGTTTATTCAGCTCATAGGTCTGAAGGCTGGGAAGTTCAAGGGCATGGCCCTGGCTACTGCTGAGACCTTTTGTGCTGCATCATAACACTATGAAGGTTAAAGGGGAAACAGATGCATGCAAACAGGCAAAATCCAAAGGGTTTCTAGCTTTTTAACAACTTACTCTCATGGGAACTAATCCATTCCTATGAGTACTAATATAATCTTGCCAGAAAGAGGACTCTCATGAGACTAGCACCAAGTCATTTATGAGGGATTGGCTCTCATAACCCAAATACCTCCCACTAGGCCCCACCTCCCAAAACCACCACCTTGGGGATCAAATTTCAACATAAGTTTTGATGGAGACAAACCATAACCAAAGCATAGCATGGTCCCATCTTTATGACCTAATTTAACCTTAATTATCTCCTAAATACCCTATCTCCAAACACATTGTGGGTTAAGGATTTAACCTATAAATCTGTCAGGGACACAATTCTGTCCATAGCAAGGTTTAACTCAATTTATATCAAAATTCAAGCAAGACTTTTTTGTGATATAGACGAAATTATTCTAAAATTTATATGAAAAGGCAAAAAACTAGAATAACTAAAATGCTTTTGAAGATAAAGTCAGAAGGATGTGTCTATTAAATATTAAGCCTTACTATATGACTACAGTAATCAACTCAATGTGATATTGGTGGAAAGCTATACACATAAATCAGTGAAACAGAATAGAGATTCTAGAAATATTGCCCAAAAGAATATGTCCAACTGATTTTTGAAAAAAGTGCAAAAGCAATCCAATAGAGGAAGGTAACTTTCATAACAAATGGTGCTAGAGAAATTGGAGATATCTGATAATGGAGTAGGAGTATCTAGAATATACAAAGAATTCTCAAAGCTCTACAGTAAAAATACAAAAGGAGGCTGGGTACAGTGGCTCACGCCTGTAATCCTAGCACTTTGGGAATCCAAGGCAGGCAGATCACTTGAGGTCAGGAGTTCAAAACCAGCCTAGCCAACATGGTGAAACCTCATCTCTACTAAAAATACAAAAAAGTAGCCAGGCATGGTGGCAGGCGCGTGTAATCACAGCTACTTGGGAGGCTGAGGCAGGAGAATAGCTTGAACCCGGGAGGCGGAGGTTGCAGTGAGCCAAGATCGTGCTGCTGCACTCTAGCTTGGGCGACAGAGCAAGACTCCAACAATCAATCAATCAATCAATGGAAACAATCCAATTAGAAAACAGACAAATGACATTTCCCCAAAAAGGATAAATGGATGGCAAATAAGCACATGAAAATATGCTCAGCATCATTAGCTATCAGATAAATGTAAAATAAAATCAGAAAATATCACTATACACCTCTGAGAATGGCTAAAATGAAAAATAATGACAACAACAAATGCTAGAGAGGATGTGAAGAAACTGGATGACTCATACACTGCTTGTGGGAACACTAAATGGTTAAAGAATGTATACATATGAAGAAACTCAATTTTATGAAAACTGAAATACTATTCATGTGTTTTACAAAAAAAAAAGAGAGATAATAATCTCAGAATATGGTAGCTCGGTTCTGCAAAAGTTTGGCAGTTTCTTAAAAATCTAACCATGCTACTTCCAGATGACCTAGCAATTGCACTCCTGGGAATTTTTCCCAGAGAAATGAAAACTTATGAATCTGTACACAATGTTCATAGCAGCTTTATTTGTAATGGCCACAAACTGAATCATGTCAGATGCCATTCAGTGGATGAATGATTAAACAAACTGTGGTATACCCATACCATGGAATACTACTTCTTAGAAATAAAAATGAAAAAATGGATGTTGGAAGAAACTACTAGAAACTCCTAACAATGGTATACTTTGGGAAGAGACATTCGAGGAGGGACAGAGAAAATTTCTCTTTTGCACTTTGTATTTTTCTGCACTATCTGGATTTTCAACTCTCTTTCAAACTTTCTACATATATTGCCCTGGCAGCAGTTATTTAGGAGGTGAATTATGAGTGTTTTATTTATTTGTTTTCTTCTTTGTGTGAAAAAGCTAATATATGTGAAGAGAGGGGAAGAGGAAGCCTAGGGGAAGGAGGAGGAAGAAAGAAGGAGAATGTGGGGACACTGACGTCAGATAGACCTGGGTTTGAATATTGGCTCCATCACTTATTTATAGCTGCTTGATCTTAGGAAATCACTTAACCTTTATGAGCAAATTTCCTTATTTGGATAAAAGAGACAGTAATAGTACTTGACTCATTAGATATTTGTAAGGGTTAATTGAAAAATGTACTTGGCACATAGCAAACCTACAATAAAATAAACTATTTTTATTATCATTATTATTAAGATGAAGACAGAAAAATGATCATGACTGGGCCAAGATTTTATTTTGATTAAATGAGTCAGCCCAGCAACCAGAGAACACAATGAAGTGGGAAGGACAGAGGCCACCTCAACCAGAGATTAACAGGAGATCAGTTAAGCAGGAGTATGTTCTTTCAGCAGTTTTTCAAAAAGTGGTATTTAAAAAAAGGTTACATCCTGCTGACAGGTCTAAGACAAAATCTCAGAGTTACTGAAATATAGTAATTTTTTTAAATAGCTTTTTGAGACATAGTTCACATGTCACAAAATACACCTTTTTAAAGTGTTTTTTTATTTTTTTAGAAAATGTACAAGGCTTTGCAATCATCACCACGATCTAATTTCAGAATTATTTCATCATCTCCTAAAGAAACCCTGCACCTATTAGCAATCACTCCTCACTCTCCACAACCCACTCCACCTTCAGGATACCATTAGAGGTAGAATCAATAGAACTTAGTGAGAGATCTATTGTGGAGAGAAAAGAGAGCAGTAAATAATAACTCCCACATTTCTGATGTAAGCAGGTCTGTGGATGGTGGTACCCTTCACAGACATCTAAAAATAACAGAGAGGAGGTATTGTGGAAAAAAGATGAGTCCAGGTTTGAGGTGGGACATCCAAGTTAAGCTGCTGAGGAAACATTTGAGATGAGTTATGATACTCTGGAAAGAGATAGGAGCTAAAGATAGAGATTTCAAAATAATATGCACATACATGCATATATATATTTGTGTGTATATGCATATGTGTGTATATATGTATATGTATATGTGTACATATACATATGTACACACATATATGCATATATACACATATATGTATATAGGTATATACACACATATATACACACATATATGTATATACGTATATACACACATATATACACACATATACGTGTATATACGTATATACATATATACACACATATACACACACATACATACACATATATGCATATGCACACATGAGGGGCAAAACAAATTATTTTTTTCCGAGACAGAATTTCGCTCTTAAACCCAGGCTGGAGTGAAGTGGCATGATCTTGGCTCACTGTAACCTCCACTCCCCGGGGTCCCAGCGATTCTCCTGCCTCAGCCTCCTGAGTAGCTGGGATTACAAGCGACCGCCACCACGCCCAGCTAATTTTTGTATTTTTAATAGAGACAGGGTTTCACCATGTTGGCCAGGCTGGTCTTGAACTCCTGACCTCAGGCGATCCACCCACCTCAGCCTCCCAAAGTGGTAGGATTACAGGTGTGAGCCACTGCCCCTGGCCAGGGCCCTCAAAAATTTTATGAAAAATGCATATTAAGATCTAGTTTGAGGGACTAAAAATGATAAGACATTAGTTCAAAAAAAATTAGAAAATATCATATAACAAAAATATTTATTGGATGAAAAAGTTCCATTTAAGCCAGATCTTAATGATTATAAATCTTATTTTGGATCTAGAGGCAGTTTGTCCAATACTAGCAAGTGAAAAATCCATCCTGGACAGATCTCTTCTATATATCCACCTATACAGGACAGGAACTTACATGCCTATAACAAGCACCAGGTGAACAAAGTAACCAGAAAAAAATCCTTATAGGTCACATATGCCCCAACAATCATAATGTTTTGCACCGGGACACTCTGGCGTTAGCTGATTGAGCTATGGATGTGATCTAACTGATCTGATCTAAGTCAAAGGCACCTATTGCAAACTGGCCTACATAGGAGCCTGGCATGACTGCAACTTCAGCTGTAGAGTCTACTTGGCTTCAAGTTCTGTCTCTGGGGTTGAAGGTAGAAAGGCCTAGCTGTCCTTGATATCAGTCTCAAATACTAAGGAGAGCTTTAGTATTCTTGGTTTCCCTTAATAACTATATATATCTGTCTACGAAGGGTTTACCTAAGGTCTTCTTGAACCTACTATGATAAGATGAGCACTGCTTTGACAGTCTCATAGATTTGGGTTGTAATTCTAGCTCTATTATTTATTACCCTTAAGCCTATTATTGAACTTCTGTCTGTGACTTATTATTTTCTTTGTAAGATATGTACTTTACAGAGTAGTTTGTGAGGATTAAATGGGACCATATATGTCAAATACTCATTAGGATCCTTTTTTTTATCCTTACATTTACACATTCTCTGTAGATAATGGACGTCTTAAAAATATACTCTCCATTCACAGAAATCTCATTAGCTTTGGTTCTGAAAAGAATACCTTCAATTCTAATCTAAACTCCCCCTAGTTTTCCAGGACTTAGCAACCACCAGACCACTTGATAATTTTACAGATTTGGGTCCTATGTTTCTCTAAGCTTTTCTCTTTCTAGATGGAATGCCTACTTTTAAAGTACATGTAAAATTTTGGTTAAAACGAAATTTGAAAAATGGCTTCTCAGGACATAATCCAACCTCAGTAACTTAAACAAAGCTACACACAGTAATGGCCAGCCTGTAAAGAGACCTCAGGTCCTTGATGGGAACTCTCTTCTTTTCCTTGGGTCTTTGTATTTCGAATATTTACTGTTTTACCAGAGGAAACAATGGATTCGAAAATAAAAAGGCTGTCTTACAAGCTACTTTTTAATGCTTTCAGAATTGGAATTTGAAAAATAAATTACAATGACGCTGTTGAGAAGCTGGGAAAAACCCAACACCCTCCAGGAGTTAAAAAGTCTCTGTCCCTTCTTGAATGATCTGCTAAATAAATAGTTCTTACTGTATAACATCAGGAGACACATTACAGTTAAAGGATCCAAATAACTACATTAAACTGCTAACACATAGCTCTATAACAGGAAAAAAGTAATAAGTATGGCTGTAGAACCCTATTTCTACCATCTCTTCTGGGGAAGATAACTTTTTATGCAAACTCATTTTTTTATTTCTACCACATTGTCTTCCTTTTCCAAACAGGATATAAAATGATTATATCCTCAAGGCACCTCTTGAGATGAGCACTGGGAAAAGCTTCCCTCTGCACAAAAGCCCATCCAACTCTTGAAGAACTCTAAAATTAGAAAGGCATTCTCTTTCATAAAAATGGAAGCAATGCTACTAACTCAGTTTGAGCAATTCTTCAAGGTAGGCATAACTACTTTTCTTCAGCCTTCTTGAGCTGTGACATTCTGTAAAATATATCAGGTTATCAAGCCTCTAATTGGCCCCTTGGAAAGACCATTTTCTCACTATTAATGTTAGGCTTTAGAATATTCAGTCCTTCATGACTGTATATTTAGAAAAAGCCATTGTCTCAGCCCAAAATCTCCTTAAGCTGATAAGCAACTTCAGCAAAGTCTCAGGATACAAAATTAATGTGCAAAAATCACAAGCATTCTTATACACCAGTAACAGACAAACAGAGAGCCAAATTATGAAGGAACTTCCATTCACAATTGCTTCAAAGAGAATAAAACACCTAGGAATCCAACTTACAAGGGATGTAAAGGACCTCTTCAAGGAGAACTACAAACCACTGCTCAGTGAAATCAAAGAGGACACTAACAAATGGAAGAACATACCATGCTCATGGATAGGAAGAATCAATATCGTGAAAATGGCCATACTGCCCAAGCTTATTTATAGATTCAATGCCATCCCCATCAAGCTACCAATGAGTTTCTTCACAGAATTGGAAAAAACGGCTTTAAAGTTCATATGGAACCAAAAAAGAGCCCGCATTGCCAAGACAATCCTATGTCATAAGAACAAAGCTGGAGGCATCATGCTACCTGACTTCAAACTATACTACAAGGCTACAGTAACCAAAACAGCATGGTACTGGTACCAAAACAGAGATATAGACCAGTGGAACAGAACAGAGTCCTCAGAAATAATACCACACATCTACAGCCATCTGATCTTTGACAAACCTGAGAGAAACAAGAAGTGGGGAAAGGATTCCCTATTTAATAAATGGTGCTGGAAAAATTGGCTAGCCATAAGGAGAAAGATGAAACTGGATCCTTTCCTTACTCCTTATACGAAAATTAATTCAAGATGGATTAGAGACTTAAATGTTAGACCTAATATCATAAAAACCCTAGAAGAAAACCTAGGTAGTACCATTCAGGACATAGGCATGGGCAAGGACTTCATGTCTAAAACACCAAAAGCAACGGCAGCAAAAGCCAAAATTGACAAATGGGATCTCATTAAACTAAAGAGCTTCTGCACAGCAAAAGAAACTACCATCAGAGTGAACAGGCAACCTACAGAATGGGAGAAAATTTTTGCAACCTACTCATCTGACAAAGGGCTAATATCCAGAATCTACAAAGAACTCAAACAAATTTACAAGAAAAAAACAAACAACCCCATCAAAAAGTGGGCAAAGGATATGAACAGACATTTCTCAAAAGAAGATATTCACACAGCCAACAGACACATGAAAAAATGCTCATCATCACTGGCCATCAGAGAAATGCAAATCAAAACCACAGTGAGATACCATCTCACACCAGTTAGAATGGCAATCATTCAAAAGTCAGGAAACAACAGGTGCTGGAGAGGATGTGGAGAATTAGTAACACTTTTACACTGTTGGTGGGATTGTAAACTAGTTCAACCATTATGGAAAACAGTATGGCGATTCCTCAAGGATCTAGAACTAGATGTACCATATGACCCAGCCATCCCACTACTGGGTATATACCCAAAGGATTATAAATCATGCTGCTATAAAGACACATGCACACGTATGTTTATTGCAGCACTATTCACAATAGCAAAGACTTGGAATCAACCCAAATGTCCATCTGTGACAGACTGGATTAAGAAAATGTGGCACATATACACCATGGAATATTATGCAGCCATAAAAAAGGATGAGTTTGCGTCCTTTGTAGGGACATGGATGCAGCTGGAAACCATCATTCTTCGCAAACTATCACAAGAAGAGAAAACCAAACACCGCATGTTCTCACTCATAGGTGGGAACTGAACAATGAGATCACTTGGACTCGGGAAGGGGAACATCACACATCGGGGCCTATCATGGGGAGGGAGGGGGGAGAGGGGAGGGATTGCATTGGGAGTTATACCTGATATAAATGACGAATTGATGGGTGCTGACGAGTTGATGGGTGCAGCACACCAACATGGCACAAGTATACATATGTAACAAACCTGCACGTTATGCACATGTACCCTAGAACTTAAAGTATAATAATAATAAAAAAAAAAAAAAAAAGAATATTCAGTCCTTTCAGGAGTTCCTTATCAGAAGGCATTAGGTTCTGTTTCCTTGACTTCTTTGCCTGCACAATGCCCACTGTGTTTTTGGAAAACTGAGAATTCTTTACTCTTTCTTTTCTTTCTTTTTTTTTTTTGAGACAGAATTTTGCTTTTGTCGCCCAGGCTAGAGTGCAATGGGGCAATCTCAGCTCACTGCAACCTCCGCCTCCCGGGTTCAAGCAATTCTACTGCCTCAGCCTCCTGAGTAGCTGGGATTACAGGCGCCTGCCACTACACCCAGCTAATTTTTGTATTTTTACTAGAGACAGGGTTTCACCACATTGGCCAGGCTGGTCTCAAATCCTGACCTCGTGATCTGTCCCCCTTGGCCTCCCAAAGTGCTGGGATTACAGGGATGAGCCACCGCGACCGGCCACTCTTTACTCTTTCAACTGGGTCATTTTAAATTTCTCTTATGTATTTAAGTTACACCCAAAAATTTGGCTGGAGAGGCAGCACTGTGCAGTGGATAAAGGGCTGACCTAGGAGTCTCAGGGTGGAGTCCTACTCTGAGTTTTCTGTTTACCAACCACACGACCATAGAGAGTAGTTTAATACACCTGAGTTCCCTCAACTATAAAATGGGAACAATTAAAACAACAACAACAAACAGCATTATATCCACTTCACAGGCTAATTGTAAGGACCAAATAAGATTATGCAATAATAATGATTACATTTGCAAAGTATTTACAATTTACAGAAAGCTCTTTCACATGTATTAGTTCATGTAATTCTGTAGGAGCACTATAAAAATTATAAAGGGCTATGTTAGTCATTGTGACAATTACATGCATGGAATTTCTCTCAAATCAGCCAGACCCAAAAGCAGAGTAAACTTCTTTAACTGTTTACAGCATTTCTTCCAATTTGTATATATAACCCTATTTATTAAACTTTAATTCCTTCTAGTGTCATTTTTTCTTTTAATATATTTCTAGAAGGTAAAAACCATACCCTTCTATGAGAAGAAAGCTACATTCAAATCTGTCCATTAAAACAGCTCAGATTCTAACTTGCTCAGTTATTTGCTTTGTTTTATATATTTATTGTTTTATTTAATTGTAGCACATAAGTAGGCTTTATGATATGATTTATAAAAGAGACCATGCCAAAAAATGTAAACCCACCTCATTGCTTCTTAGGTAAGAATAACATTAATAATCATGGTAATAGTTTTATATCAATAATCACCTTTGAAAACTGCTGTGGTGGTCATTAGGACTGCTCCACAAATACCTACATTTCTCCTCCTTCCCAGCATTATAGTGAGATTCCATTCCAGGCCTGACCCCAAGTCCCACCCCTCAACACACACTTGTTAGGTATCTCCATGTGACTGGCTTTGGCCAACAATGTCTGAGTGGAAATGACATATGTCACTTATGGGTAGACGCTTTAAGAGCCAATGAGTAATATATCACAAACTCTCTTCTTCCCCTCTGTCAAGGTGACCAGCAATGCTAGTAATAGCATTTGCTCTGTCAGCCTGAATCCTGGAGTGATGATGACATGAATCAGACCTTCAGGCAACCAAAAATATGTAGCAAGAACAAGAAATAAACCTTTGTTATTTTAAGCAATAAGTTTCAAAGTTGTTTGTTCCTGCAACATAATGACCCATCCTGAATAACATAGTTTTAATGGTTACGATCTTGGGCTACAAAGTCAAAAAATCAAATTTACATCCCAGTTTAGATGTAGAGTCTTTTTGTTTTTGTTTTTGTTTTGTTTTGTTTTTTTGAGACAGAGTCTTGCCCTGTCACCCGGGCTGGAGTGCAGAGGTGCAATCTCAGCTCACTGCAAGCTCTGCCTCCCAGGTTCATGCCATTCTCCTGCCCCAGCCTCCCGAGTAGTTGGGACTACAGGCACCCGCCACCACACCTGGCTAATTTTTTTGTATTTTTAGTAGAGATGGGGTTTCACCGTGTTAGCCAGGATGGTCTTGATCTCCTGACCTTATAATCTGCCTGCCTCGGCCTCCAAAAGTGCTGGGATTACAGGCGTGAGCCACTGCACCCGGCCTTAGATGTACAATCTTAAATAAGTTATAGAATCTCACTGAGCCTTAGTTTCCTGATTTATAAAGTGGGAAAAAAACAGTACTTACTACATAGGGTTATTTTGAGGTATGTACAGGCATACCTCATTTTTTTGTGCTTCACAAATACTGCGTTGGGTTTCTTTTTTAAAATAAATTGAAAGTTTGTGGCACCCTCATATAGAACAAGTCTATCGGCACCATTTTTCCAACAGCGTGTGCTCACTTTGTATCTCTGTGTCACATTTTGGTAATTATCGCAATATTTCAAACTTTTCGTATCTTTTATGGTGATCTGTGATCAATGATCTTTGTTGTTACTACTGTAATTGTTTTGGGGTGCAATGAATCAAGTCTATATAAGATGGTGAACTTAATTGATAAATGTGTGTGTATTCTGACTGCTCCACCAACTGGCCATTCCCTCATTTCTCTCCCTGTCCCTGGTACTCCCTATTCCCTGAGACATAAAAATATTGAAATTAAGCCAATTAATAAGTCTACAATGGCCTCTAAGTGTTCAAGTGAAAGGGCTGTACCTCTCTTACTTTAAATCAAAAGTTATAAATAATTAATCTTAGTGAGGAAGGCACATGGAAAGCTGACACAGGCCAAATGCTAGGCCTCTTGTACCAAAGTTAGTCAAGTTGTGAATGCAAAGGAAAGGTTCTTGAAGAAAATTAAAAGTGCTACTCCAGTGAACACACAAATGACATGAATGCAAAACAGCCTTATTGCTCATATGGAGAAAGTATGAGTGGTCTGGATACAAAATAACCAGTCACAACATTCTCTTCAGCCAAAGCCAAATCTAGAGAAAGGCCCAAACTCCCTTCAGAAGTTCTATGAAGGCTGAGAAAGGTGAGGAAGCTGCAGAAGAAATGTTGGAAGCTAGCAGAGGTTGGTTCATGATGATTGGGAAAGAAGCCATCTTCGTGATACAAAAGTGCAAGGTGAAGCTGCAAGTGCTGATATAAAAAGTGCAGCAAGTAATTCAGAAAATCCAGCTAAAGTAAATACTGAAGTTGGCTACACTAAACAGAAGATTTTAAATACAGACAAAACAGCCTTTCATCGGCAGAACATGCCATCTACGACTTTTATAGCTAAAAAGGAAAAGTCAATGCCTGGCTTCAAAGCTTCAAAGGACAGGCTGACTCTCTTGTTACGGGCTAGTGCAGCTGGTGACTTTATTTTATTTTATTTTTTTTTTTATTATACTTTAAGTTCTAGGGTACATGTGCATAACGTGCAGGTTTGTTACATATGTATATTTGTGCCATGTTGGTGTGCTGCACCCATCAACTCGTCAGCACCCATCAATTCATCATTTATATCATGTATAACTCCCCACTGCAATCCCTCCCTCCTCCCCCCTCCCCATGATAGGCCCCAGTGTGTGATGTTCCCCTTCCCGAGTCCAAGTGATCTCATTGTTCAGTTCCCACCTATGAGTGAGAACATGCGGTGTTTGGTTTTCTCTTCTTGTGATAGTTTGCTAAGAATGATGGTTTCCAGCTGCATCCATGTCCCTACAAAGGACGCAAACTCATCCTTTTTTATGGCTGCATAGTATTCCATGGTGTATATGTGCCACATTTTCTTAATCCAGTGAACAGGCAACCTACAGAATGGGAGAAAATTTTTGCAACCTACTCATCTGACAAAGGGCTAATATCCAGAATCTACAAAGAACTCAAACAAATATACAAGAAAAAAACAAATAACCCCATCAAAAAGTGGGCAAAGGATATGAACAGACATTTCTCAAAAGAAGACATTCATACCACCAACAGACACATGAAAAAATGCTCATCATCACTCGCCATCAGAGAAATGCAAATCAAAACCACAATGAGATACCATCTCACACCAGTTAGAACGGTAATCATTAAAAAATCAGGAAACAACAGGTGTTGGAGAGAATGTGGAGAAATAGGAACACTTTTACACTGTTGGTGGGATTGTAACCTAGTTCAAACATTATGGAAAACAGTATGGCAATTCCTCAAGGATCTAGAACTAGATGTACCATATGACCCAGCCATCCCACTACTGGGTATATACCCAAAGGATTATAAATTATTCTACTACAAAGACACATGCACACGTATGTTTATTGAGGCACTATTCACAATAGCAAAGACTTGGAATCAACCCAAATGTCCATCTGTGACAGGCTGGTGACTTTAAACTGACGCCAAAGTTCATTTACCATTCTGAAAATCCTAGGGCCCTTAAGAATTATACTAAATCTGCCTGTGCTCTATAAATGAAACAACAAAGCCAGGATGACAGTACATCTGTTTACAGCATGGTTTTCTGAATGTGTTAAGCCCACTGTTGATGCCTATTGCTCAAGAAAAAAAGATTCCTTTGAAAATATTACTGTTTATTGAGACATGCACTTAGTCACCCAAGAGCTCTGATGGAGATGTACAAGGAGATTATTGTTGTTTTCATGCCTGGTAACACAATAGCTATTCTTCAGCCCATGGACCAAGGAGTAATTTCAATTTTAAGTCTTATTATTTAAGAAATGCATTTCATTAGGCTGTAGCTACCATAGATAGTGATTCCTCTGATGGATTTTGGCAAAGTCAATTGAAAACTTTCTGGGAAGGATTCACCACTCTAGATGCCATTAAGAACATTTGTGATTCATGGAAGGAGGTGAAAATACCAAGATTAACAGTCTGGAAGAAGTTGATTCCAACACCCCACGGGTGACTTGGAGGGGTTCAAGATTTCATGGGGGAAAATAACCACAGATGTAGTGGAAATAGCAAGGGAACCACAATTAGAAGTGAAGCCTGAAGATGTGACTGAATTTCTGCAATCACATGATAAAACTTGAATGAATAAGAAGTTGCTTTTTGTGGATGAGTAAAGAAAGTGGTCTCCTGAGATGAAATGTGCTCCTGATGAAGAAGTTGTGAACATTGCTGAAATAATGAAACATTTAGAATATTAAATATATTTAATTGATAAAGCAGCGGCAAGGTTTGAGAGGACTGACTTCAATTTTGAAGAAAAGTTCTACTATGAGTAAAATGTTATTAATCAGCATCTACAGAGAGAACTTTTTGGAAGAGTCAATGTGGCAAACTTCATTCTTGTTTTATTTTAATAAATTACCATAGTCACCCCAATCTTCAGCAACCACCAATCAGTCAGCAGTTGTCAATAAAGAGCCAAGGCCCTCTGCCAGCAAAATGATTACAACTTGCTGAAGGCGCAGATAATCACTAGCATTTTTTAGCAATAAAGTATTTTTAAGACATGCACATTTTTAGATATAATGATATTACACACTTAATGGACTACAGTACAGTGTAAACATAACTTTTATATACACCGGGAAACCAAAAACTTTGTGTGACTTGCTTTATTGTGACATTCACTTTATTAAGGTGGTCTGGAACTCAACCCTCAACATCTCTGAGGTATGCCTGTATGTCTATAAAAAGTGTGTGGCGCACAGTAAGTGCTCAGTCAATATTTATCATATGAGTCCCATAATAATCTAATCTTCTATGGTAAAAAATACTTACTATTCTGATATAAAGATAAAACCTAGAAGCCAACAAAGAAAACAGAAGTAATATGCCAAGTTTACATACTTGTACTATCCATATGATAACTGCATATTAGATATTCAGAAGAAATAAACCTTTCCTGGTGCTAAGGCTGAAAGAAAAATATTCTCTGTAGATTTTAATACAGAGACACTAACTAGAGAAGTAAAACTCCACTCAGCCTACCATTCTGTGGATCTGTTTCATCAGAATTACCAGGAGTGTTTGTTAACAATACATATTCCCAGGTAATACCTCAGATCTGTAGTTTACAAACACTTAAGATAATTTTGCTGTGCATTGAGGCCTTGGAAATACAAAATTTTGATAAAATAAATCAAAGAAGACTTAAAAAAATGGAGAGACATAAAATGTTCTTGGATTTAAAGACTCCACAAAAGGTCTTTAGATGAAAGAGTGTTTAGATGTTTAATTTTCTCCTAAGTAATAAATTTAATGAAACCCCAGTAGGTCTTTTGTAGATATAGACAAGCTGATTCTAAAATTATGTGAAAAGGCAAAGGACTAAAGTAGCCAAAGATATTTTGGAGAAAAAACAAATTTAGAAGACTCATACAACCCAAATTTAAGGCATGCTATAAAACTAAAATATTGGCTGGGCGCGGTGGCTCACGCCTGTAATCCCAGCACTTTGGGAGGCTGAGGTGGGAAGATCATGAGGTCAGGAGATCGAGACCATCCTGGTTAACACAGTGAAACCCCGTCTCTACTAAAAATACAAAAAGTTAGCCAGGTGTGGTGGCGGGTGCCTATAGTCCCAGCTACTCAGGAGGCTGAGGCAGGAGAATGGCGTGAACTCAGGAGGTGGAGTTTGCAATGAGCTGAGATTGCACCACTACACTCCAGCCTGGGCAACAGAGCGAGACTCTCTCTCCAAAAAAAAAAAAAAAGAACTAAAATATTAACATTGGTATCGGCAAAAAGATAAATATATAGCTCAATGAAAGAAAACAGATAATCCAGAATGATTCATGTGCATATGGTAAATTGATTTTAATAAAGGTGAAGATTCCATTTAATGGGGACAATACTGTCTTTTCAAAATAATGATGCTGACAAAGTCTCAAAGAGATATTTGTACTCCTACGTTCATAGCAGAATCATTTGCAATAGCTACAAGGTAGAAGCAACCCACATGTCTATTGATAGATGAATGGATAAACAAAATGTGATATATTCATACAATATTATTTTAAGGGTGAATATTATTCAGCCTCAAAAAGGAAAGAAATTCTGATACATGCTGCAACATGGATGAATCTGAGGACGTTACATTAAGTAAAATAAGCCAGTCAGAAAAAGACATTTATTGTACAATTCCACTTATAAGAGGTATCTAGAGAAGTCAATTTCATAGAAACAGAAAGCAGAATGGTGGCTGCCAAGAGCTTGTAGACAAGGGCAAATGGGGAGTTGTTGTTTAAAGGGCATAGAGTTTCAGTTTTGCAAGATGAAAAAGTTCTAGAAATTGGTAAAACAATAATGTAAATATAATTACTACTACTGGACTGTATACTTGTAAATGGTTAAAACAGTAAATTTTATGTTATATGTTTTTGCCACAATGTAAGATTTTTAATAAAGATAAATAGTGCCAGAAAAACTACAGAGAAAGTAGATTAGTGGTTTCCTAGAGCAGGTTTATGGGTCAATGGAGATAACAGTAAATATATATAGATATGATCATATTGGGGTGATAAAAAAGGTTCTAAAACTGATTCATGATGATGGTTGTAGAACTTGGTAAATTTGGTTCTAAAATATCATTGAATTGTATGCTTTAAAAGAGCGAATTACATCATATACAAAATATGCCTCAATAACGTTATTAAAATTATTCAGGGACACTATTGCTAAGTAATTTTATATCTGTTTTTTGTTATTATAAATTGTTCTTAGATATGATACCAAAAATATAATCTATGAAAGAAAGTCTACTTTACTGAATTTAAAGTTGATAGAAGAGTGCTTGGCAAAACACACTATTAAGAGAATAAAAAAGATAAGCTACAAACTAAGATAAAAAGTGCAAATCTCGGCTGGGCTCGGTGGCTCATGCCTGTAATTCCAGCACTTTGGAAGACCGAGGCAGGCAGATTACAAGGTCAGGAGATCGAGACCATCAATCATGGTTAACACAGTGAAACCCCATCTCTACTGAAAACACACACAAAAAATTAGCCGGGAGTGGTGGCAGGCGCCTGTAGTCCCAGCTACTCAGGAGGCTGAGGCAGGAGAATGATGTGAACCTGGGAAGCGGAGCTTGTAGTGAGCTGAGATCGTGCCACTGCACTCCAGCCTGGGTGACAGGGTGACACTCTGTCTCAAAATAAATAAATAAGTCCAAATCACATATCTGACAAAAGACTTATATACAAAATGTATAAAGAACTCTCAAACCTCAATAGTAAGAAAAACAATCTGATACAAAAATTTGCAAAAGACTTGACCAGATACCTCACTGAAGATAAATGGCAAATGGCTTAATTAATTAAAATAAAATGACATCCAACATTATTAGCCATTAGGGAAATTCAAATTGAAACCATGATGAGATATCACTATGTATCTATTAGACTAGCTAAAATAAAAAAATACTGACAATAGCAAGGGCCAATCAGGATGTAGAGAAACTACAATTCTCATATATCACTTATGAAAATGCAAAATGGTACAGCTACTCTGGAAAATGAGTTGGCCATTTCTTGTACAGTTCAACATACACTTACCATATGAACCAGCAATCCAACTCCTCAGATTATCTGCACATGAATATTTATAGAGGTTCTGTTGATAATTGCCAAAAATCAAAAGCAATCCAAATGACTATTAACAGATGAATGGATAAACAAACAGTGGTACATCCATACAATGGAATACTACCCAGCAATATAAAGGAATGGACATGCAACAACCTGGATAAATCTCTAAAGAATTTTGCTGACTGAAAAGGACCAATCTTGAAAGGTTATATATTGTATGAGTCCATGTATACAACTTTCTGGGAAAGACAAATCATAGTGATGGAATAACTGGCAGAGGGTGTAAGAGTAAAGGACTAGCATGACAGAGTTTTCTAGGGAGATAAAATTGTTTTGTATCCTCATTGTGATGGTAGTTTCATGAACCTGTATACGTGTTAAAACTCATACCAGTGTACACCAAAAAAAATGCACCTTTGCTAAATAATTATTTTATTTTGTATTTCAATAGTTTTTGTGTGTGTGAACAGGTGGTGTTTGGTTACATGAATAAGTTCTTTCGTGGAAATTTCTGAGATTTTGGCACACCTATCCCCTGAGCAGTGTACACTGTACCCAATGTGTTGTCTTTTATCCTTCATCCACATCCCACCCTTCCCCCTGAGTCCCCAAAGAGCACTGTCATTCTTATGCCTTTGTGTCCTCATAGCTCCCACTTATAAGTGAGAATACATGATGCTTAGTTTTCCATTCATGAGTTACTTCACTTAGAATAATGGCTTCTGGCTGGGCATGGTGGCTCACGCCTGTAATATCAGCACTTTGGGAGGCCGAGGTGGGCAGATCATGAGGTCAGAAGATCAAGACCACCCTGGTTAACACGGTGAAACCTTGTGTCTACTAAAAATACAAAAAATTAGCTGGGCATGATGGCGAGCGCCTGTAGTCCCAGCTACTCAGGAGGCTGAGGCAGGAGAATGGCATGAACCCAGGAGGCAGAGCTTGCAGTGAGCCAAGACTGCACCACTGCACTCCAGCCTGGGGGATAGAGTGATACTCCATCTCAAAAAAAAAATAAAAAATTAAAAAATAAAACAAAAGAATAGCTTCCAACTCCATTCAGGTTGCTGCAAATGCCATTATTTTGTTCCTGTCTATGGTTGACTAGTATTCCATGGTGTATATAAACCACATTTTTTAAATCTAGAAAATGTGGATTGGTAGACATTTGGGCTAGTTCCATATTTTTGCAATTGTGAATTGTGCTGCTATAAACATATATATACAAGTGTTTTTTCATATGACTTCTTTTCCACTGGGTAGATACCCAGTAGTGCAATTGCTGGATCAAAGGGTAGATCTACTTTTAGTTCTTTAAGGAATCTCCATACTGTTTTCCACAGTGGTCATACTAGTTTACATTCCCACCAGCAGTGTAAAAGTGTTCCCTTTTCACAACATCCACACCAATATCTATTATTTTTTGATTTTTAAATTATGGCCATTCTTGCAGGAGTAAGGTGGTATTGCACTGTTGTTTTGATTTGCATTTCCCTGATAATTAGTGATGTTGAGCATATTTTCATGTTTGTTGGCCATCTGTATGTTTTCTTTTGAAATTGTCTATTCATGTCCTTAGCCCACTTTTTGATGGGATAATTTGTATTTTTTTTCTTACTGATTTGCTTGAGCTCCTTGTAGAGTCTGGATAGTAGTCCTTTGTCAGATGCATAGTTTGCAAAGATTTTCTCCCATTTTCTGTTTACTCTGCTGATTATTTCTTCTGTGAAAAAGCTTTTTAGTTTAATTAAATCCCAGCTATTTATCTTCATTTTTATTGCATTTGCTTTTGTGTTGTTGGTCATGAAGTCTTTGCCTAAGCCAATGTCTAGAAGGATTATTTTTATGTTATCTTTTAGAATTTTTATGGTTTCAGGTCTTAGATTTAAGTCTTTAATCCATATTGAGTTGATTTTTGTATAAGGTGAGAGATGAGGGTCCAGTTTCATTTTTCTACATGTGGCTTGCTAATTATGCCAGCACCATTTGTTGAATAGGGTGTGTATTCCCCACTTTATGTTTTTGTTTGATTTGTTGAAGATCAGTTCGCTGTTAGCATTTGGCTTAATTTCTGGGTTCTCTATTTTGTTACATTGGTCTGTGTGCCTATTTTTGTACCAGTACCATGCTGTTTTGGTGACTATAGCCTTACACTAAGGTTTGAAGTCAGGTAATGTGATGCCTCCAGATTTGTTCTTTTTGCTAAGTCTTGTGTTAACTATACAGGCTGGGCTTTTTTGTTCCAAATTAGGATTGTATTTTCCAGTACTGTGAAGAACGATAATGGTATTTTGATGGGAATTGCATTGAATTTGTAGATTGCTTTGGGCCATATGGTCATTTTTACAATATTGATGCTACCCATCCATGAGCATAGGATGTGCTTCCTTTTGTTTGTGTCATTGATAATTTCTTTCAGCAGTGATTTGTAGTTTTCCGTGTAGAGGTCTTTCACATCCTTGGTTAGGTGTCATCCTAAGTATTTTATTTGTTTGCAGCTATTCTAAAACGGGTTGAGTTCTTGATTTGATTCTCAGATTGGTCGCTGATGGTGTAAAGGAGTGCTACTAGTTTTCATTCATTGATGTTGTATCCTGAAACTTTACTAAACACATTTATCAGTTCCAGAAGCTTTTTGAATGAGTCTTTAGGGTTTTCTAGGTATATGATCATATCATCAGTGAACAGTGACAGTTTGACTTTCTTTTACTGATTTGGATGCCCTTTATTACTTTCTCTTATCTGAATGACCTGGTTAGGACTTCCAGTTCTATGTGGAATAGAAGTGGTGAAAGTGCGCATCCTCATCGTGTTCCAGTTCTCAGGGGGAATGTCGGCAACTTTTCCCCATTCTGTATAATGTTGGCTGTGGGTTTGTCACAGATGGCTTTTATTACTTCAAGGTAAGTGTTTTCTATGCTGATTTTGCTGAAGGGTTTAATCATAAAGGGATGCTGGATTTTGTCAAACGCTTCTTCTGTATCTATCGAGATAATCATGAGATAATCATGTGATTTTTCTTTTAAATTCTGTTTATCTGGTACATCACATTTATTAACTTGTGCATGTTAAACCATTCTGCATCCCTGGTACGAAACCCACCTGTTCATGGTGGATTATCTTTTTGATATGATGTTGGATTTGGTTTGCTAGTATTTTGTTGAGGATTTCTGCATCTGTGTTCACCCAGGATATTGGTCTGTTTTCTTTTTCTTTCTTATGTCCTTTACCAGTTTTGGAATTAGGGTGATGCAGGCTTCACAGAATAATTTAGGGTGGATTCCCTCTTTCTCTATCTTTTGGAATAGTGTCAATAGGATTGGTAGTAATTCTTCTTTGAATGTCTGATAGAATTTAGCTGTGAATCCATGTGGTCATGGACTTTCTGTTGTTGTTGCTGTTGTTGGCCATTTTTATTACCATTTCAATCTCACTGCTTATTATTGGTCTGTTCAGAGTTTCTGTTTCTTCCTGTTTTAACCTAGTAAGGTTGTATATTTCCAGGAATTTATCCATCACCTCTAGATTTTCTGGTTTGTGCACACAAAGGCGTTCATAGCAGCCTTGAATGTTCTTTTGGATTTGTGGTATCAGTTGAAATACCTCCCACTTCATTTCTAATTGAGCTTATTTGGATCTTCTCTCTTATTTTCTTGGTGAATCCCAGTAACAATCTCTCAATTTTGTTTATTGTTTCAAAGAACCAGTTTTTTGTTTCATTTATCTTTTGTATTTTTTGTTTCAATTTTGATCTTTTGATCTTTGTTATTTTTTTACGCATGCTGGATTTGGGTTTTGTTTGTTCTTGTTTCTCTAGTTCCTTGGGATGTGACCTTAGATTACCTATTTGTGCTCTTTCAGACTTTTTGATGTAGGCATTTAAGGCTATGAACTTTCCTCTCAACACGATTTTTGCTGTGTCCCAGAGGTTTTGATAGGTTGTGTCACTATTATCGTTCAGTCCAAATAATTTTTTAAATTTTTATCTTGATTTCATTATTGACCCAATGATCATTCAGGACCAGATAATTTAATTTTCATGTTTTTGCATGGTTTTAATGCTTCCTTTTGGAGTTCATTTCCAATTCTATTCCACTGTGATCTGAGAGAGTACTTGTTATAATTGCAATTTTCTCAAATGTACGGAGACTTGTTTTGTGCCCTGTCATATGGTCTATCCTGGAGAATGTTCAATGTGCTAATGAATAGAATGTTCCATGTGCTGATGATGTGTTATTGGGCAGAATGTTCTGTAAATATCTGTTACGTCCATTTTTTCTAGGGTATGGTTTAAGTACACTGTTTCTTTGTTGACCTTCTCTCTTGATGACCTGTCTAGTGCTGTCAGTTGAGTATTGAAGTCCCTGACTATTATTGTGTTGCTGTCTATCTCAATTCTTAGTTCTATTAGTAACTGTTTTATAAACTTGGGAGCTCCAATGTTACATGCATATGTATTTGGGATTACGATATTTTCCTGCTGGACTAGTCCTTTTATCATTATATGTCCCTCTTTGTCTTTGCAACTGTTGCTGCTTTAAAGTCTGTTTTGTCTGATACAAGAATAGCTACTTTTGCTTGCTTTTGGTGTCCATTTGCTTGGAATATCTTTTTCCACACCTTTACCTTAAGTTTACGAGTCTTTATGTGTTAGGTGAGTCTCTTAAACACAGCAGATACTTCGTTGGTGAATTCTTATCCATTCTACCATTCTGTATCTTTTAAGTGGAGCATTTAGACCATTTACCCTCAATGTTAGTATTAACATGTGAGGCACTATCTATTCATCATGCTAGTTGTTGCCTGAATACCTTGATTTTTTCATTTTATTATTGTTTTATAGGCCTTGTGAGATTTATGCTTTAAAGGGGTTCTATTTTGATGTATTTTAAGGTTTTGTTTCAAGATGTAGAGTTCCTTTTAGCATTTCTTTTAGTACTGGCTTGGTAGCGGCAAATTCTCTCAGCATTTGTTTGTCTCAAAAACAAAAACTTTTATCTTTCCTTCATTTATGAAGCTTAGTTTTGTTGGATATGAAATTCTTGGCAGATAATTGTTTCGTTTAAGGAGGCTAAAGATAAAACTCCAATCTCTTCTAGCTTGTATGGTTTCTGCTGAGAAATCTGCTGTTAATCTGATAGTTTGGCCGGGCGCGGTGGCTCAAGCCTGTAATCCCAGCACTTTGGGAGGCCGAGACGGGCGGATCACAAGGTCAGGAGATCGAGACCATCCTGGCTAACACAGTGAAACCCCCTCTCTACTAAAAATACAAAAACTAGCCGGGCGAGGTGGCGGGCGCCTGTAGTCCCAGCTACTCGGGAGGCTGAGGCAGGAGAATGGCGTGAACCCGGGAGGCGGAGCTTGCAGTGAGCTGAGATCCGGCCACTGCACTCCAGTCCGGGCGACAGAGCGAGACTCCGCCTCAAAAAAAAAAAAAAAAAAAAAAAAAAAAATCTGATAGTTTTTCTTTTATACATTACCTGATGCTTTTGTCTCACAACTTTTAGGATTCTTTTATTTGTCTTGACTTTAGATAACCTGATGATTATGTGTCTAGGCGATTATCTTTTTGCAATAAATTTCCTGGGTGATCTTTGAGCTTCTTCTATTTTGATGTCTAGGTCTCTGGCAAGGCCAGGGAAATTTTCCACAATTATTCCCTCAAATAACTTGCCTAATCTTTTAGATTTCTCTTCCTCCTTGGGAACATCAATTATTCTTAGGTTTGGTAACATAACATAATCCCAAACTCCTGGAGGCTTTGTGTTTTTTTAATTCTTTTTTTCTTTGTCATTGTCAGATTGGGTTAATTTGAAAGCCTTGTCTTTGAGCTCTGAAGTTATTTCTTCTACTTCTTTGATTCTGTTGTTGAAACCTTCAAGTGTATTTTGCATTTCTCTAAGTATGTCTTTCACTTCCAGAAGTTATTATTACTTTTTATTTTCACTATTTCTCTGGTGATTTTCTGTATTTTTAAATATTTCTTTAAGTTGGTTTTCACCTTTCTCTGGTGCCTCTTGAGTAGCTTAGTAATTGACTTTTTGAATTCTTTTTCTGGAAATTCAGGGATTTCTTCTTGGTTTGGATCCATTGCTGGTGAGGTAGTGTGATCTTTTGGGGGTGTTAAAGAACCTTGTTTTGTCATATTACTAGAATTGCTTTCCTGGTTCCTTCTCATTTGGGTAGACTATGTCAGAGGAAAAATCTTGGGCTCAAGGGCTGCTGTTCAGGTTCTTTTGTCCTATGAGTTGATCCCTTGATATGGTGCTCTTCCCCTTCCCCTAGGGATGGAGCTTCCTGAGACCTGAAATGCAGTGATTGTTATTATTCTTCTGGGTCTAGCCACTTAATGGAGCTACCTGGTTGCAGGTTGGTACTGGGGAGTATCTGCACAGAGTCCTGTGATGTGATTCGTCTTCAGGTCTCTGAGCCATAGATACCAGTACCCACTCTGGTGGAGGTAGCAGGAGAATAAAGTGGACTCTGTGAGGGTCCTTGGTTGTAGTTTTGTTTAGTGCATTAGTTTTCTCAAATGCTGGTTGTGCTAGCAGTGAAGGTGTCTCATGAACAGACTCAGGACCTCTGGTTAGCCAAGATGTTACAGGCAGTGAAATTACCTATTATTTTCTCCTTTCTTGGAGCAGGGTTAATCTTTTTTTTTTTTTTTTTTAAATGGAGTCTTGCTCTGTCATCCAGGCTGGAGTGCGGTGGTGCGATCTCAGCTCACTGCAAGCTCCACCTCCCAAGTTCACACCATTCTCCTGCCTCAGCCTCCCAAGTAGCTGGGACTATAGGTGCCCACCAACACGCCTGGCTTTTTTTTTTTTTTTTTTTTTTTTTTTCTTTTTTTTGTATTTTTAGTAGAGATGGGGTTTCACTGTGTTAGCTGTGATGGTCTTGATCTGACCTCGTGATCCACCCACCTCGGCCTCCCAAAGTGCTGGGATTATAGGCAGGAGCCACTGCACCTGGCTGGAGCAGGGTTATTCTTTTATGAGTTGTTGTAATGGCTTCAGTTGGTTGGCCTCTAGCCAGGAGACAGTGCTTTTAGGAGAGCATCAGCTGCAACAGTATAGGGGTGGATACAAGCTAGTCTTAAGGTCAACTGGATAAGTATTCAGGTTTCTCAGGCAATGGGCAGGGCCATAGAGCTCCCAATAGATTATATCATTTGTCTTTGGCTACAAGGAAATGTGGAGAAAGACTATCAGGTGGGGACAGTGGTAGATGTGTCTGAGCTCAGACTCTCCTTGGGCAGGGCTTGCTGCAGCCACTGTGGGGGATGCGGGTGTGGTTCTCAGGCCAGTGAAGTTATGTTCCCAGGGGGATTATGGCTGCGTCTGCTGCATCATACAGGTCACCATGGAAGTGGGGGAAAGTTTGTAGTAAAAGGCCTCACCCAACTCCTATGCAGCCAGCAAGGCCAGTCTCACTCCCACTGTGCCCCACCAACAAGCATAGAGTTTATATCCAGGCAGCCAGTGAGCAGGGCTGAGATCTTGCCCCAGGATACAAACCTCCCCACTGAGAAAACAAGCAGGGCTTTCAAGCCTCACCCCTCCCTGCCTGCTGTGGCTTCTGTGCTAATATCTGCATTTCCCATTTGCCCCCTTAAACCCCACTACATTCTGCCCAGAAAAATTTGTGCTCAGTCAAAATTATTACAAAGTCTAGCTAGACATTTCCTTATCCCTGTGGTCCTTCCCCAATTCTACTGGCAGTCCTCCCCAAAGATCCCTGTGAGATAAAGTCAGAATTGGCTCCCCTGATCATCCCTGGGAACCAGGAGTGCCTACAGGGCTCTTCCTGTTGTTGCTTATTCTTTTATATTTCACTCATCTCTCTAGATTCATTTCAGCTCTAGGTAAGGCTAAATCCTTCTCCTGTGATGTGGATTTCCAGGTTCCCCAGTGAGGATGTGTGTTCAGAGGTGTACTTTCCTTCTCTCACACTTTGGGCATTCAGTTTTTTGGCTGTCTCATGGAATGTGCAGCAGCAAGCCACTTCTTTCAAAGGGTCTGTGAATTCTTTCAGTTTTCCTAGCATGTTCCTGCGGTAGTTCTTGGAGCAAATGTTTACGATGTCAGTCTCCACATGCTGTTCTGTTCAACCAAGTGGGAGCTGCAAGTTAGTCCTACCTCCCATCTGACATTTATTTTCCTAATTCAATAATTTTATTTTATAAATACAATTAAACATAAATCCTGGTTCAGAATCTATAAGGAACTTAAGTCAAAAAGGAGAAAAAGAACCTCATTAAAAAGTAGTCAAAGGACATGAACAGACATTTTTCAAAAGAAGACATACAAGAGGTCAGCAAGCATATGAAAAAACGCTCAACATCACTAATCATCAGAGAAATGGAAATCAGAACCACAATGAGAGACCATGCCACAGCAGTCAGAATGGTTATTATTAAAAAGTCAGAAGATAACAGAAGTTGGTGTCACTGTGGAGAAAAGGGAACAATTATACACCATTGGTGGGAATGTAAATTAGTTCGGCCACAGTGGAAAGTAGTTTGGAATTTTCTCAAAGGACTAAAAGTAGAACTACGTTCAACCCAGCAATCCCATTACTGGGTATATACCCAAAGGAAAATAAATCATTCTACCAAAACAAAACCTGAACTCATATGTTTATTGCAACACTATTCCCAACAGCAAAGACATGGAATCAGCCTAGGTGTCCATTAATGGTGAATTAGATAAGGTAAATGTGATACACACAACACATGCACACACATGCGTGCGTGCGCGTGCACACACACACACCATGGAATACTACGCAGCCATAAAAAGGAATGAAATCATATCCTTTGCAGCAATATGGATGCAGCTGGAGGGATTATCCTAAGCAAACCAACACAGAAACAGTGAACCAAGTTTCTCATTTTCTCACTTATAAGTGGGAGCTAAATATTAAGTACACGTGGACATAAAGATAGGAACAATAGACACTAGGGACTCCAAAAAGAGGGAGGAAGGGAGTGGGGAAAGAGCTGAAAAACTTCCTATTGGGTATTATGTTTACTATTTGGGTGATAGACCAGTGGAAGTGTAAGCTTTAGCATCATGCAACATACCCTTGTAACAAACCTGCACATGTACCCTGTGAATCAAAAATAATGAGTTAAATAAATAATAAATAATAAAATAAATCCTGGTTCAGAATGTATTTGGTTAAGATGGTCAATTTTATGTTATATGTTTTTACTACAATAAAAATCAATCAGTCAATGAATGGTTCAATCATTTACCAGATCTCTGACCTTAGGCAACTTATTCCCACTTTACCTATATGTAAAGTGTGAGTAGTAAAACTACCTACCTCATAGGCTTATCATGAGAATTAAATAAGAACTTTATAAAAAATGCTTGACATATAGTAAGGTCTCAAAACATATTAGCTACTTCAATTTTTTACCCTCTAGATACTAATTTCTCTCCCACTGAATCCATCCTGAACAAGCCCTTGAGATTATTTTCCTTAATCTCCATTTTAATTATTTTTCTAGCTCTTCATAATATGTGTGCACCTTGTCTATTCAGAAGTAAAACATGTGAGCCCCTAAGAGGAGCCCAGATTGACTCCATCGATCAATTTCTATCCTTGGGCATAGACAACAGCCCATACTGGACAAGAATTTGCTATACTTTCAGGATCTTATGTTTGGACTACTTCCTACCATTATTGAGGCAGAGCCCTTTATATGAGGCAGTCCTACCACCATTCCTGCATACTGCATCCCATGCATACTCCCCTCTCCCTGTAAGTCACCACTGAGGTCACATTAAAGACTTAACAGAGGGGGATTCTAGATTCCCCAGGGGAGAATATTAAGAGGGGAGAGGGAAAACCAAGAGGAAGTTATGAAATTAACAGACATATGTTGCCAAGTTCACAGTTGGCCAAGGGCAAACTACCTTTTCCCATTTTTGTTTAATAATATCTCTCCAGCTACCCAAATTGCAAGAGAGAATATTTTACCTCAATTCTACCCTAGCATCTAGGAAAACATTTGAAAAAGTAGAACACTGGTTGAGGTAATTAGGTTTGATAACAGATACAGCATTTCTAAAGGCCACAGCTCCAAAAAATTAGTTCTATTCAAAAAGTTATTATTTCTACTGCTTAGCACATTGTGCCCCCTGCCCCACTTGCAAAAACACATTTCAGAAGCTGTTTGCTACATAACGTTCCACTGAGAAACAAGGTATACATCATACAAGGCCCCCAACAATAACTCCCAGAGCATATAGTTGTCTGCATCAGAATCCATCATAGAGAAAAAAAAATTTCCATCTCCCACCCCCTCATGATCAAACTGGAGCTTCAGCCCACACAATTCTGTCACTCTGAGAAGGCTCCCCAGTCACAGCATCATCTTTGCCAAGGAAGAAGAGAAAATTGCATCTCTGAGCTACACAAAGTTAACTTTTCTATTCTAGCTCGTGTTTTAGCAGCACTGTCTTCTTAGAACAATTCTCTCAAAAGTACAAAGTTAGTTTTCATTTGGAGTTGAAACCTGACTTGAGAAACGGATCTCCTAGGCTACGTTCACACCACAGCCTAAAATCATGTTGCAAAAGAAACAACTGTGGAATTGGGGGAACTTACGGTGTAATATCTGGCATCACTAAGAAAGCCCGCTTTGACACAACCCCCTGAACTTGTCACCTGAGATGGAGAAAAATATTCTTTGAAAAAGAATTAAATATGGGTTTTCCATCATGCCATTCTGTCATCCCAAAATATCAGCGTCAATGCTGACTCATACATACTCTGCATTCAAAGTCTTACCCACTCTTAAAGGCTCAGTTCAAGTGTCATCATTTTTAGGAAGCTTCCTTAACTCTGCTCATATCTCATTTTCTGTTCCAAACTTCCTAGCATAGATTTATAATTGTGTTGTACACTGCTCAGTCAGGATAAAACAAATGTATAATATATCTTACCAACTGGATGGTAGGCTCAAGGGCAAAGTGTTTGTTTATAACATCCCTGTTACACAGTAGGTATTTCACAAGTACTTGCGACTCAACTGTAAAACTCAAAAGTGCTAAGGACCCTGACTCCCACTGAGTCACACTAAACTACTTCAGTGTTGAGAAGGCATCTTGAAAGCTACCATACGAATACTAAATGTTTGCTGCTATCACATGAATATTAAATGCTCCAAAATATTCAATCACAAGCATTTGAATCAAGAGATTCATGTGCTCACAGGGAGACTGAAGCTCATACAATGGACCTCACTGGACAATCTTAAGAGATCTGTGCTGGAAAAGGGGCAGGCTGTGGGTTAGAAAACTTGCCTTCTTCATTATATCTGTCATCTTTCACTGCTCAGATTCACAAATTAAATAATTTACAAGTAACATAGTCCAATGCCCTGTATTTCTTCAGGTCAGATTTCCTTCCAACAGACTGAAGGTGGGTGTCGCCCTATGTTCTTGGGAAGAAAAGTTCTAGTGCCACAAATCCATCTGCAAGTCCTGCTGTGTCACTTCCAGGACTGTAAGTAAAAGAACTGTAGAGACAGAGCAAGATGCCTGGACTTGGAGAGACAAAATAGATCCGGATATGCAAGGTAAGGTACAGGTCTAAGGCAAGAGAGATTACTGGAAACAGAAGGTCACAGTGGACCTAAGGCACAGAAAATAACTAGAGGTCAGAAGAAGGTGGAGGGCAGAAATCAGTCAGGCTATAAGGAGTCTGGATGCACATGGACAGCAGAGAGCAAGGCAAGGATCAAGATTGTAAAATTAAAATACAATGGATATGTAAGCAATCAGAATCCCAGTTATGCTACTTACTACTGTGTGATCTTTCACAGGTCACATCACCACTGGCTAAATTATTTTTACTTATAAAACATGCACAATTAAATCTATTTCACTGCCTACTTTACAGTATAGTAATAGGGATCAAAGGAGATAATCATATTTGAACATGCCTCATAAACTCCAAATCACTGCTCAAATGTGAGTGATTACTAATATTAAATCATACATACGGACAAAGATCAGAAGTGTGTAGCACTAACAAAAACAACAAAAAGGCAAGCTGAGTAATGAATCCAGGACCTGCACTAGAGACACATAAATGAAAAACCAGATCTAACTGCAGAGAGAACAAGGTAGCAGCAACCAAAAAGCCATGAAATTTCCCTACAACTACTGGAAATCTTATAAACTATGGCAGGACACAAAGAAAAAGCAAGACATGTTCCTCTCTCTTAACAGAATAAAATTAAATAAATATAATGTATTTATTGAGCACCTACTATGGACCTGCATGGGATTGCAGGGGGTTGGGGAACCATGAGGGAGTAGGCTTACTTCCCTGTTTCTTGTGTCAATGAGTGGCACCACCACCCACCCAGAGGTCCCAACCACAAACCTGAGATTCATCAGACTTCTTTTCCCTGTCTCTGGTCCTTCCTGTCCAATAAATCACTAAATCCTGTCAAGTTTGACTCTCTATACCTCTAAAATCTGTGTTTCCTCTCAATTTCTACTGCTATGGTACACAGTCTATCAGTCCCTCATTATTTCAGCCTTCTGATTGGCCTCCATGTTATCAGAGTAATCTTTTAAAATCACAAATCAGATCATGTAACTCCTCTGTATAAAATTATACAATGGCTCACCTTTGCCTGCAGCCTAAGGTTCAATGTTCTTAACATGATAAGGCCCTTCACAATCCAATTCCAGATACCTCTCCAGTGTGATCTCACTAGTTATACCACCAGCCTCCACCCAAGTGCCTTCCAGTTGCATCAAACCACTCACAGCTTCTCTGTAAGTTTCATACTTTTTTAAGCTCCTATTACTTTCCTTCTGATTCTCTCAGTGTTTGGAATACACCTGTTTCTTGCCAAGTAAATGTGGATTAAGCTTTGAAAACTCAGCTCAATCAATCATCATCTCCTTTATGAAGCCATTCCTGCCTCCTTAAAGTAGGACTGGCCCCCACTCCTTTCTTTGTGTTTTCTTTGTCCCCTAATTTGACTTTTATTATGGTACCTAGTACATTACTGCACTTATATGTTTATGTGTTTATCTCCCCTACTAGACCAGGTACTCCTTGAGGGCAGGAACCATATCTTATTCATCTTTGTAGTAGTCACCTTTGTAGCATCAGTACCTAACACAAGATCTAATGTAAAAGTGTTCGGTAAATGTTTGTTGAATAGATAAATGAATAAAGCAATCACTAGGAAAAAATATATAATACATGGACTGAGCCCTCAAATAATTTACTCTCTAATTAAAAGAGAATAGTACAAGTTATTATAATAAGTGAAGGTTAAATTGTGTTGCAGACAATAGATGCCGTAGGAGAAGAGAGAAAAAATTCAGATTTCCTAATTAGAGAAGAATCAATGGAGGAGAGGAGACTTAAACTGGGCCTCAAACAACTCACACAACTTGAAGAGTTGGAAGTACGTGTCAGTGTACCTGTATGTGAGGATGTATACGGCAGTAGGGAATGGGAGAGTTGCAGAAACACTTTAAGAAGGAGAACTGAACCTCAGGAACAAAATGAGCTTCTTCTTAAGATTCAGAGGGATCATCTCATCCCCCGAATAAGCAACTTTCCAGTTAATAAGGTAGCTTACTCTTTGCTTTCTAAAAATGGAGAAATTAAATTATCTGGTATGGGAAGGCAACATCAGAAGCACTTGGCACACAGATTGAATATGTAGCCACCATCCTGGCAGGAGATAAATCAAATACAGAATGGCTCTGACAAAGCTCAGAGCATGCAATGAGAACTGAGAGGGACAGGATTCTAGCCATAACTAGTGAGTCAAGGTCTCTGAGGAGCTGCCACAAGCAAGATTCTACATCAAAGATGAAGAAATGGTACTTTTTAAAGAGAATATCACCTTCAGAAGCAAATCATCCCTCCCTTAGAAAAAACAGTAGCAATGGGAGACATTTAAAAAGCACATCGATAATACAAGTGAGACAAACAGATGGCAGATTTGCAGAGGCTGACACAGTTGTTCCTGAAGGTTCAAAAACTGGGAAGCGTTTGGAGAACTGAGTCATTCTCATTTGCAATACCATGACATTCACATGATATTAATATAATTGGCTGAATGTTGGAAAGTTCATGCAATCAATTTGATTTTCCTCCATTTCTATCATACAAATACACAGTTTTTAATTGGTGATTTTTACTGACATGGCCAATTGTGGTGATATCATGTAATCTATCAATCAAGTGAAATTCATATTGTGGAGACTTTGTTTTCTCCCTCTGCAAAGTAAATATGAAATATTCCTAGGTCATGGCATTGGCACTGTAGAAAAGCACCTGGCCTTCCTACACCTTGCTCTGTGGAGTCCTGGTCAGAGAAAGAATCAAGGCCTGAGTGGAATATACAGAAAGCAATGATTTGGGATGTGTACAGCATTGGAGATTCTGCCTAGTACTTCTGGAGAATTGATACAGATATATGATAGATGATAATGATAGGTAATAGAGATAGAAGAAGAGAGGCAGACAGTAACAGACAGAGGAAGATACATTCTGTGTGGCAATTAACTTGAAGATGTATCAAATTGCCACATAGGTTTCATCTTGGCCAGGTTGTGAATTTGAACTTAACTTTCTGCCTACAGATGTTTGGATATCTAACTATCATTATCCCCTCCAGTGCAGACTAGAGAAGCTCACAGAGCACGTAGCTTCTGACAGAATGCAGGCACCCAAGAACAGACAGCTTTTCTCCTGCTCAACTTTTCCCCTGCTCAGCTTTTCCCCTGCTTGGTCTCTTTTTCTTAATACTCTATCAATATAAATCATACCATTGTCCTATCAAACTTAATATTGATACTTAGGCTGGGATCTTCCAATATTAAAAAAAAAAAAAAAAAGATATGTAAGTAAACTTCAAAACGCATGCAGTTCATTTACTATAATTCATGGTCCCAAGTTCTACCATCCTGACCTTAACAGGCACAGTTGTGAAACAGCTCCCTACCTACCCCTATTCTGTTCTCTCTCGCTTAGGCAAGGCTGGGTCCATTGAGGGCAGAAGGTAAGTTCCTTTATATCCTAGAAAACCTCATAGTTGTCACTCAACAAGAGTCACATTACCTCACAGTTGGAAGTATCTGTAGAAAGGTTAGCAGCTGGGAATATTTGCTTAGTTATTTCTGATTGAAAGTTGAACTCAAATGTCCCTCTCCTCAGGAAAGCCTCTCATACTAAATCTCCCGTTAAATAATTTTAAACAGCTTAAGTCCTCTTTTTCACTCAACACATTTGTTATTGTGTGAGTACTGTCTAATAGAATTTCCTGTGATAAAGTTAATGTTCTATATCTGTGCTTCCCAGTAGAGTGGCCACTAGTCACAGGTGGCTACTGAGCACTTGAAATGTGGCATAAGGAAAGGTCACAGAACATCATATTTTCTGTACTCAAATAGCCCTTAGAAACCATTTTATCCAGCCTTTCTGTTTTATACATAAGGAGGTGAAACTCACAGAGTGAACATAACTTTTTCAAGGATCACTAGTAATAGAACTTTGGAACTCGGACTCTAGATTCAGAGGCATGTGTCAGTATAGTGAAAATTACATAAAGTTGGAAGTCAGAGAAATCTCAATTTAAATACTAAGGTTTCTTTTTAGTAGCTGAAGTCACTTAAACTCTCTGGTCCTCATTTTTCTCAGCTGTAATATGGAGCTAATAATGACACACCTCACATGGTTATTGTGAGCACTAAATAAAGCAACATATATAAAATACCTAGCTTTGTTCTGGATATACAGGTCAAGTTCAATAAAACAGTTTTCTTCTCTTCGCCATCTGGTATTACATTCTTTTCACTTAGTCATGCCATATTCATATCTGCTTTATGACAGTAACAGCAATAATTACATTTTTATGAAATGAGTTGGAGACAAACTTGGTCACTAGAATTTCTCTCAAGAATAGCATTGTCTTGGATTGGAAGACTGCTTTGGTAAGTGTTTAAAGTAGAAGGATAGAAAATGACCTTTCTCAACCGCCCCCTCCAAAAATATCTAGGTAACCAGGTGGCACTAAGTCTTAAGATGGTGATATAATTTGGATTTGTGTCCCCACCAAATCTCTTGTCGAATTGGAAGTGATTGGATCATGGGAGTGAATTTCTCATTAATGATTTAGCACCATCACCTTGGTACTGTCCTTGTGATAGCGAGTAAGGCCTCATGAAATCTAGTTGTTTAAAAGTGTCTGACACCTCCCTGCTCCCTTTCTGTCTTGCTCCTCCTCCTGCTATGTAAGAACCCTGTTCCCCCTTTGCCTTCTGTCATAATTGGAAGCTCCCTGAGGTCTCCCTAGAAGATGTTGCTATGCTTCTTGTACATCCTTCAGAACTGTAAGTCAATTAAACCTTTTTATAGCAATACAAGAATTGACTAATATATAAAATTAGTACCAGGAGTGAACCATTGCTTTAAAGATACCTGAAAATGTGGAAGCAACTTTGGAACTGAGTAAGGGACAGAGGGTGGGAGAGTTTGGAGGGCTCAGAAGAGGACAGGAAGATGAGGGAAAGTTTGTAACTTCCTAGAGACCGGTTGAATAATTGTTAGCAAAATGCTGATAGTGATATGACAGTGAAGACCAGGCTGATCAGGTCTCTAACTGAAATGAGAAATTTGGGCGAACTGGAGCAAAGGTCACTTTTGTTATGCCTTAACAAGAAATTGGTTATATTGTGCCCCTGCCCTAGGAATCTGGAACTTTGAACTTGAGAGTGATGATTTAGGGTATCTGGAAGAAGAAATTTGTAAGTAGTAAAGTATTCAAGATGTGGTCTGGCTTCTTCTAAAAACCTATGCTTATATACATGAGCAAAGAAATGACCTAAAGCTGGAACCTATATTTAAAGGGGAAGCAGAGCATAAAAGTTTGGCAAATTTGTAGCCTGGCCATACAGTAAAAAAGAAAAGTCCATTTTCAGGGGAGGAAATTGAGCAGGCTGCAGAAATTTTCGTAGGTAAAAAGGAGCCAAGTGTTAAAGCCATGAAAATGGGGAAGAGACCTCAAAAGCATTTCAGATGTATTCACAGCAGCCCCTCTCATCATAGGCTGGGAAGCTTAGAAAGGAAGAATGGTTTACTGGATGAGGACCAGGGCCTGGTTGCCCTGCACAGCCTCTGGACACTCCTCACTGCATCCCAGTGACTCTAGCTCCAGCTGTGGCTCAAAGGGGCTCAGGACGCTGCTTCAGAGGGTACAGCTCTAAGCATTGGCAGATTCAACAAGGTATTAAGCACGCTGGTATACAGAGGGCAAGAGTTGAGGCTTGGGAGTCTTAACCTAGATATAAGAAGATGTATGGAAAAGCCTTAATGTCCAGGCAGAAACCTTCTGCAGGGGCAGAGCCCTCATGGAGGACCTCTACTAGGGTAATCAGAGGGGAAATGTGGGGTCGGAGCCCCCACACAGAATCCCCACTGGGCCATTGCCTAGTGAAGCTGTAAGAAGAGGGCCACTATCCTTCAGACACCAGAATAATAGATCCACCAGCAGCTTGCACCCTCAGCTCAGAAAAGTCACAGGCACTCAACATCAACCCAGAAAAGCAGTTGTGGGGCCTCAACCCTGAAAAGTCACAGGGGCAGAGCTGCTCAAGGCCTTGGGAGCTCACTCCTTGCACGAGTGTGCCCTGGATATGGGACATAGCATCAAAGGAGATTATTTTGGAGTTGTAAGATTTAATGATTCCCCTGCTGGGTTTCAAACCTGAATGGGGCCTCCAATCCCTTTCTTTTCACCAATTTCTCTCTTTGGAATGGGAATTTTTACCTAATACCTGCATCTTTTCTACCTTGAAAATAACTAACTTGTTTTTTATTTTATCAGGCTCATAGGTAGAGAGGCCTTGCCTTTTCTCACATGAGACTTTGGACTTTTGAGTTAATGCTGGAATGAGTTAAGACTTGGAGAGACTGTTAGAAAGGCGTGGTTGTACTTTGCAATGTGAGAAGAATATGAGATTTGGGAGGATCCAGGGGTGGAATGATATAGTTTGGATATTTATCCCTGTCCAAATCATGTGTCGAATTATAATCCCCAATGTTAGCGATGGGGTCTGGTGGGAAGTGATTGGATCATGGGGGTGGATTTCTTATGAGTAGTTTAGCACCATCCCCTTAGTACTGACCTTGTGATAGTAAGTGAGTGTTCTTAAACGACAAGGGAGATCTTTTTGTTTAAAAGTGTGTGGCACCTCCCCCATCTCTCTCTTGCTCCTGCTCCTGCCATGTAAGATGGCTGCTCCCTTTTTATGCCATGACTGGAAGCTTCCTGAGGTCTCCCTAGCAGCAGATGTTCCTATGCTTCCTGTACAGCCTGCAGAAACATGAGCCAATTAATACTCATTTCTTTGTAAATCACCCAGTCTCAGATATTTATTTATAGCAATGCGATAATGGACTAATACAGGTGGGCAGTGGTTGCTGCGAATGAGATGAGGAAAAAAATTACTGTTTTGATCTTAAAATAGAAATGTGAAAGAATCAGCAAGACAGAAACTGGGTTTTGATGACAGGCTAGTGAAACTCCACATGGTTGTGGTAGCTAATAGATGGTTAAGAATGGTGATGCCTATAGTACATGTTGAAGTCATCTACATTGCTGCAATGTAAATTGTTCTCCATATCCTCTGCAAAATTTCAGTAAAATCTTTTTGCTTAGAAATACTTTATGCAGCCAGGAGCAGTGGCTCACACCTGCAATCCCAGCACTTTGGGAGGTCAAGGTGGGTGGATCACCTGAGGTCAGGAGTTCGAGACCAGCCTGACCAACATGGAGAAATAACGTCTCTACTAAAAACACAAAATTAAGCCGAGTGCAGTGGCTCACACCTGTAATCTCAGCACTTTGGGAGTCCAAGGTGGGTGGATCACGAGGTCAGGAGATCGAGACCATCCTGGCTAACATGGTGAAATCCTGTCACTACTAAAAATACAAAAAATTAGCTGGGTGTGGTGGCATGTGCCTGTAGTCCCAGCTACTTGGGAGGCTGAGGCAGGAGAATGACATCTAGTTTGCACCTAACTTCTGAGGCATGAACATCTCAAGCTTTATAGAATAAGATGCTTATCAATTGAGTTCACGTCTCTTAGCTTTCCTGTGCCTAATCTAGCTCTTTTGAGATGGGATTAAATATCTGGGGACTAAGTGCATCTGTATTAGAGGTAGAAGGGTTAAACGTGTGATCAAGGGTGCTTCTCACAGAGGTGAACACCTGAAAGCCAAAGTTTCTTAAGTGTCTCAAGGAAAGAGGCAAAGTATTATTTCTAAATATTGCTAATTATCTCCAGGAAATGAAGAAGGTATGAGGTGAGCAATGGTTAAACACAGCTCTAATAACTTTCCTGATGACCTTTTTAAAGGGCCAATTATAGGTTACTCTTGATCCTAACTTTCCCCTAAAATGATATATTCTTCTCCCTTTTGATTCATCATACATATATCCTCTATAGCCTCTAAGCTTTCTGGAATGTTTTATGACAACTCTAGGTATATAAAAAAATAAGCAGGAATTTAATATTTCTACCTAGGTAAAAAGTCCCTAAAGAGATAAAGAGAGGCTGGGCGTGGTGGCTCACACCTGTAATCCCAGCACTTTGGGAGGCCAAGGCGGGCGGATCACTTGAGGTCAGGAGTTTGAGACCAGCCTGACCAACATGGAGAAACCCTGTCTCTACTAAAAATACAAAATTAGCCAGGCATGGTGGCACATGCCTGTAATCCCAGCTACTTGGGGGGCTGAAGCAGGAGAATTGCTTGAACCTGGGAGGTGGAGGTTGCGGTGAGCAGAGATCACGCCATTGCACTCCAGCCTGAACAACGAGAGTGACACTCTATCTCAAAAAAAAAAAAAAAAAAAAAAAAAAAAAAAAGAGAGAACAAAGATTTCACATAATGAAGACATGGATTTTAAAAAATTTTTAGTGCCAAGGCCCTGTTTCAGTGGTTCTCAAGTTTAGTGTGCCTGAGGAAAACATTTGCTTCCTTGAGCCCTACCAGAGAAATTCTGAGTAAGTCTGGGATAGGGATAGCATTCAGGAAACTGCATTTTTAACAAGGTCTCTAACTGCTTCCTATAAAGATGGTGCATTTAGTCTGCAAGGGCTGCCACAGCAAATTAATGCAGACTGGGTGATTTTAACAACTGAAATGTATTTATCACAATTCTTGAGGTTGGAAGTCCAAGATCAAGGTATTGGCAGTTTGGGTTTCTCTTAAGTCCTCTCTCCTTGATTTGCAGATAGTGTCATCTTGCTTTGTCCTAATAAGCAAGATTAAATTCCTGCTTATTTTTGAGATACCTGGAGTTGTCACTGAAAATTCTAGAAAGCTTAGAGGCTATAGAAACTACATGGTATTATCTCTGTTCCTGTATATCCCAGGTAATTCACTCTCTTCTTAAAAGGGCACCAGTCCTATTGGATTCCAGTCACCCTTATTACTTCATTTAACCTTCATTGCCTCCTTAAAGGGCCTATCTCCAAATACAGTCATATTGCAGATTAGGGCTTCAACATATAAATTTGATGAGGTTGGGGAGGGACACAATTCAGTCCATAGGGGTGGTCTACAAATTTTACTTGGAAAAATAATGAAGGCTGAAATGTGAAATATGGAATTACTCAGTCAGTAGTAGCCACCCAGAGGCCATGGCATGCAGATTCTAGGCTACTTACAGAAGCAAAACTATAAAAAGTAATTAAAATTCCCCCGCTTTCATGAAAGTCAAAGGTAGAAAGGAAGTTTCATAAATACACTGCAGGCATTGATAAACAAGTACCAAATAAATAAAGTGACCATATGATGTATGACCCAAACCAGGATATTTGAGAGTAAAATGAGGCAACAGGCATAAACTGGGACTATCTTAGGTAAACCAGGTCCTCTGGTCATCCTACAGATACTTTCTTCTTAAATCGTCAGGGATGAAGCCAGCTTTGAGAGGTAGGCAGCAGCCTACTACAATTACTTGCATTGCACACCTAATAAAATGATTTCCTTCCAGGTAAATTTGTCCTACTAAAATATAAATGCTACTTGAGAAGGTAGATGTGTGTGCAGGTGGGAGGGAAGGGAGTGGTGATGGATGAAACCATTACCACTTATTAATATCTTAGCTTGAATTAGCATTTTTCCAAATTAACTTCAGATTTTAGTTGAGGCTTGCTAGAAAGAATATAGAACAAGTATGCTTTGATACAGGAGAGAGGAAAGGGTCATGGATAAGGAGGATGAGGCTCTAGGAGTTTAAACAATTTGCCCAAGGTCACACAGCTCATAAGTGGAGAGGCTATTTTCCAATCAACATCTTCTGCCTCCTAGTCTCATGTTACTATCTATCCATTATATTATAAGACTTTTTCCCCCCAAGACGAAGTCTTGCTCTGTTGCCCAGATGGAGTGCAGTAGCACGATCTTGGCTCACTGCAACCTCCGCCTCCCAAGTTGAAGAATTCTGCCTCAGCCTCCCGAGTAGCTGAGATTATAGGCGCCCATCACCACACCCAGATCATTTTTGTATTTTCAGTAGAGACCGGGTTTCACCATGTTGGCCAGGTTGGTCTCGAACTTCTGACCTTGTGATCTGCCTGCCTCGGCCTCCCAAAGTGCTGGGATTACAGGCGTGAGCCACGGCGCCCAGCCTATGTTACAAGATTTTTTAAAAGTAACAATCCTGGATTAGTGTCAGGAATTCTGGGCAGCCAATGAGCACAATAAAAGTCTGAAACACTTGATGTATGTGGCAGCTGCATAATCCCCAAACATCCTAAACCTCAGAACCCATGACTATGATAGGCTCTACAGCAAAAGGAAATTAAAGCTGCAGATTGAATTAAGCTTGCTAACCAGTTGACAATAATATAGAGAGATTATCTTGGATCATCTAATGTAATCACAAGGGCCCTTAAAAGTGAGAAGGAGGCAGAAGAGGGGGTCAGAGTGACACAACATGAAAAAGACTTGGCAGATCATTGCTGGCCTTGAAGATGGAAAAAGGGGCCATAAGCCAAAGAATGTGGGTGGCTTGTAGAAACCAGAAAGATTAGGAAACAGATTCTCCCCTAGAACCTCCATTAAGGAATACAACTCTGTCAACACCTTGATTTTAGCCCAGTGAGATTCACTTTGGACTTCAGAACTCCGACCTCCAGAACTATAAGATAACACATTTGTATGGTTTAAGCCTCTAAGTCTGAGGTAATTTATTACAGCAGCATTAGAAAATTAATACAATGTAGCAGGAAAAGTTATGAGGGGGAAACGGGAGAGAGAGAAAGAGAGAAAACCAACAGAATTGAGGTAATTTATATGCTAAGGCAAACTTTGTCTATTTCACCATTTTGCCCAATAGGTAAAATTAGTAGACACTAATTTAATATTAAATAAATAAATAATATTAGAATAGAATATTAAATACTATCTTCTCTCCTTTTATACAATTAGCCTTGGGTGAGTTTTGTAATATTCAAGATCCGCATGAGTAAATCATTCATTTGATAATGCTGCAATAGCTCATCTGATCCCTAGGTTTAAAGTTCCCTCCTTCCCAGTACATCTCTCCGCAAAGGAGGAGAATTTGAAAAACAAAACTTCAAACTGAGAGTAAGAGAAGGGAGCCTAAAATAAAATGTCTTCCAGGCAATTTTCCCTTCCTGCATGACCCAAAGATGATCTTGCCGGTGACTTGCACAAGCATGAAATTCTATTTACTCTGCATTTATTTCTCTATTACTTGATTCCATGGAGAAAGAAGAGTGTCAACCAATTACAGAAGAAGCTGACTCTAAAAGTGCTTCTCCCAGTCAACAATCAGATTTTCAGGGTCACTGCTTCAACTGTAAATACATATTGTGCTATCTCAGAGAGAAACCCTGAGCTGGGCTCTGACATAGAATAGATCCTGACAATATCATAATTCTAATAGTACTACAATTTTCAGAATTTCTTGATCACTGTAGTAAGAGCAAGGTCTCATCAATCTGTAAATCAACAGCCAAAAAAGGGGTTTCTCCTCAACCAAATGTTAAACAATTGGATGTTAAACAAATCTTAAATGTTAAACAAATCTTAAGCTAATGAGGCTTAAGATTTTCATTAAACACATTGTCTCTCACCAAAATGAATTCAGTTCCTCCCAAGATCTCAGCAGCTAATGTCCACAGCAGGGAAGAACAATTCACCAATCCCTAAAGTAAGAATCAGTTGACACTTACAATGGAAAGGGAAAATGTGTGTTAGTTTATATAAGAATCTATAAGTTAACTTCATGTAAGACCAACCTTATACAGAGTGTTTACCCTTAGATAAACATTCCTTTTGTCTCAGGGCATTGTGGTTCTATGACTACTCCACCCAGTGCCATTAGCACCATCAAAACAAGATTAAATTTGCGAAGTACACTTCTGTAGTAGATTGTGAAATCATCTGCCCAGCATAATAACCTTTCCCTTTTATTCCTGTAATCAAACCCTCTTTCTTATGGAAAATTCGTTTCGTGAGGATTAAGTGAAACCAACACATACTCCTCACTTCTTAGACCGCTCAAGTTGGCATGCAACCAGTCCTACCCCCATGTTGTCTATTTTCCACAGCAATTTAAAAATATTCCTTAAATGGGTGAACTCTTTCCTTCTGAAAAGTCTAAACATTGCTATTTCTTAAAAGCTGTATTTTCTACATTGTCTTGGAGAATGCCTTATTAAAAATTAAATGTTTACTTTCAGTTTTGCTGTGAACCTAAAACCACCCCAAAAAATAAAGTCTATTAAATTGTTTTTTAATAAAAAAGTAAACCACCCTTGAGAGAAGGCATTAATAACTGAATGAAGGGGAGTTTGAAAGTAAATCGAACCACTTTTCAAAATTACAGCTAGCTGAAATCTGAGTCTCAAAGGCAAGAGACTCACAGTAGATACATTTTGACAGGAGGGTAAGTACAGGGAATGATCTAGACTTAAGAGCATAGAGGAGTAGGTCTCAAATCTGGCTGTACTAAAGTATCACCAAGTGCCAGGTGCCTACTAAACACACACATTCCTGAGCCCTACCACCAGAGATTCCAACTCAGTGGTTCTCAGATGAAACCCAAGTAACTGCATTGTTGAAAAAAAAAAATTCTTGACAGGGCGCAGTGGCTCACACCTGTAATCCAAGCACTTTGGGAGGCTGAGGCGGGTGGATCATGAGGTCAGGAGTTCCAGACCAGCCTGGCCAACATGCTGAAGCCCCGTCTCTACTTATGATACAAAAAATTAGCCTGGTGTGGCAGTGCATGCCTGTAATCCCAGCTACTCGGGAGGCTGGGGCAGGAGAATTGCTTGAACCCAGGAGGTAGAGGTTGCAGTGAGCCAAGATCATGCCACTGCACTCCAGCCTTGGCAACAGGGAGAGACTCTATATCAAAAAAAAGGGAAAAAAAGAGAAAAAACAATTCTCCCAGATGAAACAGAGACATAGCCATGTTTGAAGCTGCTGTCAAAGGACATTGCCTAGAGAAGGTAGGAAGAAGTAGTGCCACATGCATTTAGGGGACAAAATGAAGATTCTGCTTGCAGGCTGCCCAAAAAGAGAGAACAGCGTCTTCACAGACCCAAAGACAAATTATATATTTGGAATTTCACTGAACTCAGACCAGATTGCAGATGTCAGTGAATTAAAATACGATGATTTATTCTTATGTGCTAAATAAGTTCCCTGATTTAACCAACTTCAATTCAATAGAAATTCATTTGGCACATACTATCTATAAGGCCTTGAGATAGATGCTATGATGAATATAAAGAGAAATAAGGCCTGCCTTCGGGGGAGTCACAATTCACTAAAGGAGATAGATATTTACTTGAGTAAATCAAAGCAGAGTTTGCTAAGTGCTGTAATACAAGTACAACCAATTTGCGGTGACAAAATAAGGAGCAAAGGGATTTATTCCAATTGGAGACTTCCAATTGGAATCATTATGAGAAACAAAAATGATATAGAAAGAAAGAAAGCTGGTTTCTTTCTTTTTCTGTCATTCACATTAAAGTCAGACTGGCTTTCAAAAAACAAAAACAAAACTGATCTGGTGGTGGGGTTTATAATAATCCAGACCAAAGGCCAGCCTGAAGTATGGCACTAAGAAAGAGAAAATTATAAGAGACATCAATAAGAAAAACGTCAGAAAATTTGTCTACTAAATTAATTGTGGTGTTGGGGAAGAGTGGCTGATGGCAAAAATATGACCCTAGCCATTTTTTCTCATGACTTTTATTTCTTTGTAGGTTACAATAATTATTAGAGTAGAAGAGGGGAGATTGGAGGGAGGCCACTGAAATTCATCTTTAAAAATTATAATGCTAGGCTGAGTGCATTGGCTCATGCCTGTAATCCCAGCACTTTGGGAGGCCAAGGAGGGTGGATTACTTGAGGTCAGGAGTCGGAGACCAGCGTGGCCAAAATGGTGAAACCCCATCTCTCCCAAAAATTAAAAAAAAAAAAAAAAAAAAAATAGCCAGGCATGATGGCGGGTGCTTGTAATCCCAGCTACTTGGGAGGCTGAGGCAGGAGAATCACTTGAACCTGAGAGGCAGAGGTTGCAGCGAGCCGAGATCATGCCACTTGCACTCCAGCCTGGGTGACAGAGTGAGACCCTGTCTCAAATAAATAAATAAATATAAATAAATATAAATAAAAATTATAATTCTAAACCACAGAAATTTGAAACCATGGGAAAAAGTAGTTGGTTACTTTGCTACCACATTGTTTTGGGGGAAGGGTAGTATGAGAAATTAGCCAGCTTGATGGCCAACATTATTAATTTGAGTTACCCCTTTCTACAGGTTGTTTCCAAATATGAAATCCACTTTCAAAAGACAGATTCAACTTCCACTTCTGGCCAAGATGGAGTAACAGGGACCAAATTCTCTTTTCACCTAAAAGTATTCCAAAAATAGACACAATAACAGAGTTTTCAAGACACAGGTCATCAAGCATCAAAGAATAGCGATCCTTGAAACAAATTATTGTGCTAGCTTACTGCCTGAAAAGAGTTTTCAGAATGTAATACAGGGAGATAGAATAGGGGAGAAGCCTCTAGGATTCCCTGAGTCAAGGAGAAGGAGCTGAGAGTATAGGGAGAACAAGGAGACTTGAGTTCGCAGGACAGAGTACTGAAAAAAAAAAAAAAAAAAAGAGCAACACAGAGAACTCTGGAGGGCTGCAAAAGGTTCACCTAGAGTAGCCAGACTCACATAGGGCTAGGAATAGAGCCTTTTCCCACTGAAGAACCTTAGGTACGGTATTTGTCAAGAACTGTGAAGGGTCTGGGATTTGCCCTACTTGTAAACTAAAAAGATAGATCATGCTGTTTCATGGATGCCAACAGAAGACGAGAGATTCCTGGGTCAGAAAAAAAGGACTTTAGTGCTCACAGCACAGCAAGCAGCATATGAAAATCATATTTGTTTGCATTGGTTCCCCTTGTCCAAAAATTCTAGGAAGGTGATTTGATATGGGCAAACATACTTGTTGGATATACAGTGGATTTTCATCATAGTTGAGGAAAAACAAGCTTCAGTAAGTCCATAAATTTATAGTGAGCAGTAAGCCTGTGGGTCTCTTAAGAAAGTGCTAACAAGCTGGAATGGTAACATAGGAAATCATTAGCACCCATCAAGCATGTAGCAAGATGATGGAATCACCTGAAACATAGGTCTGGGAAGTTATAATGAGAATAGGGAAGGAAGGGAAAAAGTATAGCTCAAAGGTGCCCAGGCCAGGAGCAATAGGTGACCCTAAGAACAAGGAGAGTCAATATAGCAAAATGGAAAATTATCTCATCTGTAAAACCAGGATACTAATATTTATCTTTCAAGGCCATTGTGGGTTTTAATGAAAATATATGGCAAGCACAGTGCCTGGATATAGAAAATGTTCAAACAATACTACTTGAGGAAGAGAAACAGAAAAAGGAAGCATATATAATATCACTAAGAAACCAAAATCCATGGAAATGATTGAGGCACAGTGGAAAAACAGAATTCTGCATTCAGAGAGACCTGGATTTGAACCATTTGCTGTGTAACCTGGGACAAATTATCTCCATTCTCTGTGTCTCGGTTTCCTTATATAGAGAGTAGAGATGATAATATTAACATTCCAAGATTTAGGAATAATCAATAAAATATTAACTGTCACCTAGTATAAACTGATAACTAATACCCTATTATTTTTATTATTAATACCATTGTTCCATTTGCCTTGAATTTGCCTCAGGCAAAATGCCACAGTGTGGAAGATAGCTCTATAAACTCTTCAAGCTTTTTGGCTGAAAGCACAAAAAACAGCATTAATGCTGATATCCATTTGTCTTCCATATGTATCAGGAGTAACAAGAGGCCAGCAAGCTCCATCCAGAGCTGCAAGGCATTTAAATGAATTACAAGAAAGAAGTGTCACTAGCCCCATTAATAATGAAATAGAACATTCTACTGTAAGGTTTTTTTCTCAGCCTTCATAGTAAATATTAGCAGAATGCCTATACTCATACATACTCCAAGTTCCCAACAATGGTTACCCGAGCCTTCTTTCTTCTGTTATTATTTACTTTCTCATAAAAAAAAAAATATATGCAAATCAGGGCCAGGCATGGTAGATGACGCCTGTAATCCCAACACTTTGGGAGGCCGAGGCAGGCAGACAGGAGTTCAAGACCAGCCTGACCAACATGGTGAAACCGTATCTCTACTAAAAATTAAAAAATTAGCTGGGCATGGTGGCGCGTGCCTGTAATCCCAGCTACTCAGGAGGCTGAGGCAGGAGAACTGCTTGAACCTGGGAGGCACAGGTTACAGTGAGCCGAGATCGCGCCACTGCACTCTAGCCTAGGCAACAGAGTGAGACACTGCCTCAAAAAAAAAAAAAAAAAGCAAATCAGTTCTTCAATAAAAGCACCAACAAAATGCAATCTCTCTCTTTCTCTCTCTCTCTCTCTCTCTCTCTCTCACACACACACACACACACACACACACAAACTTATCAGAGGCCATATATAATTTATCTTCTTTCCATTAAAGTTAAGTCGAATATTCCTAGCAAAATTTCCCAATAAATCAAACAAATCAATAACAAGGAAAAGAACACTGAACACCAGCTCTCATCAAAGGTCCATGAGAAAAATAAATTGATTCAGAAAGTCCCACCTGACTCATTCACCAAGGTGATCCATAGGTACCATATTTTTCTAAACTGAAAGTCAGGACATACAGTCTGGGAAGTATGAAAATACTTACTGGGGCAAAAAGCTAAAATACCTAAAGTCATTGCTATCGATTCACTTTTCTGTCAAGACACTGGACAAATCACAAATCACAGACTAAGAAAGACTACTTGATTATCTCTGGTTACTGATTTGGCACACTATGTAATTGCCTGGGCTAACAGGAAGTAAATAAAATGTGTCTTCTACTCACAGAAAAAAAAAAAAAAATGAACCAGAAGAGATTCATGAAGAGAGAACTCTAGGTAGAGTAATGCATCAGGAGAGGATAGGAAACAGTGTCCAAGATCAAAATGAATGCCTGCACATTCTCATCCCTCACTGAGAAAAAAAAAAAAAAAGTGTACTTTATAAAGCAACAACTCAGAGGAGAAGGTGGGAGGCAAAGAGCATTTTGCAACAGAGAAAACCAAATGGACTGACTTCATGACAAGTATGGAAGGTATCCTCGTATCCTCAAGCCATGTGTTGTGAGAATGAGGGCGAGTAGCGTGACACCAGCAAAATGACCAACTAGAAGAACTTAGCACTTAGCCCCTCCCCAACAAAAAAGGACCCAAACAACAAACAACTACATTTCAACTAGAATAACTGAGGAAGTATACATAGGCACACCAGAAGAACAGCGAAATCCCTATGGAGCAGAAAAGCCCAGGATAGCACCATAGAGAGGGGAGTGAGGCATCCTGCCTTTACCACACCATCTCTGCCACTGGGATCAGCTCAGAGCCAGAGGGAACTTCTTAAAGGGAAAACATAAGATGAAGACCTTTGGCAGTCTCTATCTTTGCCACAGATGACAACAGTCATTGCTACAGAAGGGTCTGCCAGTCCTCAAATTTACTATGGAGATTTGCTGAGAATTCACACTACTGCATGGCCCCAGAGCAGGAACTCCCTTGACATCCCAAACCCCAACAACCTAAGCTGCTATAACATGGTGCCATCCTGAAACTAGACCCACAGCTAGAGTGCATCTTGCCCTGGGGACCAATAACCACTGACCCCTTCCATCCCTGAGGCTCCACCATTATTCCACTATGTTCACATGGGTGCCTGCAACACCAGTACCCTGGCTTCCCAGAGCCTGGGCCTGGTGAAATGAACAAGACTCCAACATTTGAATTCACGAGATGCTCTACTCCACAGGAAAACAGGTGGACCTACACAGCTGAGAGGCCCTGCATAACCACTCAGCTCACACACTATCACACCCAATCAGGAAGTATCCCCATTTCACTGAAGAGAGCCTTATACAGCCCCCTGGCCCACCTTTTGCCAAATAGCTTGCCCAGAGGTTTGTCTTTAAGAAATCGGTCCATATTTCCAGTGTGGATTTCTGGTACCAGAGGATGCCGAGTGAATCATGTTCTCAAAAAATTGTGTTCTCAAGAGAACACTTAAATAAGAAACAGGTGACTGAAAGCTGAAAAGAAAGCTTTGTGACAGTTTAAATTACCCCTGCCCCATCCCTGACTCATAAGCTTAGTGAGGGTCTTGAAGACATCAGTCCATGTTCCCAGTGGGGATTCCTTGTGCCAGGGCAGTAGCATAGACCATGTTTTTAAAAGTTTTTACCTAGCTAGTGGCTCCCTGAAGTACTAACATAAATAGCTTGCATTTGTTTGCCTAACCTAGAGCTCTCTGAGAGTACAGAAGTAAGTACGTGGAGGATGGGCATTCATCAAAAACATTTAAAAGTAAACTAACTAACAGCTTCTGCCTGAGACAATGTACATCAGTTAGGCAAACAATAGACACAATGGAAAGTCAGGAGTAAGATGCTTTTGGGGAATAAAGGCTTTGAAAAGTTCCCACACATTCCTGGAAATTTAGAAGTCCATGCATATATCCAGGGTTGCAAGCACGCCCAGATGACCTGAGAGTCTGTAAGCTCTCACTTGTGGGTGACATTCAATCTCTGCATAGGCAGGATGGGAAGGTAAAGGAAAAGTTGTAAACTGTTGATTTGAGTGCTAAAGGCTTACTCCAACACACACAAAAAGCCCAGCTGCGAACACTAGAAGATTGCTTTTGGCTCTAATAATTTAAGAAAACATCTGTCAAATCACTAAACATTAAGCTAACATAACAGAGATTTCAGTGACCACACATGACAAATATACTTTTTTTTACAAAGATACATTGGAAAAGTTACTAAACAAAAACTATAACTTATGATAAAGAGAAAAACAACAAACCCCAGGAAGAGGAAATGTTGCAGGAATCAAGGGGACAGGAGAGACCAATGGGTGGGACAGGAGGATTTTATTAGGTGTGCACCGGCCCAGTGGATTAACATCCAAAGGCTGAGCCCTAAACAAATACAGGGCTTGACTTTTATACATGCATCAGAAAGAGGGTTGACCAGTTTGATGGCGAGAAATCTGTAGGGTGGGCAAGCAAGCTTACAGAAGCAGAACAAAGGCAGTTTGTCAAACAGTGACAGGTTTTACAACTTAAACATATCTTGTGACACTGCTGTGCTGCACAGAAGGAAAAACAGGAACTTACAAAAGTTGTAAACATAATTATGAGACTAGGAAGGGGGAAGGGGGGAGGGGGAAGCTGAAAGAGGAAAAACATGTTTTTCTCATCCCTGCTCCAGGATGGGAGGGAGAGGCTCTGGAGCCCATCCCTTCTGGGCCCTGGCTCCGCACATAGTGCTATCAAAGGCCCTGACAGAGCCCTCCCCATCGCTGGGCCTTAGAATGAGTCAGCCTAGTATAGGAAAACTTGTTTTTCTTTGTTATATCTTCTGCTTCAGGAGGAATTTGATATTCAGCTAACACATTATAATGTTCAAAATGTCCAGTTTTTAACAACAAAATTACAAGACAGACAAATGCATAGAATGTATGGACAATTAACAGGAAAAAAGGATATTAAATCATCTTTGAGGAAGCCTAAACATTGGACTTGCTAGACAAATACTTTAAATCAGCTGTCTTGGTGACATAAGCAAGATAGCAGAATAGGAGGCTCCTGACTTTCACCCCCACTCCACCATGGACACACTGAATAAATATCTACACATGAATCAATTCCCTCTGAGAGAAAGCCAGAATCTAGTTGAGAGACTCCTACACATTGGATAACTGAAAACATATCCACATCAAAATGGATAGAAAAAGCTGAAGCACACTTGTTCACAAACCTCACCCTAGACACCAATACTGAGGCAGGAAAATAGGGTCTGGAGGCAGGGAACATAAGGCCAATTCAAACTTCAGCTATGACAGGAAATATCCTTTCCATAAGGTGTATGCCATAAATTGAGGTATTGCTCCTCACACTTGAGGGCATTAGCTGCGGGGCTCTGCCCACAGACGCTGACCCAAACGACGGATGAATAAAACATACACTGACACGCAGATATTCTGTTTTGCCATTCCAGCTGAGTGTCCAATCACCTGCACACCAAGATAGGTTTGTCACTGAGGCTGGCCCTGAGCAGCTCACACTCCAGGCATTTATTTGGTATACAATTAACAACAGAAGCTTTGAGTAAACACACTTGTGGATAATTAAGATGGTTAAGAGAGTAAGTAGATCTAGGAATGATTAAAGCTCAGGTACCCAGGTCTAAGGTAAATACCATTAGGGGCAATACCCCTAGTCGACCTCCCCCCAAGAGTGCCATCTGGCTCAAAGGTTAGTTAATGGAGGTAGGGTAAACAGACTTAACTGGGGAAGCGTCTATTGTCCTTAGTATTTGCCCTATGACCTAATGCTCTAAGGTAAGAACTGGCTGCCTTCAGCCTGTTCAGTTATTACAAGCTATGTAACCTTTCGGCCTTCTGAAAGGTTTGTGACTATTTCCTATAACTTTCCCTAATATTTCCCTTTAATATTTCTGCCACCATCCTGAGTGAATCCCAACAGTAAATGAGTTTGTAACTTTACTTAATTTACATAGGGCATACTCAATGTAACCGATGGAATCCTCTAGGGGGTATTTAAACTCCCAAAAATTCTATAACGGGGCCCTTGAGTACCTATGCTCAGGCCCACTCCCACACTGTGGAGTGTACTTTCATTTTCAATAAATCCCTTCATTCCTTCCTTGCTTTGTTTGTGCATTTTGTCCAATTCTTTGTTCAAGATGCCAAGAACCTGGACACTCTCCACCAGCATATTTTTGGTGACCCAGCCAGGAGGAAGAGATAACCCTGAAGTTTGGGATTCATTTTTCTCCCTCTTCTTTCTGCTCCACACAGGGGCTCTCCCTCTCTTTTCTTTTCCAACCTGGGGCCCTTAGTGTGCAGCATCTAAACATGGAAACAACTGCAGGTTTCTGGCCATAGCCAGTGAAACTAAGAGGTTTCCATGCAGGGAAGCCTTACCACCACTGCCTGGTTGGCTTAAGGGAGCAGGGTCTTTTTTTTTTTCCTCTCTTTCTTTTTCAGTCTGTCAGTGGCTGTTTCCCAGTAGCTCCTTGGAAATTGACAGCAGTTGGCTGGGATCACTTGTCAGTACTGCCTGAAGGCCTAGGAATGAACGGGAATAATTGCTCTGCCTCGAAGGGGGAAGGAATTTTATTTTTTTATCTTTTCCGCACATGGTTCCTGATCCCTACCAGCAGTGAAGCTTGCAGCACAGTTGCACATGTTTCAGGGGACTTAAACCCGCTTCTCTTATGCTGAATTCTTCCCTTATCATACTCAACTGACTAAGGGACAAAAAGGCCCACCCAGCATCTAGATCTTATTATAGTCCATGGCTTTTCTTATAAAGCTCACTGTATGCTCTGGAGGTGAAAACCTGCATGTGACACCCACCAAAGGCTAGAAACATCTGGAACACTAAGATTGGACTCCACAGGAGGATGCTCCATAGGTTCTGCAGACCCCAACCACTCCAAAGAGGACGCTCTTGGCAGAGGTTCTGAGGTCTAGTAGTAAAAGCCCTCCTTAGAATTTTCTCTCACAGTTGCAATGCTGTTTGGCCACAACATTGTTTGGAATCTCAAGTTTACTGTCAAATGGGAAAGCAGAATAGCATTGAATGTAACCAGGCTTTTGTGCTTCGGTCCTAAGCCTGGTTAACATGTGACACCCTCCTTTGGTACAGTTTTGCCCCAGTACTCTTTGGAATCTGGGGAGGTTTGGCCTTTAAAAATCAAACGGCCGTGGAGACTACTTTACCCCAAATTTTGGTTCATAGCCTTCACTGAATTATCCATTGGGGCAAAGTAAAACTGGCAAGCTTATGTTGCTGTCTCATGGATAAGGTTCCAGGTTATTGGATCTTCATTTACTTGTGTGCATACAGGTCTAGATGTGTTTATTTGTATGTACACTTACTGTTATAGGTTGTGTCTACCAAAATTGGCTTACAAGTAAAAGAGCCTCATAAGTAAATAAGTCTAAGCAATTGTCAAGTTCACGTGACTTAAAGTATAACTTTACTAAACATGCTAGCTTTAAAATTATTTGGTGGAATAAAAATAGAAATGCCTTCAGAATTGTCAGCCTACATTTTGTCTGAATTTTATGTTTGTCTTTGTTAGATATTTTTAAATGTCAGTGTTAATTCGAGCTGGGAGCTGCTTGGGGCGAGCCTGCCTCCCATTTTATTCAAAGTCTCACTGAGATAAATGCATATCTGATTGCTTCCTTTGGAAAGGCTAATCAGAAACTCAAAAGAATGCAACCCTTTGTCTCCCACCTGTGATCTGAAAACCTCCAAACGCCCTACCTACTTAGAGTTGTCCTGCCTTTCCAGACCAAACCAATGTTCATTTTAAATATGTTTATTGATGCCTCATGTCTCCTGTGTTAAAAGTAAAAAGTATGTACAGTGAATGAGATAAATGTTTTAGGTAACCTTTTTGTGTAAATTAAAATATTAAAGCTATTTTTGATGCTCATTTAATATCTGAGTCATTTCCAATTAAGAAGGGGTTGTGATATGGGGCAATATGTTTCTAAAATTGTGGAACGGTTCTTATCTATAAATGCCCATATCTGATAGTTCAGGATTTCTTGCTTTTTAGGGCTTCACTGAAAATTCTAATTAACACATAATTCGGTATACAAAATGTGCCAAAAAGGTTATGTTATTAGTGAAAAATAGTAATTTTGTCTAATTCAGAAGTTATCTAAAAGGTAGTTCAAATTACAGATTTGAAAAGGTTATTTATGAAACAGTGTAGTAAGGAACCATTAAGTAGGGGGAAAGATGTGGAAAAAGTTTAAATAATAAAATATTCTTTAAAAGCTGATAAAGAACTGGAAACATTTGACTAACATTTTCATAGTTAAAGCTCATAGTCTTGAGTAAAATAAGAAATATTGTAAAGAAATGCATTGGCGGTTTGGCAATTTTTTTTTGTAATATAGTTAAGCATGAAACTGGATTTAGTGATTTAGTGTGGAGCCAAATTTCACATGCTTGCACTGCTTCACACTATGTTTACTGTTTTGCATGGATATTGTTAGAGTACTTATTGGTGATGTGCCTAAAGTGAATTTCTTCATTGCACAGGAGGTATGATATTGATGAACTTAAGGACATTGAATTGTATATCAGGAATAAAATATTCATTATGTGGGTTTTTGGAGCCCTAGGCAACACTATAGCCTGCAGTGTAAAGTGATTAGGAAAATTTAAGGTTGGTTTCCTATTTATTTGTTTTTGCTTCTAGTTTTCATTTGTTTGCTGTTTATTCTCTTCTGGCTTTGCTGTGTATCCATATATATAGAACCATGCTAGCAGAAGCCTTTTATTTGGTTCTGTGAATAGTTACTTTGTTTCCTATGCATTTCTTGCAGCTCACCATTTGTTCCATTTATCTGGAATTCCTAAGCTACCTTTGTCAGGCTGCAGGAATTATTGGAGCATACCAGCTTTTTATCCTTAAACTAACTTTTTGGATTTTAGGCTTCCTGATACTTTAAGTGTGTTGAGTATACTCTCACAAATAGAATTTGGGTCATATTTCTCTCTCTGCCCAGGTCCTCCAAAATTTGTCAACTATTATGAATATTCTTAATTCATGGCAATGTGTTTGTTTGCGAACAGTCAAGCAGGGTCCCCAGGGCCACTCAGGGAGAGAGAAACCAGAAACCTGGCCGGCCACCAAAAGGGTAAGAATTTCTTACCAGTCTCTCACCTCTTTCTCTCTGCAAACTGGTTAATCACCTCCGTTAAGTTCTAAATTAATTAGTTTAATGGTAAGAAGAACTTAAATATTTTGTCAGAAAAGTAGAAAGTGTAATGCCCTTTAGTTCATGTGACTTTAGCAATCTTTGGGAAATAAAGATGGTTTTAAAGATTATTGGTAAAATATAATTGTCTTCAAAATGTAAACATGTGGTCTAAATTATGTTCAAATATTAGGTTTGCTAAATGCTTTGTGGTCATAAACTGCTTCTTTGGCTTTTGAAAATTGTTTAACTTGCCTGCTTTCCAGCTAGGCAGGGCCTGGGGATATGTGCAGTTGGCCACACCCCTAGCTGTGCTGAAAACAGTCAAACCTTATCGGAACATAACTTACCAGATTTTACATTAAAGTTAAAATTGCTAAGAGTCACCATTGTAACATGCAATTAAAACTACCAGAAACAGTTTTACATGCAAGGTGTGTAAAAGCGGTAGAATGTGGGTTTTTTTTTTTTTTTTTTTTTTTTTTTTTTTTGGTAAAAGGTTTTTGCTTCTTTAAAATTTCTGAAACATCATTTTGGCAAAATAAATAATTTATGGTAATATAGAATTCCAAAATCACACCTCAGTTTCAAAATTGTCTTTCCTAATGCCTGGCCTTCTGGATGGATCAAAGGGCCCTTGGAAGCATCCAGAAAGGAGGTAAACAGGATTATTTGACATGTTTAGGTACATGGGATTGCCAAAATGATGTTCAATCTTCTTTAGGTTATACTTTCATGAATAATACTAATATATGTTCCAAAATTGTATGGGATTTCTAAAATACTATATGCTATCAATTGTAATTATGGTTATTATATTAAGTTATTGTAAACCACAGAAATAACCAAATTTCCTTGTATAAAGCTACTAACCCCTGTAGAACAAAAATTAATTGAATATCGAGAAAATGCTTTGTCATGTTTTCATGTTAACCTGCTGATACTGAAATTGTTTAAAATAGTTAATAACCAATGCTTGGTCCCATATTCCTGGGAAGACAATTAAAGCTTCATGTACATTTGTGTCAGGCCTCTGAGCCTAAGCCAAGCCATGGCATCCCCTGTGACTTGCACGTATATACGCCCAGATGGCCTGAAGTAACTGAAGAATCACAAAGAAGTGAAAATGCCCTGCCCCGCCTTAACTGATGACATTCCACCACAAAAGAAGTGAAAATGGCCGGTCCTTGCCTTAAGTGATGACATTACCTTGTGAAAGTCCTTTTCCTGGCTCATCCTGGCTCAAAATCTCCCCCACTGAGCACCTTGTGACCCACACTCCTGCCCACCAGAGAACACCCCCCCTTTGACTGTAATTTTCCTTTACCCACCCAAATCTATAAAACGGCCCCACCCTTATCCCCCTTCACTGGCTCTCTTTTCAGACTCAGCCTGCCTGCACCCAGGTGATTAAAAAGCTTTATTGCTCACACAAAGCCTGTTTGGTGGTCTCTTCACACAGACGCGCATGACAATTTGGTCACCTGATGGGCCATGTAAACCTTTTATAAAGGGATTTCATTTGATTTTCTCTTTTTTTTTTTTTCTTTTTTAGTTTTTTGAGGTGGAGTCTCTCTCTGTTGCCCAGTGTGGAGTGCAGTGGCACAATCTCAGCTCACTGCAACCTCTGTCTCTCAGGTTTAAGCAATTCTCTTGCCTCAGCCTCCCAAGAAGCTGGGATTATAGGTGCCCACCACCACGCCCAGCTCATTTTTGTACTTTTTAGTAGAGATGAGGTTTCACCATGTTGGCCATGCTGGTCTCAAATTCCTCACCTCAGGTGATCCACCCGCCTCAGTTTCCCAAAGTGCTGGGATTATGTCATGAGCCACCACGCCTGGCCCATTTGTTATTTTCAATGCATGTTTTCTGGTTGTATAAAAGCTTTCCCATGCAAGAGGACTGATGTTATAACACTAGATTATTAGTCTACAGTGTATTTTCACCAGGTAAAAATGCTTTTTATGGTTTGGATCTTCTGAGAACATCAGAGCAAAACTGTCCTTGCCATCTACACTACAACAAAACCTCAGGACCTTGGGCTTTGGGTTTGTAATCTCACAACTGAGAAGGATTCCTCCACACTCTTGGAGGTATGCACCCATTGGAACCCTCAAGGTAAAACTAACCAGAGAAATTTCTCCCAAGAAGAGGATGGCATCCTTGATGTGAACAGCTTTTCCCAAGTTCACAGACTAAGACTTCTATTACGTGAAACTCTTATCTTTGAATATTTTTTCCTGCTTATGCCTCTACAAAAAATAGAAGTGGAAAGGGGGTCTGTTATGTGCACTTATGGGGTATTCTTTTATTTGTGCAGAAGTTTAAAGCCAGCCTTATACATGGATAACCTTATACTTTGATAAATAAAAGATGAAGGCACAATGTAGGTAAGAAACTTTAATGCTGCATATGTTGCTTCATAATCAATCAAAAACAAAACATTGGTTCACTCCTCTTAACCCACATCATGGGTTAAAGAGAACATTGCAGAAAGGCCTTCACTCTTCTAAAAGTGCATCATTTGTTAGGTCCTTTCTCCATGGTTTAAAGTAAAAGAAGCAATGATTAGAAATGTATCCCTCATGATAGGTTCTATAGCAAATTCTACCGTAAAGGCTACAGTTACACAACAGACTTTAGATTATCTTGTGAAAGTTATGCTAAATAATAGAATTAGCTAAACAGAAAAGTACCTGTGCAGCTGCTAGCACTTGTAGCCTATGGGGAAATACATCAAATGAAGATTATAGAAATTCAGTGGTAGGGGACTGATGAAGAAGTTGCTTAGTCAAGTGAGTAAACTATTCATCTAGCTCATTCTTTGATCTATTTAGTTTCAAGAGGTTTGGTTTATGGGGACCTTGGGTAGACAGTATACTCCAAACTCTTGGTATCATCCTTCCAACAGTCATAATAATAGTCTCCTTGGTGCACTGTATTCTCTCAAAGATTTTAAATGCTTGCATCCAGCCATCTCTAGAATGCCATATGGTCTCTCTTCAACTGGAATAACAGGAGCTGAAATAAATATGCAACCATGAGGACACTGTAACCTATAAATGATGCACTGAGACCAGAAACCCAAAATGATAGTAACTAAGAGTGGTGCTAAGTAAGGTCCTAAGTTTTGGTCACACTCTCTCAACTAAGTGAGAACCTGACCAAAAAGGGGGAATTTTTTAAACAAAATTCTGAGAGGCCATTGTTTTGGACGGAGCTCATGCACTAGGCCCCAGCACACCAAACCAAACCAAACCAAAATGGAGTCATTTGTGCTAAGACTTTAAGGAAACACATAGATTCTAGAACAGATCAGGTTTTGTTTTTCCTCCCGCAAATCTCTGTAGCAAACATTTTTGACAGTATAGCTATCTACCCCCTGAAGTTCCAATTAAATCTTTTAACCAAATTCATTTCCTCTTGCCTAGGGACCATCAAGCTTCAGATGATCATGCAAAAAAGGTTCCAGCCAGTTCTAGGTGAAGACACCACTCCTGGCCATCAAGAAGCTACCCTGCCTTCACTAGAGCAGGGTGAGTTTCATAATCACCAACAGATAGGAACTACACTCCACGCCAGAATGAAGCAGTTACAGAAAGATCTTTGGTTCTTCTGCCTCCCACAAAGATTTATGGGGATCACATCTCTTAGGGGGGGAGATGAGGCAGGAAAATAGGGTGTGGAGGCAGGGAACATAAAGCCAATCAACACTTCAGCTATAACAGGAAATATCCTCCCCATAGAGCGTTGGCCAAGTAAATGACTTTGTTACTTTACTTCATCCTCTCCATTTACACAGGGCAGACTTGAAGTAACCAATGGAATCCTCCAGAGGATATTTAAACGCCCAAAAATTCTGTAACACGGTCTTTGAGCCCCTATGCTCAAGCCTACTCCCACACTGTGGAGTGTACTTTCATTTTCAATAAATCCCTTCATTCCTTCCTTGTTTTGTTTGTGTGTTTTGTCCAATTCTTTGTTCAAGATGCCAAGAACCTGGACACCCTCCACCAATGACAATAACATATAAACAGGAAGGAATCTCCAATACCCCGCTTCTCACTGAGGAGTAAAGGGTTTGAACCACATATATAGTACCCCAACTTTTATGGTTTCCCCAGAGGCTTTTGCTCTCAAATCAGCCCTGAAAATGAAAGGGACTTGCCGGGCGCGGTGGCTCAAGCCTGTAATCCCAGCACTTTGGGAGGCTGAGACGGGCGGATCACGAGGTCAGGAGATCGAGACCATCCTGGCTAACACGGTGAAACCCTGTCTCTACTAAAAAATACAAAAAAACTAGCTGGGCGAGGTGGCGGGCGCCTGTAGTCCCAGCTACTCGGGAGGCTGAGGCAGGAGAATGGCTTGAACCCGGGAGGCGGAGCTTGCAGTGAGCTGAGATCCGGCCACTACACTCCAGCCTGGGCGACAGAGCAAGACTCTGTCTCAAAAAAAAAAAAAAAGAAAGAAAGGGACTCAGCATTCTCAAGTTTCCCTAGGCCGCACACAACAATGAGGTGGTTTTGAATGAGTACAAAGGAATGTTCAGTAGCTATAGTGCCTAAGTCTACAGGGAATGGGCTAAAATGTCCAGCTCCCTATATCTCCCTGGAAGTGGGCTGTCTGCACACTTTTACATCTTTTGCCACAGAGTCAGGCTTCTGGCTAGCCTATATCTGGGAGCAGATGGGGCAAATAAACTACAGACTTCCATGAGCCTGAAGGGAAGTACAGGTACTTCCCAGGCTTATCTCTCAGACAGTGGCAGACATAAATCCATGTGTATAGATTCTTTCCAGAAGCAGTTTATGCATGCATCAAACACCCTATATTAGTCCTTTCTCATGCTGCTATAAAAGAACTGCCCAGGACTGGGTGATTTATGAAGGAAAGGGGTTTAATTGACTCACAGTTCTGTATGGCTGGGGAGGCCTCAGGAAACTTATGATCATGGTGGAAGGGGAAGCAAGTATGTCCTTCTTCACATGGCAGCAGGAAGGAGAGGTGCTAAGCAAAGGGGGAAAAGCCCCTTATAGAACCATCAGATCTCATAAGAACTTACTATCATGAGAACAGCATGAAGGTAACCACTCCCATGTTTAAATTACCTCCCACTGGGTCCCTCCCATGACATGTGGGGATTATGGGAACTACAATTAAAGGTGAGATTTGGGTGGGGACACAGAGCCAAACACCCCTACTTTTGCAGCTCCCACCTCAGAGTCTGGCTCCTAAATCACCTAGCTCTGAGAATTGGCAAGGTTCTGAATCTATGAGACTCCCTAGACCACAAAGAACAAAAAGGTAGTTTATTAAGAGAGTGTTAAACTCCAGCTTTTAGTTTCTCCCTGAGGATAGAATGAACTGGAATACTTATCTAACACCCCCAACCTTTTCAGCTGCATCTTGAGGAAATGGTTTCTATTTCACCTATCTGAAGGCAATAACAGGACTTGGCACACCCTAATCTGCTTGGGGCCATTATGAACACAGACTGTGGTTCAGACAAGCAAGAGGATTTGAAAGGGACCTGGAATCTCTGACCAGGCTGATTGGTGAGATTCATCTCTTACACAAAGCCAGCCTGACAAGACTAGGTGCAGCAGTTATCTTATCGAATGCACAATAACTATCAGAGTCAAAGAATAAATAAAAAAGAATTTAAAAATACCTTGAGATGAATGAAAACTAAAACACAGCATAACAAAACTTATGGTCTGCAGTAAAAGCAGTAATAAGAAAAAAAGCTTATAACAACAAATATCTACATTAAGAAATAAGAAAAATTTCAAATAAATAACCTAGCCACATACCTCAAGAAACTAGAAAAAGAAAAACTGACTAAACGCAAAGTTAGCAGAATAAAGGATATAACAAGGATCAGAGCAAAAATAAATCAAATACAAAATAATCAATACTAAGAACTGGTTTTTGGAAAAACTAAGATCAACAAATCCTTAGCTAGACTAAGAAAAAAAGAGAGAAGACTCAAATAAAATACAAATGAAAGAGGAGATATTACAATGGATGCCTCAGGAAAAAAAGGAACATTAAGGGACTATTATGAACAGTTATATGCCAGCAAATTGGAAAAATGGGAAAATTCCTAGAAATATACAACCTGCTAAGACTTAATCAAGAAGAAATATAAAGTCTGAATGGGCCAATTACAAACAAAGTGATTGGAGATAATAATTAAAAACCTCCTAACAAAGAAAAGTTCAGGACCTATACCTATACAATATTTATAAATATTCTGAAAGGGAAATTAACAATTCAACTTATGAAAAAGAATATAATATTTAGGAATAAACTTAAGAAGGAACAAGATTTGTATGCTTAAAACTATGAAATATTGCTGAAAGAAATTAAAGAGACTAAAGTAAATGGAAAGATACCCTATGTTTATGGATATAAAGATATAATATTGTTAAGATGGCAATATCCCACAGCACATGGATAATTCTCAAGGACAGACCATATGATAGGTAACAAAAAGCCTTAAAACATTCAAAAAATTTATAACATCAAGCATGGAATAAAACTAGAAATTAATAAAAAGAGGAATTTTGGAAACTGTTATACATGGAAAATGCATGGAAATTAAATAATATACTCCTAAATGACCAGTGGATTAATAAAGAAATTAAGCAAGAAATTAAAAATTTTCTTGAGATAAATGATAATGAAAACACAACATACCAAAACCTATGGGATACAGCAAAAGCAGTACTAAGAGTGAAGTTTATAGCTATAAGTGCCTACATCAAAAAAAAAGAAGAAAATCTTCAAATAACCTAAGGATGCATCTTAAAGAGCTAGACCAAATGAAACCAAAACTAGTAGAAGAAAATAAATAATAAATATCAGAGCAGAAATCAATCAAATTGAAATTTTAAAATAAAACAAAAGATCAATAAAACAAAAAGTTGGTTTTCTGCAGTTAAACAAAATTGACAAACCTTTAGCCAGGCTAACTAAAAAAGAAAAAAGACCCAAATAAATAAAATCATAAATGAAATGGGAGAGATTAAAACTAATACCACAGAAATTCAAAGAATCATGAGTGCCTACTATGAGCAACTATACACCAATAAATTGGAAGATCTAGAGGAAACTGACAAATTCCTAGATACATACAACCTACCAAGAGTGAACTAGGAAGAAATCCAAAACCTGAACAGACTAATAACAAACAATGAGATCAAAGCCATAATAAAATGTCTCCCAGTAATAAAAAGCCTGGGACCTGAATAATTCATTGTTGAATTCTAGCAAACATTTAAAGAGCTAATACCAATCCTATTCAAGCTATTCCATAAAATAGAGGATGAGGGAATACTTCCAAACTCACTGTATGACGCCAGTGTTACCCTGATAAAACAAGACAAAGACACACCATAAAAAGAAAACTACAGGCCAATATCTGTGATGAATATTGACGCAAAATCCCTCAACAAAATACTAGCAAACCAACTTCAACAATACATTAGAAAGATTTATTCATCATGACTAAGTGGGACTTATCTCTGGGATGCAAGAGATGGTTCAACATACACAAATTAATCAATATGATACATCATATCAACAGAATGAAGAATAAAAACAATAATTTCAATTGATACTGAAAACAAATTTGATAAAATTCAACATCCCATCATGATAAAACCCCTCAAAAACTGGGAATAGAAGGAACTTACCTCAACGTAATAAAAGCCATAAATGACAGACCCACAGCTAGTATCATACTGAATGGGGAAAAACTGAAAGCCTTTCCTCTAAGATCTGGAACATGACAAGGATGCCCACTGACACTACTGTTATTCAACATAGTACTGAAAGTCCTAGCTAAAGCAATCAAACAGGACATAGATATTAAGGCATCCAAATTGGAAAGGAAGAAGTCACATTATCTTTGCTTGCAGATGATATAATCTTATATTTGGAAAAACCTAAAGACTCCACAAGAAAAATATCAGAACTGATCAACAAATTCAGTGAAGTTGTAGGATACAAAATCAACATACAAAAATCAGGAGCATTTCTATATGCCAACAGAAAACAATGTAAATAAGAAATTTAAAAAGTAATACCACTTACAACAGACACACATTAAATTAAATACCTAAGAATTAACCAAAGAAGTGAAATATGTCTATAAGGAAAACTATAAAACACTGATGAAAGAAATTGAAGAGGACACCAAAACAGGAAAAGATATTCCATGTTCATGGATTAAAAGAATCAATATTGTTAAAATGTCCACATTACACAAAGCAATCTACAGATTCAAGGTAATCCTTATGAAAATACCAATGATATTCTTCATAGAAATAGAAAAAAAAATCCTAAAACATAGATGCAACCACAAAATACCCGTATAGCAAAAGCTATCCTAAGCAAAAAGAATATAACTGGAGAAATCACATTGCCTGACTTCAAATTATACTACAGAGCTATAGTAACCAAAACAGCATGATATTGACATAAAAATAGACACATAGTCCAATGGAACAGAATAGAGAACTGAGAAACAAATCCACACACCTGCAGTGAACTCATTTTTGACAAAGGTGCCAAGAACATACACTGGGGAAAAGACAGTCTCTTCAGCAAACGGTGCTGGAAAAACTGGATATCCATATGCAGAAGAATGAAACTTGACCCCTATTTTCCCCCATATACAAAAATCATATCAAAATGGATTAAAGACAAATCTAGCACCTCACACTATGAAACTACTACAAGAAAACATTGGGAAAAATCTCCAGGACATTGGTCTAGGCAAAAATTTCTGGAGTGATACCCCACAAGCACAGGCAACCAAAGCAAAAATGGACAAATGTTATCACATCAAGTTAAAAAGCTAATGCACTGCAAAGAAAACAATCAATACAATGAAGAACAACCCACAGAATGGGAGAAAATATTTGCAAAGTACTCATCTGACAAGAGATTAATAACCAGAATATATCAGGAACTTGAACAACTGTATTTTATTTTTTTTTTTTTTTTTTTTTTTTTTTTTTTTTTTAATTATACTCTAAGTTCTAGGGTACATGTGCATAACGTGCAGGTTTGTTACATATGTATACTTATGCCATGCTGGTGTGCTGCACCCATCAACTCGTCAGCACCCATCAATTCATCATTTATATCATGTATAACTCCCCAATGCAATCCCTCCCTCCTCCCCCCTCCCCCCTCCCCATGATAGACCCCAGTGTGTGATGTTCCCCTTCCCGAGTCCAAGTGATCTCATTGTTCAGTTCCCACCTATGAGTGAGAACATGCGGTGTTTGGTTTTCTCTTCTTGTGATAGTTTGCTAAGAATGATGGTTTCCAGCTGCATCCATGTCCCTACAAAGGACGCAAACTCATCCTTTTTTATGGCTGCATAGTATTCCATGGTGTATATGTGCCACATTTTCTTAATCCAGTCTGTCACAGATGGACATTTGGGTTGATTCCAAGTCTTTGCTATTGTGAATAGTGCCGCAATAAACATACGTGTACATGTGTCTTTGTAGTAGACTAATTTATAATCCTTTGGGTATATACCCAGTAGTGGGATGGCTGGGTCATATGGTACATCTAGTTCTAGATCCTTGAGGAATTGCCATACGGTTTTCCATAATGGTTGAACTAGTTTACAATCCCACCAACAGTGTAAAAGTGTTCCTATTTCTCCACATCCTCTCCAACACCTGTTGTTTCCTGACTTCTTAATGATTGCCATTCTAACTGGTGTGAGATGGTATCTCATTGTGGTTTTGATTTGCATTTCTCTGATGGCCAGTGATGATGAGCATTTTTTCATGTGTCTGTTGGCTGTATGAATATCTTCTTTTGAGAAATGTCTGTTCATATCCTTTCCCCACTTTTTGATGGGGTTGTTTGTTTTTTTCTCGTATATTTGTTTGAGTTCTTTGTAGATTCTGGATATTAGCCCTTTGTCAGATGAACAGGCAACCTACAGAATGGGAGAAAATTTTTGAACAACTGTATTTTAAAAATCTTATAATCTGATCAAAAGTTGGGCAAAATATTTGAATAGACATTTCTCAAAAAGAAAACCTATAAGTGACAAACAGGCATATGAAAAGGTGTTCAACATCATTGATCATCAGAGAAATTCAAATCAAAAATACAGTATCATCTCACCCCAGTTAAAATGGCTTATATCCAAATATCAGGGGAAACCCCACCCCCAATATTCAATGTGGGTTCTTTTCTATTTCCCTAAGTGTTAGCTGGTCTGAGAAATAAAGGGAAAGAGTATAAAAGAGAGAATTTTTAAAGCTGGGTGTCTGGGCGAGACATCACATGTCGGCAGGTTCTGTGATGCCCCTGAGCCGTAAAACCAGCAAGTTTTTATTAGTGATTTTCAAAAGGGGAGGGAGTATACGAATAGGGTGTGGGTCACAGAAATCACATGCTTCACAAGGTAATAAAATATCACAAAGCAAATGGAGGCAGGGTGAGATCACAGGACCACAGGACAGGGCGAGATTAAAATTGCTATTGAAGTTTTGGGCACACATTGTAATTGATAACATCTTATCAGGAGACAGGGTTTGAGAGCAGACAACCAGTCTGACCAAAATTTATTAGGCAGGAATTTCCTCACCCTAACAAGCCTGGGAGTGCTACAGGAGACTGGAGCTTATTTCATCCCTTCGTCTTTGACCATAAAAGACAGCAGCCCCCAAAGCGGCCATTTCAGAGGCCTACCCTCAGGGGTGCATTCTCTTTCTCAGGGATGTTCCTTGCTGAGAAAAAGAATTCAGCAATATTTCTCCTATTTGCTTTTGAAAGAAGAGAAATATGACTCTGTTCCGCTTGGCACACCAGCAGTCAGAGTTTAAGGTTATCTCCCTTGTTCCCTGAACATTGCTGTTATCCTGTTCTTTTTTCAAGGTGCCCAGATTGCATATCATTCAAACACACATGCTCTACAAACAATTTGTGCAGTTAACGCAATCATCACAGGGTTCTGAGGCCACATACATCCTCCTCAGCTCACGAAGATGATGGGATTAAGAGATTAAAGTAAAGACAGGCACAGGAAATCACAAGGGTATTGACTGGGGAAATGATAAGTGTCCATGAAATCTTCATAATTTATGTTCAGCAATTGCAGTAAAGACTAAGAAATTATAAAAGTATTAATTTGGGGAACTAATAAATGTCCATGAAATCTTCACAATTTATGTTCTTCTGCCATGGCTTCAGCTGGTCCCTCCGTTCAGGGTCCCTGACTTCCCACAACATGCAAAATGCCATGTATATGTGTGTATATACATATATACATTACAATACATTGTGTATATATATACATCCCACATATATACATATAATGAAATATTATTCAGCTTTAAAAAGGAAGAAAATTCTGACACAGGCTACAACATGGATTAACCTTGAGATCATTATGCTAAGTAAAATAGCCAGTCACAAAAAGACAAATACTGTAAGATTTCACTTATATGAGGTACTCAGAGTAGTCAAATTCATAGAGACAGAAAGTAGAAAAGTTTTCAGAGTTTCAGTAGCTGTACATTTTTAAATAACTTAAAGAGTGTAATTGGATTATTTGTAACTCAATGGATAAATGCTTGAGGGGATAGATACCCCATTTTTCATGATGTGCTTATTTCACATTACCTCAAAACATCTCATGTATCCCAAAAATATATACACCTACTATGTACCATCAAACATTAAAAATAAAAAAATAAATGGCAATACTACCCAAATCAATCCACAGATTCAATGCAATTCCCATGAAAATTTTGATGATATTTTTTACAGAAATGGAAAGACCTACCCTAAGATTTATATGAAATTTCAAGAGACCCAGAGTAGCCAAAACAATATTGAAAAAGAACATTAGAAAACTCATACTTTCTGATTTTGAAACTTACTACAAAGCTACAGTAATCAAAATAGTGCTGTCATATGTACAGACATATAAACCAGTGGAATTGATTAAAAACTTTTCAACCGGAGTTCTGAGATCATTTAATGGGGAAAGAACAATCTCTTCAATAAATGATGCTGGGAAAACTGGATAACCACATGCAAAAGAATGAAGTTCAACCTTTACATTATATCATATACTAAAATTAATACAAATGAATGAAAGGCCTAAATCTAAGAGCTAAAATTTAAAAACCCTTTGGAGGAAATACATGGGCAAGCTTTTATTACCTTGGGTTTTGCAATGGTTTTATAAATATGACACCAAAAGCAGACAAAAAATTTAAAAAAAACTTCATTAATATGAAGAAGTCTTGTGCATCAAAGAATCAAAAGAGTGAAAAGACAATCCACAGGATGAGAAAAGATATTTGCATATCATAATCTGATAGCACTTAACATCTAAACCATATAAACGTCTTCTATAACTCAGCAACCATTTAAAAACCCATTTTAAAAATAGGCAAATTACAAGAGTATAGTTTTTTTGGTAAGAAGATAAACACAGCATCATCATTAGTCATTAGGAAAATTCAAATCAAAGACAATTCATTGGAGACACAACTTGATGTTTACTAGAATAGCTATAATAAAAAATGTAAAGGAAAACAGCAAGTTTTGTTAAGGTGAGGACATGGAGAAATTAGAATCCCTGTACATTGCTGGTGGGAATGCAAAATGGTGCAGCCACTATGGAAAACAGTTCTTAAAAAGTTAAACATAGGATTATTGTATGACCCAACAATTTTACTCCTAGGTATATACCCAAAAGAATTGAAAACAGGGATTCAAACAGATACTTGTATACCAATGTTTATAGCAGCATCATTCACATTACCCAAAAGGTAGAAACAATCCATGTGTCCAGCAACAGCAGAATGAGTAAGCAGAATGCAGTACAGTCTATGCTCATTATTCATGGCATTTATGTTCCTTTTTTTTTTTTTTTTTTTTTTTTGAGACGGAGTCTCACTCTGTTGCCCAGGCTGGAGTGCAGTGGCGTGATCTCGGCTTACTGCAAGCTCCGCCTCCCGGGTTCATGCCATTCTCCTGCCTCAACCTCCCGAGTAGCTGGCCACCACCACGCTTGGCTAATTTTTTTTGTATTTTTAGTAGAGATGGGGTTTCACCATGTTAGCCAGGATGGTCTCCATCTCCTGACCTTGTGATCCACCCACCTCGGCCTCCCAAAGTGCTAGGATTACAGGCATGAGCCACCGCACCTGGCCTATTCATGGTATTTATGTTCTATAGCATTGTCATTAGCACCAAATTAGTAAATACTGAACTACTGTTCCTAGGGAAAATTCAGGTTAGGTGTGTGTGAGCCTCTTAGGTCATATTTCTATCATCTCATCAATACATAACCTTGTTTTATGTGTGTTTCCTATTTAATATATAGTTGATTTATTTCTACTAAACTCGCAGCCAACAGCACTGTAACTCATACCTGAACAAAGCTTATATTACACATTACTTTTTCTATAAGACACAGCATTCTTGTGCTTAGAAACACCAGAAAGCACTTCAACACTAGGCTTGTGGGCCATTCTGAACAGCAAAATCACCCATTAAAAAAAGCAGAAAAATACAAAAACCATGGCACTAAATAGATAGCAAAGAGGACACTTGTTTAAAATATGAGAGCTGAAACAAAAAGGCAGACTATCACTTTGTTCAACCTCAACTAGGAATATGTGCATAAAGAGACTCAAATTCTTTTCTGCTCTGAAAAAAATAAAATTGCTATGTGAATGACTGCATAAGTGTTGATTCTGATTTTAGGGTTACAAATCTAGAGGTGATTTAAAGTGCATGGGAGAATGTGCCTAGATTATATGCAAATACTATGCCATTTTATATAAGGGACTTGGGCATCTGTGGATTTTGATATCCTCAGGTGTCCTGAAATCCCCTGTAGATACCAAGGGAAAAATGTATTCAGGTGGTGGCTTGGCTGGTGTGCAGGATCCAAGATGCATCACTCATATTCCTGGTTCCTTGATAAGAGCAGCTCAATGGTATTCCTCCTCCTCCTCCCTCTAGAGTCTCAGAGCTTCTCCACACGGTCCTTTCAGCAGGGTTTTGAGACATGGTGGCTCAGGGCTCCATGAAACCAAGGAAGAAGCTTCTAGTACTTTTACCAGCTAGGCCCAGCAATGGCACAGCATCAATTCCACCATACTCCATTAGCCAGAGCAGGGACTAGGCAGCCCAGATTCAAATGTAGGGGAAATAAACACCAACACTTGATGGAATAAATGTCACAGAATTTGAAGCCATCCTTAACCTACCACAAATACTTAACCAAAATGGCTAAGAAGTTATCTATTCCAGTTCTGAACATCTCCTGCCCCACACCGTTTATTCCCACACAATTTTGTACCTGCAACAGTGGCTTTATACTCTAAGATATTTTTACTAATAGAAATGAAGTATATGACATGAAACTCAGGCCTTAAGATCTTTTTTGAAATATCTGATGAATAGGTGGGATGGACAGAAGTTTGTCACTTCAAGGTCTGCAAGAAGTTCTGTCTGTTTAGAGACGAAGATTTCAGTCAGCTTTGGGGTACAATATTCCTTCATCTTATTTTGGGCAAAATTGTTAAGCTATATGCAAAGATGATAGACTTAAGTTTCAACTGCACTGTTTAATAAATTAGGTATATCTTTAGCTGAACTATGAGGAGTTAGGAATATTTTAATATGGATTTTTATTTAATTGTCTCAGAAAATTATCTTCAAAAATTCTATGTCGGTCTTTTTGTCCAAATATTTGCTCCCAAGAAATTGGAAGAACAAAACTATGCTATGGAGAATATATAGATTTCATAATTTGTTCCCTTCATACTACAGTAAAGACTGTAACAACCAAATGAATGTGTAGGTTAAGTGTTCTGGTTTTGAAGTACAAATGATGTTTATGGTTGAGCAAGGACTCTATTTCTGAAGCTTTGTGTAACATAAGGGTGATTAAAAAATTTTGCTATACTGTGTATGAACTGAGATAATATTATGACTGAAACATTACTTGTGATTGTAGAAATGAGCATGGACCTTTTTGTTTAGTTTTAGTTTGTTTTTGTTTTGTTAAGAGATATTAAGATATATTACATTCAGGCAATATAGCCTCGGTGCCTAGGGGACAGACATTCTCCCTATCTCCACAAAGAGCCCAGCACCTTCTAATGCCCCAAAGACATGTAACTTAGAAAAATAACACCCTAAGCATAGATACTGACAATTTTCTGAAGGATAACCCCAATGCAAGCTACAATGAGGCTCCACTAAACTGCTTCAAGAGCAGTGGATATTGGCTGAAAGAATAGGAGAAAAATATCATGGCAGTTGTAATGTGGTAATTATAGTGGGCAACAGGCTTGTGAACACATTTACTGTACACTGTTGAAAAATTCCAGATATATATGTATATATTCCAGAAGGGAAGGGTTGCTAAGTTCAAGATATCAGGCCAATGAAAGTTCAAGCTATGGTAATTTGAACATCAAATGTTAGGATATCTGGGAAGTATTTCTTAAGACTCAAAAAGTACAAACCATGAAAGATTAATAAATATGAACACATTTAAAAGAATTCTGATGATCAAAAGTCACCATGAGAAAAGCAAAAAGATAAGCCACAAATTAAAGAAAGGTATCCTTAACACATATAACACATGTATTAGTACCAAGATGACATTAGCAATTAATAAAAATAAATTTAAAACACTGTCCAATAGAAAAATGGACAAAAGACACAAAAACACACTTCACAAGTAAGAAAATAAGAACAGCCAATAAAGATAATTTAAAATGTTCAAACTCATTAGTAACCAAAGAGATTAAAAATAATACCACAATAAGCTCTCACAATAAGCTCACCAAGGTAAAATTGAAGATATGCATACTCTATTATACAGCAATTCTACTCATAAGTATTTTCCCCAGAGAACTTCTCACACTTCTAACAACATATGCAGTATATTAGTCAGTTTTCATGCTGCTGATAAAGACATACCCCAGATGGGACAATTTACAAAAGAAACAGGTTTAATGAACTCACAGTTCCACGTGGCTGGGGAGGCCTCACAATCATGGCAGAAGGTAAAAGGCAAATGTCACATGACAGCAGACAAAAGAAGAGAATGAGAGCCAAGCGAAAGGGGTTTCTCCTTATAAACCATCAGATCTAATGAGACTTACTCATTACCACGAGAACAGTATGGGGGAAACTGCCCCACGATTCAGTTATCTCCAACTGGGTCCCTCCCACAATACAAGGGAATTATGGGAGCTACAATTCAAGATGAGATTTGAGTGGGAACACAGCTAAACCATATCACAGAGCAACATTTTAAATATTCATCAACAGAAAAATGAACAAATTATAACACAGTCATATAAAAAATTATTATAGAACAATAAAAATGAATGAAAAGGAAGACAAATTTTGAGAGGTTAGCAAAATGGCAGATAGGAGGCACGACTAAATTATAGCTCCCACTCAGACAGACAGAGCAGCACGTGGAGACTCACATTTTAAACTTTTGCTCCAAGAACTACCACAGGAACATACCAGGAAAGCTGAGAGAATCCATAGACCCTTTGAAAGAAGTGAATTGCTCCTGCAGGCCCTGGGAGACAGTCCAAACATTGTGAGTGCCCAAAGTGTGAAAGAGGGATCATCTGTCCCCAAACACACATCCTCACTGGGGAACCTGAAGTTCCAGATCATGGGAGAAGGATTTGACTTTACCTGGAATGGAAACAATTTTAGAGAGCTGAGCCAAACACAGAGGTAGATGGAGCATGGGGAAGAGCCCTGTGGGTATCTTGATCACCAGGAAAGCCATTTCTGACTTTGTCTCAGAGAAGTCCTTGGGGAGGGCTGCCAGAGGAACTGGCATTTTTTCACAGGGAGAAGGAAACTTCCAGTTGAACAGAATTTGAGGTGAATGCAGTGTGCAGACACAGCACAGAAGCTGCGGCAGGTTGGGGGTATGAAACCTGAAAGCCCTGCTTACTTTCACATCAGGGAGGCTGGCAGAGTGGGGCAAATTCTCAGCCCTGCTCACCCACTGCCTGGAAACAAACTTGGTGCTGTTGCAGGGAACATGGTGGGAGTGAGACTGGCCTTTTGGGCTGTGTGAAAGCTGAGCAAGGCCTGTAACTGTGGGATTATTTTAGTTTAATTAAGTCTCATCTATTTATCTTTGTTTTTGTTGCGTTTGCTTTTGGGTTCTTGGTCATGAAGTCTTCGCCTAAGCCAATGTCTAGAAGGGTTTTTTGTTTGTTTTGTTTTAATATATTATCTTTGCTTTGTTGAAGATCAGGTGGCTGCAAGTATTTGGCTTTATTTCTGGGTTCTCTATTCTTTCCATTGGTCTATGAGTCTACTTTTTTTTTTTTTTTTTTTTTTTTTGAGATGGAGTCTTGCTCTGTTGCCAGGCTGGAGTGCAGTGGCGCAATCTCCGCTCACTGCAAGCTTGGCCCCTGGGTTCATGCCATTATCCTGCCTCAGCCTTGCATGTAGCTGGGACTACAGGCACCCGCCACCATGCCCGGCTAATTTGTTGAATTTTCAGTAGAGACAGGGTTTCACCATGTTAGCCAGGATGGTCTCGATCTCCTGACCTTCTGATCTGCCCACTTCAGCCTCCCAAAGTGCTGGGATTACAGGCGTGAGCCACCGCACCTGGTCTATTTTTTTGACTTATTAATAGTCATTCCCACTGTTGGGAGATGGTATTTCATTGTGGTTTTGATTTTTATTTCACTAATAATTACTGATGTTGAGCATTTTTTCATATACTTGTCAGCCACGTGTGTATCTTTTGAAATGTCTCTTCATATCCTTTGCCTACTTTTTAATGAGGTGGTTTGCTTTTTGCTTGTAGATTTGTTTATGTTTCATATAGATTTTGGATGTTAGACCTTTGTCAGATGCATAGCTCGCAAATAATTTCTCTGATTTTGTAGGTTGTCTGTTTACTCTGTTGGTTGTTTCTTTTGCTGTGCAGAAGCTCTTTAGTTTAATTAGGTTCCATTTGTCAATTTTTTATTTTCTTGCGATTGCTTTGATGTCTTCCTCATGAAATATTTTCCAGTTCCTACATCCAAAATGGCATTGCATAGGTTATCTTTCAGAGTTTTTATAGTTTGGGATTTTACATTTAAGTCTTTAATCCATCTTGAGTTTCCAAGGGGATTTTTTTATATTCCATAAGAAAGGGGCCCAGTTTCAGTCTTCTTCATATTGCAAGCCAGTTATCTCAATACAACTTATTGAATAGGGAATCCTTTCCCCATCGCTTGTTTTTGTCAGCTTTGTTGAAGATCGGATGGTTGTGGGTGTGCAGCATTGTTTCTGGGTTTTCTATTCTGTTCCATTGGTCTATGTGTCTGTTTTTGTACCAGTACCATGCTGTTTTGGTTGCTTTAGCCTCGTAGTATACTTTGAAGTCAGGTAATAAGATGCTTCTAGCCTTGTTCTTTTTGCTTACGATTGCCCTTGCTATTTGGGCTCTTTTTTGGTTTCATGTGAATTGTAAAATAGTTTTCTTCCAGTTCTATGAAGAAAGTCATTGGTAGTTTGACAGAAATAGCATTGAATTTATAGATTACTTTGGGCAATGTGGCCATTTAAACAATATTGCTTCTTTCTATCCATAAGCATGGAATGTTTTCCCATTTATTTCCTTCATTTCTGTCTTTGAGCATTGTTTTGTAATTCTCATTGTAGAGATGTTTCATTTCTATTGTTAGCTGAATTCCTAGGTATTTTATTCTTTTTGTGGCTATCGTGAATGGGATTGCATTTTTTGTTTATCTCTCAGCTTGGACATTGTTGTTGTATAGGAATGCTACTGATTCTTGTACATTGATTTTTTGTATCCTGCAACTATGATAAATTGGTTATCAGATCAAGGAGCTTTTGGACAGAGACTATGGGATTTTCTAGGTATGGAATCATATCATCTGCAAACAGCGATAGTTTGACTTTCTCTCTTTAGATTTGGATGCCTTTTATTTCTTGCTCTTGCCTGATTGCTCTGGCCAGGAATTCCAGTATTATACTAAACAGGAGTGGTGAGAGTGAGCATCCTTGTTTGGTTCAGGTTTTCAAGGGGAGTACTTCTAGATTTTGTCCATTCGGTATAATGTTTGCTGTGGGTTTGTCATAGATAGCTCTTATTATTTTGAGGTATATTCCTACAATGCCTAGTTTTTTGAGGTTATTTCACATGAAGGGGTGTTGAATTTTACAAAAGCATTTTCTATGTCTGTTGAAATAATCATGAAGTTTTGGTTTTAGTTCTGTTCATGTGGTTAATCCTATTTATTGATTTGTTTATGTTGAATGAACCTTACATCCCAGGGATAAAGCCTAATTGATTGATTGTGCTGGATTAGCTTTTTGATGTGTTGCTAGATTTGGTTTGTTAGTATTTTGTTGAGGATTTTTTGCATCAATGTTCATCAAGGATATTGGCCAGAAGTTTTTTTGTTGTTGTTGTTTTGGTTTGTTTGTTTGTTTTATTTTTGTTTTTCTTGTTGTGTCTCTGCTAGGCTTTGGTGTCAGGATAATGCTGGCCTCATAGAATGAGTTAGGGAGAGCCTTCCTCCTCAAGTTTTTTTTGAATGGTTTCTGTTGAAATTGTATCAGTTCTTCTTTAAACATCTGGTAGAGGTTGGCTGTGAATCTATCCAGTTCTGGGCTTTTTCTGGTTGGTAGGCTCTTTATTACTGATTCAATGTCAGAACTCATTATTAGTTTCTTCAGGGATTCTATGTCTTCCTGGTTCAATCTCTGGACATTTTATGCGTCCAGAAATTTACTGATTTTTTTCTAGGTTTTCTAATTTATGTGCATAGAGCTGTTTGTAATAGTCTCGAAGGGTTTCTTTTATTTCTTTGGGGTTGGTGGTAATGTCCTCTTTCTCATATCTGAATATGTTTATTTCAATATTTTCTCATTTTCCTTTATTATTCTAGTTAGCAGTCTACCAATCTTATCCTTTCGAATAAAAAACTCTTGGTTTCCTTTATCTCTTGAATTTTTTTTTTTTTTTACATGTCAATTTCATTCAGTTCATCTCTGATTTTGGCTATACCTTGTTACTGCTAGCTTTGGGGTTAGTTTGCTCTTGTTTCTCTAGGAATTTCTTTTTATTTCTTTCTTTGTTTCTTTCTTTTTTCTTTTTTTTTTTTTTTTTTGAGACGGAGTCTCACTCTGTCACACAGGCTGGAGTGCAAAAGCACAATCTCGGCTCACTGCAACCTCTGCCTCCCGGGTTCAAGTGATTCTCCTGCCTCAGCCTCCCAAGTAGCTGGGACTACAGGTGCACGCCACCAGCCCAGCTAATTTTTTATTTCTAGTAGAGATGGGGGTTTCACCATGTTGACCAGCCTGGTCTCGAACTCCTGACCTCAGGTGATCTGCCCGCCTCAGCCTCCCAAAGTGCTGGGATTACAGGAGTGAGCCACCACACCCAGCCTGTTTCTCTAGGTGTGTTTTGTTTTGTTTTGTTTTGTTTGAGATGGAGTCTCACTCTGTCACCCAGGCTGGAGTGCAGTGGTGCAATCTCGGCTCACTGCAAGCTCCGCCTCCTGGGTTCACGTCATTCTCCTGCCTCAGCCTCCCGAGTAGCTGGGACTACAGGTGCCCACCACCATGCCTGGCTAATTTTTTGTATTTTTAGTACAGATGGGGTTTCACTATGTTAGCCAGGATGGTCTCGATCTCCTGACCTTGTGATCCGCCCACCTCGGCCTCCCAAAGTGCTGGGATTACAGGAATGAGCCACTGTGCCTGGCCTCTCTAGGTTTTTTAAAGTGCAATGTTAGATTATAAATTTGAGATCTTTCTTAATTTTTTTTTTAATTTCAATAGGTTTTTGGGGAATAGGTGTTTGGTTACATGAATAAGTTCTTTAGCGGTGATTTTGGATATTTTTGTGCACCCATCACCCAAGCAGTGTACACTGTATCCAACATGTAGTCTTTTATCCCTCACCCTCCCGTCCTTTCCCCGAGTCCCAAAAATCTGTTTTATCATTTTTGTGCCTTTGCATCCTCATAATTTAGCTCCCAATTATGAGTGAGAACATAAAATGTATGGTTTTCCATTCCTGAGTTACTCCACTTAGAATAATAATCTCCAATTCCATCCAGGTTTCTGTGAAAGCCATTATTTTGTTCCTTTTAATGGCTAAGAAATATTCCATGGTGTATATATACACCACATTTTTTGTATCCACTAGTTGATTGATGGCCATTTGGACTGGTTCCATATTTTTGCAATTGTAAATTGTGCTGCTATAAACATGTGTGTGCAAGTATCTTTTTTGCATAATTACTTCTTTTCCTCTGGGTAGCTACCTAGTAGTGAGATTGTTGGATCAAATGGTAGATCTACTTTTAGCTCTTTAAGCAATCTCCACACCATTTTCCATAGTGGTTGTGCTATGTCATTTTCACGATATTGATTCTACCCATCCATGAACATGGTATATATTTTCTTTTATTTGTGTCATCTATGATTTTTTTCAAACTGTACTATAAGGCCATAGTCTCCAAAACAGCATGGTACAAGTATAAAAATAGGCACATAGGGTCAGACACGGTGGCTCACGCCTCTAATCCCAACACTTTGGGAGGCCGAGGCAGGTGGAGCACAAGGTCAGGAGATCAAGACCATCCTGGCTAACATGGTGAAACCCCATCTCTACTAAAACATACAAAAAATTAGCCAGGCGTGGTGGCGGGTGCCCATAGTCCCAGCTCCTCGGGAGGCTGAGGCAGGAGAATGGCGTGAACCCAGGAGGTGGAGCTTGCAGTGAGCTGAGATCGCACCACTCCATTCCAGCCTGGGCGACAGAGCGAGACTCCATCTCAAAAATAAAAGTCAAAAAATACAGCCTGGCCAACATGGCAAAACCCCATCTCTACAAAAAATGCAAAAATTAACCAGGCATTGTGGTGGGTGTCTGTAATCCCAGCTACTTGTGGGGCTGAGGGAAGAGAATCGCTTGAACCTGGGAGGCAGAGGTTGCAGTGAGCTGAGATTGCACCACTGCATTACAGCCTGGGTGACAGAGTGAGAATTCATTAAAAAAAAAAAAGTCAAAAAATAAAAGATGCCAGCAAGATTGTGGAGAAAAGGGAATGCTTATACACTGCTGGTAGGAATGTAAATTAGTTCAGCCTTTGTGAAAAGCAGTGTGGTGATTCCTGAAAGAACTTAAAATAGAATTACCATTTGACCCAGCAATCCCATTATTGGGTATCTACCCAAAGGAATATAAATCATTCTACCAAAAAGACACACATATATGTATGCTTATTGCAGCACTATTCACAATAGTAAAGATGTGAAATCAAAGTAAATGCCCATCAATGAAAGACTGGATAAAGAAAATGTGGCACAGGTCTTTGTGGGGTGTGAAACAAATAAACAAAAAAAAATGTGGTACAAATACACCATGGAATACTATAAAACTGTAGGAGAAAATGAGATCATGTACTTTGCAGCAACATGGATGAAGCTGGAGGCGATTATCCTAAGCAAACTAATGCAGGAACAGAAAATCAAATACCACATGTTCTCATTTGTAAGTGAGAGCTAAACAATGAGAATACATGGATGCAAAGAGAGGAACTACAGACAGCAGGGTCTAGTTGAGGATGGAACTACAGACATCAGGGCCCAGTTGAGGATGGAGGGTGGGAGGAGGGAGAGGATACAAAAACAACCTTTGCATATATACCTACTATGTACCCACAAAAATTTAAAAAAAAATTTGAAATGCTGTTCTTGAAAAAAAAAACCACTACATATTGGGTGGTATGCCTATTACCTAGGTGATGAAATAATCTGTAAATGAAATCCCTGTGACACTTATTTTATCTATATTACAAACCCATCCTTTCACCCATGAACCTAAAATACAGGATAAAAAAAGAAAAGAAATCATCTGACGGTAGACACAGACAAATATAAAGTACACAGACAAATATAAAATGCTCTAACACTGTAATTGTGGTGTGTAAACCACTCATATCCTGAGTGGGAAACTTGAAAACTATATCAACACACAAAAATTAAATGATATGCTCCTGAATGACCAGTAAATCAATGAAGAAACTAAGCAGTAAATTTAAAAATTTGTTGAAACTAATGAAAATGGAAATACAACCTACCAAATTCTATGGGATATAGCAAAAACGGTACTAAGGGGAAAGTTTATAGCAATGCGCACCCATATCAAAAAAGTAGAAATACTTCAAAAAACAACCTACTATTACATCCTAAAAAACTAGAAAAGCAAGAGTAAACCAAACCCAAAATTTGTAGACTAAAAGAAATAATAAAGGTCAGAACAGAAACGCATAAAATTAAAACCAAAGAAACAATACTAAAAAACAAAATGAAAAGTATTTTTTGAAAAGATAAACAAAAGTGACAAATTGTTAAACACACTAATTTTTAAAAAAAAAGAGAGAGAGAAGATCCAAATAAATACAATCAGAAATGAAAAAGGAAACATTACAACTGATACCACAGAAAGTCAAAGGATCATTAGAGGCTACTGTGAGCAACTATATGCCAATAAATTGGAAAACCTAGAAGAAATGAATAATTTCCTAGATACAAACAACCTACCAAGATTAAACCATGAATCCAAAACCTGAATAGACCAATAACCAGTAATTATATCAAAGCCATAATAGGTCTCCCATTGGAGGTGGGGTGGAAAAGGTGGCTGAATAGAATGCTCTACTGATCATTCCCCCAAAAGGAACACCAAATTTAACATCTACCCAAAAAAGCATTTTCATAAGAACCAAAAATGAGTTAACCACTCAGTACATGATTTTAACTTCATACTGGGGACAGAAACACTGAAAAGGTTAGGAAAGACAGTCTTGAATCACTGATGCCACTCTTCCTCTATCCCCCCAGCAGTGGCCACATGGCATGGAGACACAATCTGCGCACTTGAGAAAGGAAAAGCACAGCAACTGTGAGACTTTGCAATAAACTCAGTGCTGCCCTGGCAGAGCGGAAGGCAAAATTGGGCTCAACTCAGCCAACATCCACCCATAGGGAAACCATTTAAATGAGTCCTAGCTTGAGAAGCATAGCTCATCCCAGCAGTTGGAACATTAGTTGTGGCAAGACTCAACACTGCATGCTAAAGGGCTCTGGGGCTCTAAGTATACTTGAAAGGCAGTCTAGGCCACAAGTATTGCAACACCTAGCCAAGTCCTAGTGCTGGCCTGGTCTGAGAGCCAGTGGACTTGGCAGGCATGAGACCTGCTGAGACACTAGCAAGAGTGGCTAAAGGAGTGCCTGTGCCACCCCTTCTCCAACCCCAGGCTGCACAGCTCATGGCTCCAAAAGGGACCCCTTCCTTCAGCTTGAGGAGAGTAGAGGAAAGAGTAAAGAGGACATGTCTTGCATCTTGAATACTAGCTCAGCCTGCCATAGTAGGATAGGACAACAGTCTGAGTCACGAGGCCCCCATTCCAGGATCTAGCTCCCACATAACATGTCTAGACACACCATGGGTCTGGAGGGAACCCTATGCCTTAAAGGGAAAGATGCAGTCCAGGCAGGACCCATCACCTTCTGGCTAAAGAGCACTTGGGCCCTGAATAAACAGCAATGCCTTCTCAGGTAGTATGCCGTAGGCCTTGGGTGAGACTCTGAGACATGCTGACTTCAGGTGAGACCCAGCACATTCCCAACTGTGGTGGCTACCACGAGGATCCAAAAAGTAAGGAAGAGGGAAAAGTAAAGGGGACTTTGTCTTTCACCTTAGGTACCAGTTTGCCCACAGGGCAACATGAAGAACTCTCTTAGGGTCCCAAATTCTAGGACCTTGGCTCTTAAATGGCACTTCTGGACCCTCCCTGGGCCAGAGAGGAGCCCACTGCCCTGAAGGGTGAGTCCCAGACATGACAGCATTCATGACAAGCTGATGAAAGAGCCTTTGGGCTTTAAGCAAATATCAGCATTAGCTTGGAAGTACTCCTTGTAGGCCTGTGGCGGTGGTGACCATGGAGTGAGGTTCCTATGACTGTGGAAAGGGAAAAGAAAAGTGGAAAATACTGCATCTCAAGGTTTGAGTGCCAGCTCAGCTGCAGAACTTTAGAACAACAGGTAGATTTCTAAGGACTTTTACTCCAACCCGACTCCCAGATGGTATCTATGACCACACCCCCCCCCCCCCCCCCCCCCCCACACCGCCAAGGGCCTGAGGAAACATAAGCCTGGCTGGCTTTACCACATGCTGACTGCAGAGCCCTAGGGCATTGAGAGAACACAGGAGGTAGCCAGTTAGTGGTTACAGCAGGCCTCTGATCAAAATGAGAGCAAAAATAAATGACACTGAAATGAGAAAAACAATACAAAAAAAAATGAACAAAATTAAAAAGTTGGTCCTTTAAAAGATAAGTAAAATTGACACATCTTTGGCAATGCTAAGAAAAAAAGAAAAACCCTAACACATAAAATCAGAGATGATAAAGGAGACATTACAACTAATACTTCAGAAATTCAAAGGATCATTACTGGCTACCATAAAAAACTATATGCCAATAAATTGGAAAATCTAGAAGAAATTGATAAATTCCTAGACACATACAACCTGCCAAGATTGAACCATAAAAAAGTCCAAACCCTGAACAGACCAATAGTAAGTAACAATGTCAAAGCCATAACAAAAAGTCTCCTGGTAAAGAAAAGCCCAGGCAGGATCTGATGGCTTCATTGCTGAAATTTGCCAACCATTCGAAGAAGAATTAACACTAATCCTACTCAAACAATCCCAATAAATACAAAAGAAGGGAATACTTTCAAATTCTGAGACCACTATTACCCTATACCAAAATCAGACAGACACATAAAAAAAACTACAGTTCATATCCCTGATTAATATTGATGCAAAAACCCTCAACTAAATACTAGCTAACAAAATTAAACCACACATTAAAAAGATCACTCATCAGGACAAAGTGGGATTTATCCTAGGGATGCACGGATGGTTCAACATATGCATACAGCATATCAATTCAATGAAGGACAAAAATTATATGACCATTTCAACTGATGTTGAAAATGCATTTGATAAAAATCAACATCTCTTCATGATAGGAACCCTTAAAAAAATGGGTACAGAAGGTACGTACCTAAATGAAATAAATGTAATATACCACAGACCCACAGCTAGTGTCATACTGAATGGTAAAAACTGAAAGTTTTTTTCTAAGATCTAGAACCTGACAAGGATGTCCACTTTCACCACTTTTATTCAACATAGTACTGGAAGCCCTAGCTAAAGCAATCAGACAAGAGAAAAATGTAAAGAGCATCCAAATTAGAAAGGAAGAAGTCAAATTATCCTTATTATAAGATTGTATAGATCTTATAATTGGAAAAACCTAAAGACTCCAACAAAAAACCATTAGAACTCATAAATTCAGTAATATTGCAGGATACAAAATCAACACACAAAAATCAGTAGCATTTCTGTATACCAACAGATTCATTGCAAAAAGGACATCGCTAAGGTATATAGTAATCAGGATATCTAAAGTCAACATGAAGGAAAGAATTCTAACACCAGTGAGACAAAAGTATCAAATAACATATAAAGGAAAACCTATCAGATTAAGAGCATACTTCTCAGCAGAAATTTTACAAGTCATAAGGGATTAGGGTCTTATCTTTAGTCTTCTAAAAGAGAATAACTGCCAGCCAAGAATTTTATATTCTGCTAAACTTAGTTTCATAAATGAAGAAGAAATAAACTTTTTCTCAGGCAATCAAACATTTATGAAATTTGCTGCCACTAGAATAGCACTACAAGAAATACTCAAAGGAATTTCAAATATCAAAATGAAAGGTCTATATACATCAATATAAAAACACTTGAAAGTATAAAACTCACAAAACTTGTAGAACAGTAACAGAATGGAAAAACAAGCAACTAGGTAACAATCAGCTTGGTGACGGGAACAGTATTTCAAATACCAATAGTAACTTTGAATCTAAATGGTCTAAGTGTCCCACCAAAAGGATGCATATTGGCAGAATGTCTTACAAAAACACAATCCAAATATCTGCTACCTTCAAGAGACCCACTTAACTCATAAAGATCCTTATAGACTCATGGCAAAAGGATGGGGAAAATATTTCACACAAATGGAAACCAAAAATGAGCAGAAGTAGCTTTTCTTCTATCAGATAAAATAGATTTTAAATCAATAACAGTAAAAAAAAGAAAAATAATGTCATTATATAATAATAAAGGGTTCAATTCAATAAAAAGATATAACAATCCTTAATATATGTGCACCCAACACAAGAGCTTCCAGATTAATAAAAGATCTACTACTAGACCCAAGAAAAGAGATTGACAGCAATATAATAATAGTTCTGGACCTCAACACTCCACTGGCAGCACTAGACAGATCATTGAGGCAAAAAGTCAACAAATAAACACTGGACTGAAACTGGATTCTAACAGATATTTACAGAATATCCTATAAAAAAATTCAAAATATACATTCTTCTCATCAGCACATGTAATCTTTCCAAGATAGACCATATGAGAGGCTACAAAATAAGCCTACATAAATCCAAAAAAAATCCAAATCATACAAGTACCTTCTCAGACCACAGGAAAATAAAACTAGAAATCAATGCCAAGGGAAACTCTCAAATCTATAAAAATACATGGAAATTAATCTGACCCTGAATAATCTTTGGATAAATGATGGAATCAAGAAGAAGATTAAAAATTTTTTCAAACCAATGATAACAGTAATCCAAGTTATAAAAATCTCTGGGATACAGAGAAAGCAGTGCTAAGATGATAGTTTATATTGCCAAATGTCTACATCAGAAAGAAAAATCACAAACCAACAACCTAACATAATACCTCAGGCAACTGGAAAACCAAGGACAAACCAAACCCAAAGGTAGCAGCAGAAAAGAAATAACAAAGATCTGAGCAGGCCTAAATGAAATTGAACCCCTGACAAATACGAATGATCAATAAAAGGAAAAATTTGTTTTCAAAAAGATAAACAAAATTGATAGTTAGCTTGATTAACCAAGAAAAGAGAGAAGATTCAAATAAGCTCAATCAGAAATGAAAAGGGAAACATTACTACTGATACCATAGAAATACAAAAGATCATCTGAGACTACTATGAGCACCTCTATGTGCACAAACCAGAAAATCTGGAGGAAATGGATAAACTCTTGGAAACCTACAATGCTCCAAGCTTGAATCAGGAAGAAATAAAAATTCTGAACAGACTAATTTAAGTAGTGAGATTGAATCAGTGATAAAAATATCCAAACAAAAAAATATGCCCAGGACCAGACAGATTCACAGCCAACTTCTACTAAATATTTGAAGAACTGGTAGCAATTCTACTGAAACTATTACTAAAGCTTGAGAAGTAGGTAATCCTCCCTAAGTCATTCTATGAAGCCAATATCACCCTGATGCCAAAGCCAGAAAAAGACATAACAACAGCAAAAATAACTACAGATCAATATCCCTCATGAACACAAAAATCTAGCCAACCAAATCTAACAGTACATCAATAATTCACCAAGATCAAGGGGGTTTTATCCCAGGGATCCAAGGATGGTTCAACATAGAGAAATCAATAAATGTGATTAACTACATAAATATTTTTTTAAATATGATCATTTCAATAGATGCAGAAAAAGCACCTTATCAAATTCAGCATCCTTTCATGATAAACATCCTTAACAAACTAGGCATCAAAGGAACATACCTAAAAATAATAAAAGCCATATATGACAAGTCCACAGTAAATATCATACTAAATGGGGAAAAGTTGAAAACACTGTCCCTGAGAACTGGAACAAGACAAGGATGCCCACTTTCACTACTTTTATTCAACGTAGTACTGGAAGTCCTAGCCAGAATATCAGGCAAAAGAAAGAAATGAAGGGCATCCAAATTGGAAAACATAATGTCAAAGTATCTGTTTGCTGATATCATCTTCTATCTTAAAAATCCTGAAGACTCCTCGAAAAGCCTCCTAGATTTGACAAATGAATTCACTAAAGTCTCAGATTACAAAATTAACATACACAAATCAGTAGCTCTGCTATACACAAATAATGACCAAGGTGAAAATCAGATCAAATCAATTCCATTTACAATAGCTGCAAAAAAAAAAACCTAGGAATATATTTTAACCAAGGAGGTAAAAAATCTCTACAAGGAGAACAAAAAAACACTGATGAAAGAAATCATAGATGACACAAACAAGTGGAAAAACATTCCATGCTCATGGATTGGAAAAATCAATACTGTGAAAATGACCATACTGCCCAAAGCAATCTACATATTCAATGCAATTCCTATCAAATTACCAATATTATCATACACAGAATTAGAAAAAAATCTTAAAATTCATATGGAACCGAAAAAGAGCTTAAATAGCCAAAGCAATCCTAAGCAAAAAGAACCAAGCCAGAGACATCACATTACCTAACCTCAAATTATACTACAAGGCTATAGTAGCCAAAACAGCATGGTACTGGTATAAAAGTAGACACACAGACCAACAGAACAGAATAGAGAACACAGAAATAAAGCCAAATACTTACAAACAGTTGATCTTTGACAAAGCAGACAAAAGCATGCACTGGGGAAAGAACACTCTTTTCAATAAATGATGCTGAGAATATTGCACAGCCACATGCAGAAGAATGAAACTGGATCCTTATCTCTTACCATATACAAAAATTAACTCAGGATGGATTAAAGACTTAAATATAAGACCTGAAACTATAAAAATTCTAGAAGAAAACCTAGGGAAAACTTTTCTGGACATTGGCCTAGAAAAGTAATTTATCAGTAAGGCCTCAAAAGCAAATGCAGCAAAAACAAAAATAAATAAATGGGACTCCATTAAACTAAAGAAGCTTCTGCACAGCTAAAGAAATAATCAACAGAGTAAACAGAAAACCTACAGAATAGGGGAAAATATTTGCAAGCTATACATCCAACAAAAGGCTAATACCCAGAATATGCAAGGAAATCAAATCAGCAAGAAAAAGACAAATAATCCCATTAAAAAGTAGGGAAACAACATAAATAAACACTTCTCAAAAGAAAATATACAAATGGCCAAACAAACATATAAAAAATGCTCAACATCACTAATCATCAAGGGAATGCAAATTAAAACACAAAATGAGATACTACCTTACTCCAGTCAGAATGGCCATTTTAAAAACATAATAAACAGTAGATATTGGTATATATGCAGTAAAAAGGGAATGCTTGTACACTGTTGGTGAGTACAACCTCTATGGAAAACAGTATGGAGATTTCTCAAAGAACCAAAGTAAGTCTACCATTTGATCTAGGAATCCCGCTACTAGGTATCCACCCAAAGGAAAATAAGTCATTATATTAAAAAGACACCTGCACTCATGTTTATCATAGCACGATTCACAATTATAAAGACATGGAATCAACCTAATTGCCAATCAACAGATGAGTGGATAATGCAAATGTGGCATATCTACACTATGGAATACTACCCAGTCATGATAAAGAATGAAATAATGTCTTGTGCAGCAACTGGGATGAAACTGGAGACCATTACACTAAGTGATGTAACGCAGGAATGGAAAACCAAATACCACATGTCCTCACTTATAAGTAGGAGCTAAGCTATGGGTATGCAAAGGCACACACAGTGTTATAATGGATATTGGAGACTCAGAAGCAGGGAGGATAAGGAGAGGGATTTAAAAATCACCTACTGGGCATACTGCACACTATTTGGACGATGAGTGCACTAAAAGCTCAGACTTTACCATTATACAATTTATTCATGTAACAAAAAACCACTTGTACCCTCCTAAAACTATTGAAATGAAAATAAATTTTAAAAAATTTGCCAGGGCGTGGGCACTATTTAATATAGTTCAGGCTGTAATAGAAGTTAAGCAAGTTTTAGAAAAATAATGTCACTGGCCTTAAAAAATGATCTGAAAAGAATTTCTCAAAAGAAGACAAAAATGGAGAACAGGTATATGAAAAATGCTTATCATCATTAATCAAAGAAATGCAAATCAAAACAACAATGAGATATCATCTCACCCCAATTAAAATGACTTTTATCCAAAAGACAGGCAATAATGACATCCTGGAGAGGATGTAGAGAAAAGGGAACCCTTGTATACTGTCTGTGAGAATGAGAATTAGTATAGTCACTATGGAGAACAGTTTGGAGGCTCCTCAAAAAACTAAAAATAGAACTATCATATAATGCAGCAATGTCACTACTAGGTATACATCCGAAAGAAAGGAAATCAGTATATTCAGAGTTTATATGCACTCTCATGTTTACTGCAGCACTATTCACAATAGCCAAGATTTGGGATCAACCTAAGTGTCCATCAACAGATAAACAGATAAAGAAAATGTGGTACATATACACAATGGAATATTATTCAGCCATAAAAAGAAGGAAATCCTGTCTTTTGTAACAACATGGATAGAATTAAACGACATTATGTTAAGTGAAATAAGCCAGGCATAGAAAGACAAATTTCACATGTTCTCACTCATATGTGGGATCTAAAAATTAAAACAATTCATTTCATGGAGATAGAGAGTAGAATGATGGGTTACCAGTATCTGTGAAGGGGGAGAGTGGCAGAAATTGGAAATGGTTAATGGCTGAAAATATATAGTTAGATAGAATGAATAAGATCTAGTATTTAATAGCACAACTTGATGACTATAGTCAATAACTAATAGTATATTTTTAAATAAGAAAAAGAATGGAATTGGAATGTTCCTAACAAAAAGAAATGATAAATACTTGAGGTGATGGATACTGCAATAACCTTAATGTAATTAATATATCATATTTTATGTCTATATCAAAACATCACATGAACCCCACAAATATATCCACCTATCATGTACACATACAATTAAAAAATTAAAAGCTTTTTAAAAGAGAGGAAATGAATCACCTATAAGATATGTGCAACAACACAAAACGCTCTTGGAACATAATTCAGAGTGAGCAAAACATCTCCCAGAAAAATATATGCAGTATGATACAACTTTTACGAAGTTTGAAACTAAGCAAAAAATAACTAGTACATCATTTAGGGATATCTACATATATATAAAGCTAGAAATCATGAATGTAGAATTCAGGACAGTAATTGCCTTTGAGACACAGCATTGGTATGAATCAGGGAAGAACACAGGAATTTCCATGGCATTAGTAACTTGCCAGTTCTAAGGTTCAGAGTTGTTTATTATTGCAATTAATAACTTCTATTTGTGTTATATATATTTTTGTGTGTGTGAATCAAATATTCCATCGGGAAAAAATGGGAAGAAGTTAATATGACCACATTTCATCACAGATTTGTGATGAACCCTAAACATATCCTAGGTAGACACAGCTTGGTTAATAGACTATTAGAAACTCTATTATTTTATAAATTAAAAAACATGTTTATTTTCAGGTACATAGCATGCCACTAGGGGGGAAAGTCTACACAAAGTCTCCTAAGAGGTCTCACAGGAAGGTGCTTATTACTTATAGTGATTTTCCTGTAGTTCTGGGTTCTGCCCGCTGACTCACAACCTGTGAAAACAGATATTGCTCGCTCACCAAGAGCAAATCTACCTCTCAGCAATGCATGCACACTAATTAAGCTCCACAGGCTAAGACAGACACCAAAATGCCAATTCATTTACTGAAAAAGCAAAATATAATCCTCACATGGATGGAATAATCAAATCAATATGATGAGAGAATTCTCTCCCAGCAAGGTTGCAAGAACTATCTGTGGGACTTTTTTTATATTTAGATATATTTATTTTACAAGAATATCTTGTGCTCTTGTAGAAGAATACAAGAAACATAGTTCTTCATTAACATTCTAGATACTCAAAAGATTACTCAAAATAGCTTACTTGTGGACAGGACAGTATTTAGGGGGCTTTTTGATAGAAGTTATCTGTGAGACTTTTGAAGACAAATTACCTAACTGGTCCCCACAAAGATAAAAATATTAGCCATGGCTTCATTAGACCCAAGGTGAGCAAACCACTGAGTTGGCTGGCCAACTTTTAACTCACCTAAGCTCTACAGCAGTGAATCTCGGTTGTATACACCACCCAAGCGGACTCCACAGTTCTTAGGAGCCCATAGACAGTGAAGGTTTAGAAAAGCTCAGAGTTAGATGTAATGCACACTATTCGAGTGATGGGTACAGTAAAAGCCCAGACGTCACCACTACACAATACATACCATGTGGGGGACCAAATCAAAAAGTTAAAAAAAATACACTGAGAATTAACTCAGGCACCAAATTATTCACAGTTTAAATGAACAGTGTATTGTTTTCCCCTGCAGTCATGGTGCATGGAAAGCCACATCATACACAGAAGGTGACATAGTTTGACTATGGGTCCCCACCCAAATCTCATATTGAATTGTAAACCCCAGTAATGAAGGTGGGGCCTGGTGGGAGTGATCGGATCATGGGGGTAATTTCTCATGAATGAATGGGTACTAGCCCCTTGGTACTGTCCTGGAGATAGTGAGTGAGTTCTCACAAGATATGCTTGTTTAAATGTGTGTGGCACCTCCACCTCTTTTCTCTCTTGTTCCTGCTTTTGCCATATGATGCACCTGCTCCCTTTTTACCTTCTGCCATTATTGAAAGCTTCCTGAGGCCTCCCCAGAAGCAGATGCCACTATGTTTCCTGTAAAGTCTGCAGAACTGTGAGCCAACTAAATCTTTTTTATTTATAAATTACCCAGTCTCAGATATTTCTTTATAGCAAGGTGAGAATGGCCTAATACAGAAGATTTACCTAATGAGCTTAAAATTATAACAAAGGAAATAAAATCAATCAAACCCTGATGCCTAAGGTGTCAGGGTAGCCCAATGTATCCAACACACTGGGATGCTCTCCATAATAGGTCAAAGTATTAGAAATGCATTGGCTCAGCTCTCTCTTGAGCATGATTGGGAGGATACAGCTAACATGTGTCTTCCTTAATCTCTTTTTTCTTTGCTTATTGAATTGGCTGCACCTTTTTCTTATTGATATGGTCTTTATCTACATATATTAATACAGTATAACAGTAATTATGGTCTAAGAACCATCTCATTTCAGGTGAATTTATAGATCTACTTGACCTACATGTTGATTTCGGAGGTCAATTTGTCCCCCTCATTTCTCCAAGTTCTTGGGGGCACCCAATAAAAGCTCCCCAAAGTACTTACAAGAGTCTTACTATGAGAGAAGCCACAATTGATAAGGCCCTAAGAACCCTGAAAATTTTAAGTAGTGGTAGAAATAAGCATCCTTCAGGAAACACATAGTTGTTTATCCATTCCCATTGACTTTAAACACTTCCTATAACCAAAAGAATTTAAAGTACCTTCAGTAAAATATAAACATCCACAAAATAGTTCAATAAAGACCAAACAGAATTAGGTATCATTAATGAGAAAGACAGTTGTAGTTGTGCCGGAAACTAAAGATGAGATTATTACTGTAATCAAGTTTTAAATTCAGCAATATATATCTTGATAGCCAAGATAGAAAGGTAAAGTGGCATCAAGTTGTACCTCCCAAAAGAGAATAGAAATATTCTTTGGGAATAATTCCCCAAAGTCTGGTTATGTTATTTGAGTTGCTCCTTTGTTCTTTTGTAAACAATATCACTGCTCTTCCTAGTCAAAAAGGACACTACTGACTCAAGATTGGTAGACTGAGGCATTTTACTGCTTGATCTAAGCCAGTCATGTTGCCATGACTGGCCCTCAAGAATATTCATTCATGACCAAGGTTGCAAGTACTATCTGTGGGACTTTTGAAGACAAATTACCTAACTGGTCCCCACAAAGATAAAAACATTAATCATGGCTTCATTAGACCTAAGGTGAACAAACTGCTGAGTTGGCTAGCCATTAACTCACCTAAGCTCTACAGCAGTGAATCTCAGTTGTATATACCACCCAAGCAGACTCCACAGTTCTTAGGAGACCACAGACAGTAAGTTTAGGAAAACCCAGAGTTAAACGTAATGATCACTATTCAGGTGATGGGTACCGTAAAAGCCATCACTTCACACAATATATGCATGTAAGAAACCTGTACTTATACCACCTAATAAAATATATATAAATTTATATACACACACACACACACACACACACACACATATATATAAATTTAAACCAAAATAAATAAATAAAGTAAATGGATAGTTGAATACCAATGTTAAAGTTTCATTCACCTAACAAATGTGCCTGAAGAAACAACATACTAATACCACGTTTAGGAACAATTTTCCAAATATTCAAACACATTCCAATAATGGGGTAATTTTTTCATAATGATTTAGTCAGAGTCCCACCCCATGAAACAGATGACACATTCAAACAAAAATTTAATATTAAAAAGGGACTCTGTATAATGCTTTAGGGAAAAGTAAGGAAAGCCAATAAGGGAAGGTGAAACATGGAGACGGTGAGCCTTTACCACCTCCCTTACCTGAAGGGACAAGGGAGAGAGGAATAACCAGAACCTGCAGAGAACATTAGAGGAGAGCTACCAAAGAGGAGCTGAGGCCTTCAGTGGAGGAACAAAGGCAGTTCCAAACCACATCAGGAAGGGAGTCTAGCATAAATGCCTCAATCTCTCTTTTCTCCCAACTTCCTGTCAGTACCTACCATTGACTAAACCAATCAAAAGCCTGAAGAAAAAAGAAAAGAGAGTCCATTGATGTAGCCAATAAAGCTCAGCCTCCCAGGGAACAAAACAGGGTTCTAAAGGGATCTAGACAACAAAAGAATGATATTGAACATTCATGTCTAAAATATTTCATTTCTTCACTGTATATATTAAAGGTAAATGATGGCAGAAAACAATATTCTGTGACATACATTTTACATAATTAACAACATAAATCTATAACCTCCACCAGAGTACCTGCAATCATTCATAAACATCAATTATATGTCTTAAACATCTGCTGTGTATTCACCACTAGTTACCATAGATAGCCTTGCTATCATCTAAAGTATTTCTCAAGTCTGGGAAAAGCATAGTCAGTGTAGCAGCTGTACAAAAACAGAAATCAAAGCGCAGGTCCTACCCTAAGGCTTAAGGTCTCACAAAGGAATATTTATTCTTTTCTCAGAACATATGGAACAAATAAACTGTCTGGAGAAAAAAAAAATGTTTTACAGTCTTCGCTTCTTAAAAGGAATACTGAGGTAGGGGAACAAGCCTCATCTGGTGTTATCACAAGGCGAGGACAGAAAAAAATACATATTTCTTCCTATATAGTTATGAAACCAGAATAGAATAGAACATACCTTTTCCAAAAAATGGAGCTAAGATAATAATGTGTCCCGACCCACAGGACAGTCGAACGGGCCCTGGAAGGGGGAGTGGGAATGGAGGAGACAAGAAAACAGGAGAAATGGAGACAAGACAAATAGCCTGATGAAGTCTCCTTTAATGGTGGCGGTGCAACGCCTTATATAGGCTGGCAGAGGAAGAGGTTGGGCCAGGGCGGTGACAGGAGGCTGGGTTTACTCAAATTACAATTGCGCATGTGCCATTGGTTGATGATTTTCCCGGGCGCGGGATCGCGCCTGCACTGTAGGCTGCATATCTTCCTGGGCGGGAAAAATGTTTGCACGAGTACGGGAAAGGTTTAGGCGCCGCGCGGGAAAGGTTTAGGCGCGCGCGGGAAAGGTTTAGGCGCGCGCGGGAAAGGTTTAGGCGCGCGCGGGAAGGGTTTAGGCGCGCGCGGGAAGGGTTTAGGCGCGCGCGGGAAAGGTTTGTAATAAAGAACCCGGAAATGTGCCATCTTGTCTCCGCTTTGCGGAGATCAAGCAACAGAGGTCGGCTAACTCCGGGCCTCATGGCTCCGGACAATAATGAAATAGCTTATCCAAAATAGGTAAATGTCAGGAACAAGACACTGAGCTACCAAGGGGTTGGAAAACCAGGAAAGTTAAGAGTAATTTTAAGGTGAAAAAGCAAGAAGAAGTCTGGACTAATTTCAGGGAACAGGTAGGTCATCACTAGTAGCTATTTGTTTTTGTTTTTGTTTTTTTAAATAGCTGGAATAGAATTACACAGATAGGACAGAGTCATGAAAGGGCTTGGGACAAGATGGACAAAAATAAGTGCTACACAAATGTCTGTATCAAAGCTTTTCAGCCTTCTGGTGTCACCTTTTGCCTTAAATACAAATCCTCTGGGATGGTAAGCACTCTTCAGTATTTCCAGGCTATCCTAAGATGAAGATTTGTGCGCAGATTCGCATTACTCTACTCAACTATTATTATTCCTCCTCCTAGCATCTCATATCCCTATGCCTTCGGGCTGGGGCTACAGTTGGTCTCTGAGCACAGTGTAACACTATTGGGATACACAGACTCTCTTCTTTCTTGCACAGAGTACCTCTGGCACAAAGTTGTTATATGTAAAAGGATGGTTTTGCCCTATTTTGTCAAATCTCTCATTCCAGATCTTGTCCTGAGAACCTCACCCTTTTCATGAGCAACAACAAAAAAGACCCACTAGGGTATTTACATAAACAAAATTACTTTCTTTATACAATGAGCAACACAAAGAACTAGTACAAGTTTTGCACTGCAGCCTTTCTTTAATTTGCTAATTAACAATTTGAGCAGGGCTCCCTGTTCCGCCAAAAGCTCTGCAAGCAGAAAGTGGGCAACTCAAAAAATGTACTGTCTCCCTTAGATAGAATATATGAGAATAGTCTTGGGGACTTTTCATCTTCCTGTTATGTAGGGGACAAGAATTCTCTGCCCTTCACATCCTCTCCAAGCCCAGGACTGTCTCTACACATGTGACCACAGCCTTCTTTCCTCCTATTGCTTTGCAGAGAGACGATTGTGTCAGACACAAAGTTGGAGGTGAGGGATAATGTGGCCACTGAGATTCCTTAAGTTGCAAGTGACAAAAGACCTGCTCAAAATGCAACTTTATTGGTTCATGTAAAAGGTAAAGTCTAAATTTTATTTTAGGAATGATTAGAGCTATGGGTTCAAATTATGTCATGAGGGCTTGATCTCAGTCTATAGTTCTGATCATTGCTTATCTTCTCATTGTCTCTATTCTCAGGCAGATCTCCCTTTGGAGTGCCAAGACAGCTACAAGCAGCTGCAAGTTACTCCCTGTCATCAGCATACCTACCAGAAACAGCACACTTTTATGCCCAGTAGATCAAGAAAAGTCCAAAAATTGAGACTCTAGCTATTTTGGCCTGGCTTGGGTCATATATCTATCACTAAACCAATTAGTTACTGAGGCCATGATAATGTGATGCTATGATTGATTGTAACTGGTTCACAAATTCTCCCCTGGGGCTGTTCTGCTGTTATCAGAAGAAGAAGGGATAGATACTGAGCAGTCAAAAAATTGTAAGATATATAATAAAAGAAGAAGGAAAGGAGGATTAATAAGATCTCAGGCTTTTGAAGTCACTACATCTTATTCAATGCAGAAATACTTTATTCTGCAACCCAAATAGGTAGACTCCCAGCAATCTCTCTAAAATTACAATAAGAAGGTTTTCTATAACTCGTGGTGCTCCCTTTTACTTGAAATTATAAAATCCTTTCTTACGTTGAGCCAATATGCACCCTCATGACACATCCACATGTTGGTCACATTCCCATCAGGAACAAAACAAACTTAATTTTTCCACATATCAGACCTTAACATTTTCAAAGATAATTATCACATGTGTCCAGAAATCTTTATTCCTTAAAATATATCTGGTTCCTTCACTTTTTGGCTCATCTCACATATTTTCCAGACTCATCAGTAAATTAAAAATTATATAGCAATGTACATTTGATAAAGTCAATTCTTATTTATTTTCAATCCTCAAAATCCTGTTAGATATTGATATTATTACCTCCATTGTACAGATAAGGAAGCTGTGTCTCAAAGAGACTAATTATCTGAGGTCATATAGGTGCTAAACAGCAGGGGCAAAACTTGAATTAAAGTCCTCTGATTTCAAATTTCACTTGCTCTATGAAACACTGAAACCTAGAAATCCTACTCTGGATGAGTCTCAGGTTTTCTATGTCCTGCTTAAAGTACAGTTCCCAGAAGCTAATACAGTATTCTAACATGTGACTTATTTAATTTTCCCAAAAGTGTTCTTAGTATGTTCTACTTCCCAGGTAATATGCATTTCAAAGGAGTCTTCAATGCTTTAGCCGAATGTTTTCCAAATTGTGATTTGTGGAGATGCTTCAGCCAGAGAAGCTGTGTTTTCATCTGTTTTCTACATTGGGTTTCCATACAAGATTTCATCTGACAAATCAAACCATTTATCTGGTTAAAAATAAGTTTTAAAAGTACTGCCTAGACCAAAGGAATGATTAACAATTGGTGTTTCTTATGCTAGGAAAGACCAATAAAAAAAATATTTCAGGATCTTTCTATGCCCCTTAAATCCCAGATTTCTTCCCTTTTCTCATTGGTCTGTTGCTGCTTCAGCATGCCTGGTGACTCACTCTTTAAGGGTTATGACTGTGACTTAGAGCAAGCAACTCTGAGATGAGTCCATTTACAGAGCAAACATGGTCCTTACTGAAATCTCTCATTGAAATCTCCCAATTTCTCAGAGAAGCTGATTGTGCTAAAACCTGAGTGAATAAACCAGTTTTATGATGTCTTTATACTTGTACACTACTTTTATGGAACATATACTTCTGTTTACTGATTATTTCTTTTTTTTTTTTTTTTTTTTTTTTTTAATGAGACAGAGTTCCACCTCCCGGGTTTAAGCAATTATTGGCCTCAGCCTCCCGAGTAGCTGGGATTACAGGCACCCACCACCACGCCTGGCTAATTTTTTTTTTTTTTTCCCGTAGAGATGGGGTTTCACCATCTTGACCAGGTTGATCTTGAACTCCTGACCTCGTGATCCACCCACCTCAGCCTCACAAAGTGCTGGGATTACAGGCATGAGCCACTGTGCCCAGCCTGTTTACTGATTATTTCTATATGAAAGAGTCCCTACCTATCCAGCTTTGAGAATTGCTGTGTTACTTTCTCACTTTGGGCTTCAAACTGCTTTTTCCTGGTTTCCCTTTAAAAAAAAAAAAAAACCATTTACTTTTCTATTCCACTGAAGAATAGTTGATATGGTTTGCTCTTAAAATTCTGGCTGGCCAGGCATGGTGGCTCATGCCTGTAATCCCAGCACTTTGGGAGGCCGAGGCAGGTGGATCACAAGGTCAGAAGTTCGAGACCAGCCTGACCACATGGTGAAACCCCGTCTCTACTAAAAATACAAAAATTAGCCAGGCATGGTGGTGTGCACCTGTAATCCCAGCTACTCAGGAGGCTGAGGCAGGAGAATCGCTTGAACCCAGGAGGCGGAGGTTGCAGTGAGCCAAGATCTTGCCATTGCACTCCAGCCTAGGTGACAGAGCAAGACTATGTCTGAAAGAAAAAAAAAATCTCTGCTCAAGGTAGAGACCAAAAGGCAGTTGTTACCAAGCTAGGAGGGAGGTCAGGTTTCAGGAGAAGAACTAGAATAAACTTCTTGAAAGCTCTAACCATGATCTGCACCCTTCACTGCTTGTACACTAAAAAAAAGAACAAAAGAGTGGGAGAAATAAAGCAAAGAAAGCCTGAGAAGAAGAGCAGAAGGAACTGGGGTTCTAAGGGATAATAAACCTGAAATCCAGCACCCAGACCAATCTATAATGTAAAATATATTTATATTGACAAAGCACTATAACCAAAGGTTTACACACATGAATGAGCATGTGTAACATATTGGGACATTTTTCTCAAATATGCCAAGATTTTTGAAGTCTGGCAACAATCCCTTTGCTTTTTCTTATAACAACAGCTGCTAATTCCCTCTGTGACTTCTAACTGCCCAATTTTGTGAAAGTTGGATCAGTTTAAATTTAGAAGACACTCTTTTCCAAGAAATAAAGTTCAAAAATGGAGTCATCTTTAAGTTAAATATGCCCAGGCCAAAATGTTGTCTTTCTGCTTCTGTTTCTTCTGCATTTCCTTCAGAAATGGAGAATTACCAGTTCACTCTAGGTTTTAGCACCAGCTTTGAAATAAGTTGCTGTCTGAACTACAGCAAGCTACTGCTCCTTTCTCTCAGTCTTCTCCTGTGTAAAATAGGTAAAAAAAAAAACTAGATAATTTGCAAAGGTCAACCCAATGCTCCCATTATTTGTTCTATACTTCTAAAGTTTAATAATTATCCAGAGCTTTGGATATATGCAATTCTGCAAAATAAATCAAAAGGAGTCAGAAGGCAATTTTATTTCCTAATAGACCCTTAGTTAGAATTTAACTTAAAAGCCATTTTTAACAGATGTAAACAATATCTACCCTCCCCTCCATCAAAGTCTGACTGACAAATGAAAAGATTTTTTAGAAGAATAAAACTATATCAAGACAAAAAAATAAAAACTAAGAAAAGGTACCATCAACAATCTTTACAGAACTTCTGGAAAGTAAAAAGCAAATGGTATTGGCCTGGGGAATAATCAAAGAAAATGAAACCTCCACCCAGGAGGCAAAGGTAAGTGCACTTCTTCCAAAGACAGCCCTGAGTGAAATTTTAAACAGGAGTGAACAAAACAAAAAGCAGAGACTGGGCCCTAGAGTACTCATGGCCTTATTTCATTTAATAAATTGCATCCACAACAACTGGACCAGGGGGATCCTGCCCCCTCTCAGATAAAAAAGAGCAATTGCCAATGGCAGCTTTTCCCCCTTGGACAATGGTTCTCAAACTTGAGCATGCAACAGAATCACCTGAAGCACTTATTAAAACACAGATTTCTGAGATTCACTTGCAAAATTCCTTATTCAGCAGTCATGGAATGATTCACCTAACAACATGAAAGCATCTTAGAAGCTTTGAGTTAAACTATCAAATTATTTGCAAGAAAAACAACAAAGCTACCAAAACATACAACATAATGCATATTAAAAATCACAGGATCTCTTATTATGAAGAAAAAGGCAAAGATGCCTACTTTTACCATTTTTATTCAACATAGTATTAGAAGTTCTAGTCAGAGGAATTATGCAAGAAATAAAAAAAAAAAAACAGAAAAAAAGTAAAATTTCCTCTGTTCACATATGGCATGACCTTATGTGTAGCAAACTCCAAATATTATACAGAGAGAGAGAGAGAGAGAGAGAGAGGGAGACAAACACACACACAGAGGTAATAAACAAATTTAACAAAGTTGCTGAACACAAAATAAACACAAAAATATCAGCTACATTCCTATATGCTATGAATTAAATATCTAAAAAGTGAGCTAATAAAACAATTCAATTTACAATACTATCAAGAAGAGTAAAGTACTTAGGAATAAATTTAACCAGTGAGGCAAAAGACTTGTACATTGAAAACTACAAAACATTGCTGAATGAAATTGAAGGAGGCATGAGTAACGAGGAGACATTCCATGTTCATGAATTAGAAGACTTACAATTATTAAAATGGATAATACTTCACAAAAGTGATCTATAGATTTAAAGCAATCCTGATCGGGATCCCAATGATGTTTTTGGTTTAATAAAAAAGTCTATTCTAAAATATATATGGAATTTCAAGGGGCTCAGAGTACTTGAAATAATTTTGAAAAAGAACAATGTTGGATGATTCAAATTTCCTGATTTCAAAACTTACAACAAACCTGAAGTAATCAAAAGAGCTTGGCACCAGCATAAGGACAGACATAAACAAATGAAATAGAATAGCCCGAAAATAAATATTAAGCATATAATCAATTAAATTTTTAAAAACTTTTATTTATGTTCAGGGGTACATGTGTAAGTTTGTTATATAGGTAAACTCATGACACGGAAATTTGTTGTACAGATTTTTTAGACACCCAGGTACTAAGCCTAGTCCAATTGTTATGTTTTCTGATCTTCTTCTTCCCACCCTCCCCGCTCTGGTAGGTCCCAGTGTCTTTTGCTCCCCTCTTTGTGTCCATGAGTTCTCATGATTTAGTGCCCACTTCTAAGTGAGAACATGCAGTATTTGGTTTTCTGTTCCTGCATAAATATGCTAAGAATAGTAGCCTGCAGCTCCATCCATTTTCCTGCAAATAATACAGTCTCAGTCTTTTTTATGGCTGCATAGTATTTCATGGTGTATATGTATCACAGTTTCTTTGGACAATCTGTCATTGATGAGCATTTAGGTTGACTCCATGTCTTTGCTATTCTGAATAGTGCTGCAATGAACATTCGTGTGCATGTGGTTTCTTTTGTTGTTGTTTTTTTTTTAATTTCAATAGGTTTTGGGAAAACGGGTGGTGTTTGGTTACATGAATAAGTTACTTAGTCATGATTTCTGAGATTTTGGTGCACCCATCACCTGAGCAGTATACTCTGTTCCCAATATGTAGTCTTTTATTCCTTGCCACCACCCACCAGTTCCCCCATGTCCCCAAAGTCCAGTGTATCATTCTTATGCCTTTGCATCCTCATAGCTTAGATCCCAATTACGAGTGAGAATGTACAACGTTTGACTTTCCATTTCCAAGTTACGTCACTTAGAATAATAGTTTCCAATTCCATCCAGGTTGCTGTGAATGCCACTATTTCGTTCCTCGGTATGGCTAAGTAATATTCTATGGGATATATACATATATCACAATTTCTTTATCCACTCATTGATTGATGGGCATTTGGGCTGGTTCCATATTTTTGCAATTCTTTGAACTGTATGATACAATAATTGTGACACAACCTATCAAAACCTCTGGGATACAGCAAAAGCTGTGCTAAGAGGAAAGTTCATAGCATTAAATACCTACATCAAAAAGTCTGAAAGAGCACAAATAGACAATCCAAGGTCACACCTCATGGAACTGGAGAAAGAAGAACAATCCAAACCCAAACTTAGCAGAATAAAAGATATAATAAAAATCAGAGAAGAACTAAATGAAATTGAAACAAACAAAAAATACAAAAGATAAGTGAAACAAAAAGCTTGTTCTTTGTAAAGATAAGTAAAATTGACAGATCATTAGTGAGATTAACCAAGAAAAAAAGAGAGAAGATCCAAATAAGCTCAATTAGAAATAAAACAGGAGATTACAACTGATACCACAGAAATAGCAAAGATCGTTTAAGGCTACTATGAAAACACCTTTATGAGTATAAACTAGAAAACCTTGAACAGATGGATGAATTCCTGGAAATACACAACCCTCCTACATTAAACTAGCAAGATATAGAATCTCTGAACAGATCAGTAACAAGCAGCAAGATTGAGATGGTAATCAAAAAATTGCCAACAAAAAAAGGGACCTGAGGACAGGCCTACTCAGCCTGATTCCACCCACTAGTGCTGAACATGCCATCAGGTGATCTGGGAATCGCCCTGCCCCATAAACCACCAGTAACACCAGAGCACTCTTTCCCGGGTCCTGGGAATGAGTCCACCCAACCTGATGCTAATACCACAGCAGGCATCCACTCACACGTGCCACATGCAGGCCTGGGTACTAGCCCACCCAACCCACTGCAGTCACTGCCAACACTAGTTAGGACCAATTGCAAGGCAGAGGACTGTCCTGCCACTGTTACTGCCATCACCATGTCACACCCACTGCCAAGAGGACTGAGGATATGGCCACCCATCCAGCCCACTTCTGCCACTGCCAACACCTGAGCAAGCTACGTGGAGCCCCAGGAATCAGCCCCACCTGGACCAACTAATGTCAATGCCAGCTTATGCCACCCAGAGGCCCAGTGACAGGCATGCTCAGCCTGATGTTTTCACCAATAAAGCCTGAGCACTGGCCAACCCAGTATACCTGTGACCAGGAAAATGTCTCAGCCTGCACTAACAGCTGTATCCTATGCCACTGAGAAAATCCCAGGCACCACTGACACTGCTTACAGCCAAAAAAAAAAATCATATGAAGACAGCAATACTGCACATACACAAAATCAAAGCACTCAACCAATATCACAATATATCTTCAGGAAAAATTTCTTTCCTACCAAAGCAAATTCAAAAAATTGGAAGAAGCAACTGTTACACCAGATGCACAGACATTGGTGAATGAGCACAAGAAACATGGAAAAGCAAGGGAAAATGACACTTCCAAAGGAATATAATAATTCACCAGCAACAGATCCAATCAGAAAGAAATTAACAAAATGCTGAATAAATAATGGAAAATACAGACTTTTAAGAAGCTCAGTAAGACACATGAGAACTCTGAAGAACTATACAAAAAAATCAGAAAAACAACTTAGGATATAAATGAGAAATTTACCAAACAGACAGATATCACTTTAAAAAGAAGCAAATAAAATCTAGAAGTGAAGAATTTATTGAATGAAATACAAAATACATTTGAAAGCATAAATAGGCTAAATCAAGCAAAAGAAAGAATTTCAGAACTTGAAGACTGCGTTTTTTAAATAAAACAGTGAGACAAAAATAAAGAAAAAAATAATAAAAAGAATGAGCAAAGCCCATGTGAAATATGGGACACCATACAGCAACCAAATATTTTGGATTTTTACTGTCCCAGAAAACAGAAAGAAAATAAAAGGTATAGAAAACTTACTTAATAAAATAATAGCTGAAAACATCCCAAGTCTAAAAGGAGATTTAGACTTGAGGATACAGGAAGCTCAGAGATCCTCAAATAGATATAATTCAATAGGTCTTGTCTTTTTCCCCAAAATGAATGACTAGGGACATTGGATGCCAATTCTCCTCAGAAAGATCAGAGTTACTGGTGAATGCATGTTCCAAATAGAAAACTGTGGGAAGAGAGCCAGAGCCTGTCAAAAACTCCCAGAGGAAGAAGCTGGAGTGAAGAAATAGAAAGCAGCAAAAGTCGGACAGAGATTGACCCCCAAGGAACTCAGATCCCTGCAGAAAGGGTAGGTAGGAGTGCTTCTCTGCTTCCCCTTCCCCTGTAACAATCTGCTGACTGCCAAACCATTAGAAAGCCCCTCTGCCCTTATGGCCCTGGGCAATACTGTTGGTGGTGATTTGGGAGCTTCCTAGGGACAGAGAACTGAAAGGTCATCTCATGTAAGCATGATTGCATACTGCTCAGACACAAACTGGGACAGTAGGTGCCATACCAGTTGTAGCTGTGGTGCGCCACTGCCCTGCCCAAGGAATCTCTGCCTTGAGTCACACCACTAGTTTCCCTGCAAACATACCCCACAACCCACTCTGATTTTGGCAAACACAGAAGACTGGTGGGTCACCAGGGAGTTATATAGGACTCCTAGAGATCTAACCCTCAGCGTGGGCCACCTCTAACGGAGGCGAGAGTGCAGCCTGCCCCAGAAGCCCTTGGGATAAAGAATATACAGGTACAGCACCAATTTCTGAAGGGAGTAGCACCAGTAGCCAGGGATGGATGCAGACTCCGTCATCTCTTACCCTACTCCATCCACTGTTGCTGACACAGCAGTTTCTCCCCTGCTGGGGGCCAGCACACATTCAATTGGAGAAAGCACTCTTTTTAAAAAATACTTTGATCTTTTTTAAAAAACGTTTTGGGATACATGTGCAGAATGTGCAGGTTTGTTACATAGGTATGCATGTGCCATGGTGGTTTGCTGCATGTATCAACCCGTCATCTAGGTTTTAAGACCCACATGCATTAGGTGCTTGTCCTTATGCTCTCCCTCACTTTGTCCCCCATCCCCCGACAGGCCCCAGTGTGTGATGTTCCCCTCCCTGTGTCCATGTGTTAACATTGTTCAACTCTCACTTATGAGTGGGAACATGCGGTGTTTGGTTTTCTGTTCCTGTGCTAGTTCGCTCAGAATGATGGTTTCCAGTTTCATCCATAACCCTGCAAAGGACATGAACTCATTCTTTTTTATGGTTCCACAGTATTCCATGGTGTATATATGCCACATTTTCTTTATCCAGTTTGGGTTGGTTCCAAGTCTTTGCTATTGTAAACAGTGGTCCAATAAACATACATGTGCATGTGTCTTTATACTAGAACGATTTATAATCCTCTGGGTATATACCCAGTAATGGGATTGCTGGGTCAAATGGTATTTCTGGTTCTAGATCCTCGAGGAATCGCCACACTGTCTTCCACAATGGTTGAACTAATTTACACTCCCACCAACAGTGTAGAAGCATTCCTATTTCTCCACAGACTTGCCAGCATCTGTTGCTTCCTGACTTTTTAGTGATCGCCATTCTAACTGGCATTAGAGAGCATCTCATTGTGGTTTTGATTTGTATTTATCTAATGACCAGTGATGATCAGTTTTTTTTTTTTTTCATGTTTCTTGGCCAAATAAATGTCTTCTTTTGAGAAATGTCTGCTCATATACTTCACCCACTTTTTGATGGGGTTGTTTTTTTTTTCTTGTAAATTTGTTTAACTTCCTTGTAGATCCTGGATATTAGACATTTGTCAGAGATAGATTGCAAAAAAAAATTTCTTCCATTCTGTAGGCTGCCTGTTCACTCTGATGATAGTTTCTTTTGCTGTGCAGAAGCTCTTTAGTTTAATCAGACCCCATTTGTCAATCTTGGCATTTGTTGCAATTGCTTTTGGTGTTTTAGTCATGAAGTCTTTGCCCATGCCTATTTCCTGAATGGTACTGCCCAGGTTTTCTTCTAGGGTTTTCATGGTTTTAGGTTTTATGTTTAAGTCTTTAACCTATCTTGAGTTAATTTTTGTATAAGGTGTAAGGAAGGGGTCCAGTTTCTGTTTTCTGCATATGGCTAGCCAGTTTTCCCACCACCATTTGTTAAATAGGGAATCCTTTCCCTGTTGCTTGTTTTTGTCAGGTTTGTCGAAGATCAGATGGTTGTAGATGTATGGCATTATTTCTGAGGCCTCTGTTCTGTTCCATTGGTCTATATATCTGTTTTGGTACCAGTACCATGCTGTTTTGGTTACTGTAGCCTTGTAGTATACTGTAGTATAGTTTGAAGTCAGGTAGCGTGGTGTTCCCCAGCTTTGTTCTTTTCACTTAGGATTGTCTTGGCTATACAAGCTCTTTTTTGGTACCATATGAAATTTAAAGTTTTTTTTTTTTTTTTTTTTTTTTTTTTTTTTTTTTTTTTGAGAGGGAGTCTCGCTCTGTCACCCAGGCTGGAGTGCAGTGGCCGGATCTCAGCTCACTGCAAGCTCTGCCTCCCGGGTTCACGCCATTCTCCTGCCTCAGCCTCCCAAGTGGCTGGGATTACAGGCGCCCACCACCTCGCCCGGCTAGTTTTTTTGTATTTTTTAGTAGAGACGGGGTTTCACCGTGTTCGCCAGGATGGTCTCGATCTCCTGACCTCGTGATCCGCCCGTTTCGGCCTCCCCAAAGTGCTGGGATTACAGGCTTGAGCCACCGCGCCCGGCCAGGTTTTTTTCTAATTTTGCAAATAAAGTCAATGATAACTTGATGGGAATAGCATTGAATCTATAAATTACTTTGAGCAGTATGGCCATTTTCACAATATTGATTCTTCCTATCCATGAGCATGGAATGTTTTTCCATTTGTTTGTGTCCTCTCTTATTTCCTTGAGAAGTGGTTTATACTTATCCTTGAAGAGGTCTTTCACTTCCCTTGTACATTGTATTCCTAGTTATTTTATTCTCTTTGTAGCAATTGTGAATAGGAGTTCACTCATGATTTGACTCTCTGCTTGTCTACTATTGGTATATAGGAATGCTTGTGATTGTTGCACATTGATTTTGTATCCTGAGACTTTGCTGAAGTTGCTTATCAGCTTAAGGAGTTTTGGGCTGAGACAAAATGGGGTTTTCTAAATATACAATCATGTCATCTGCAAAGAGAGACAATTTGACTTCCTGAGGATTGTTCTGAATGGAAAGTTTACTGTACTGAATAGTGCACATTATGTATGCAAGTAACAAGTGACAATTCAAAGGTCCCTTATGAGATTGTTTCACCCCAGCACATTCACAAATCTCCATACAAAAATGTGTTTAGTTATTCTCCATGGTCTGGATTTGCACATGGGTGTATTTTAGCTCCTGACCCAAACTCTGTATGGTAAAATTAATCCTTGGAGCTACTGAATTATAAAGCTGGAAGTTTCCAACAGAGGTCCCAGTGTTGGTCACGGCTCCAGATTTATGAACTCATGAACTCATAAAACGTTAACTGCATTTCTCTGTGATTTGTGTCTCATTCTGTTTTTCACATATGATGTATAAGTGAAGTACGCTATCACCAGATGACATCAGTGCCCTGATAAACCTATAAAATGCTCTTGTGTTTAACTGTCTTCATACTCTAGCAACATAAAAATTGAATGATATGAAGATGAATAGAACATCTACAGATTTCTTAAAGCTACTGGTTTTACTGTCCTAAGCTAAAAAAGTATTAAGTGGGTCAAAGCCCAACATGAGCTAACTGGGCTCTATCAGCAGAAGTTCTGGTAGGATGATTGGGCTTCCTGGGTGATCTGCAAAAACTTTTATTTTCTCACATTTCCTTCAGGGACAGTGGTACACACTAAATTTCATGAAGCCTTATGCTATGGTCTGAGTGTTTGTGTCCGCCTAAAATTCGTATGTTGAAACCTAATCACCAGTGTGATGGTATTAGGAGGTGAGGCTGGTATTGGTCTACTACTTGGATATGTCTAGGCACATATGGAAGGATTATGAATGAATAATAGGATGAGTGTCTTTATAAAAGAGGTTCCAGAGAGCTGCCTTGCTTCTTCTACCATGTGAGGACACAGCTAGAAGGCTGTGAACCAGAAAGTGGGCTCTCACCAGACACTGAATCTGCTGGCACCTTGATCTTGTACTTCCTAGCATTCAGAAATATGATAAATACATTATTGTTGTTTATAAGCTACCCAGCTTATGGTATTTTGTTATAGCAACCCAAATGGGCTAAGAAACCTTAGTTCTAAAGACATTACATAACTGATGTGAAAGGCTGACCCTAACAGAATAGATAGGTGATTCCTCTTGTTTGGGCAATTAGCCATCAAATTCAAAAATGGCAAAAGGACATAAAAATGAACCAAACATCAGAGTCATTGCAGCTTGAAACAAAGCCAGTCTCAGGTTACATAATCCCCATGGCCAAAAAAGGGCCACAGACATAAAGAACTTCCCAAAGTATGAATGAGAAAAGGGAAAAAGGCAAAGAAGCACATGGAAAAAGAGAAGTTTAACAGAAAGGGAGTGGAGGATATCGGATGCCCTAGACAAGGTAAAGTAGGTGCCAGTTGAAGGACCAGCCAGCAGAGCAGCATCCGGAATTCAAAAGGACAAAGCAATCTCATCTAATCTCCTTGCGATATAATTTATCATACTAACCAAGAGACTTTGGGGAGTAAAAAGAGGGTGCTCTTAATAATTATGCCAGACCTACAGGTGCATGTTGGACTTTCCTCTGGCTGACTGATCAACCTTTCCATAAGATCCTCTATGATCAGGCTCCTAGCTACCTGCCTTCTCACACTCTGAAGCAAAAGCCTGTTCTCAGGTACCTCTGCTATTCTAAGAGCAAGAGCCAACTTCTTTCTCACAGAGAAGCTCCTATTCATGTTTCATATGCCACACACAAGAGCCCTAGCTGGTTAGCTCAAGTTCCCAGGCCCACTATACTAAAGAGACTAAAGTAAAATCAGCAGACCTCACCACCACCTTCTCATTAGTTATTCTAATTCAAGGACAAACAACAAAGTTATCTCATTCCTGGCCCTAAGGTTTCATCCTGTGGATCAAGCCAGAGAGTACTTTGGTCATATGCATGCTTCTAGAAAGAGCACAGTGCAGAGGATTGTTAGAAGGACCCTGGAACTCAGTCCTCCAGTGTCTATCATTTCCTCTCTTGCCATAGCTCTCTACTTATCCCTCACAAAGTGATTTTTGTTTCTTATTTTTTCCTAAAATTCCAAAATAGGCTGTTCTGGCCTGCTCTTTAGACCAAAGTGCTCCAACTGTCTTTTTGCTTTGAATTCTAAGGATCCTTATCAAGGCTTTACCATTTATTTTACCATAGATTTCTAGCTCTCGTCCTGTGATAAGCTCACGTGCCTGAAACCTTTTTCTTAGGACTTATCTTCCAGGAGGCTCTGTGGTCCTTTATAACAATGGACTCCTGACAAATCTGCCTCATAGTCCTTCCATATGTGCCCAGACATATCCAAGTAGTAGAGTAATATCAGCTTAGTTGCAAACTGGGACTATTAGCTACACTTACCAATAACCCTATGAGTGAGGAAAATCAAGTGTTATCCCTAATTTTATGAATTAGTTAACAGAAACGTAGAGGGTTTACCCAAAGATGCATATAAGAAAGTATACAGGCAGGATTGCAGTCTAAAGTTATTAGTTCAGGGCACTCTGTACTCACCAATACAGAAACTGCAACAAATAACCAGTAAATCTTGCAAAAGAAACACAATAACAAAGTCAGTAAACCAGTTTTAGGCAGACATAATCTAGATGTTTAACATTTTTATATCTTCACTCATACCCCACAGTATTAAATACAGTTAGTTGACCATTGAACAATGTGGGAATTAGAGATGCCAAGCCCCTATAGAGTCAAAAATCCACATATAACTTTTGACTCCCCCCAAATTTAATTACTAATAGCCTACTGTTGACTAGAAGCCTCACTGATAACATAGTCAATTAACATATATTTTGTATGCTATATGTATTATCTATTATGTTCTTATAATAAAGTAAGATAGAGATAAGAAAATCATAAGGAAAAGAAAATGCATATACTATTCATTAAGTAGAAGCAGATCATCCTAAAGGTCTTCATCCTTGTCTTCACATGGAGGAGTCTGAGGAGGAGGAAAAAGAGGAGGAGCTGGCCTTGCTGTCTTGGGGGCTGCAGAGGCTGAAAAGGTAGAGGAGGTGGAAGGGAGGCAAGAGAGGCAGGTACACAGAGTGACTTTAACTGAAAAAGAATTGCATATAAGTGGACCTGTGCTGTTCAAACTTGTGTTGTTCAAGGGTTAACTGTACTTAGTAGATGTGCAATACATACCTGTCAGCTGCTTTATGGGTATGTTGGCTACAGCAGGACTTTATCTCACTTTAAACACTTTGCAAAAGACACTACGGGGTGTGTCAGACTACACATCTTCCTTTAACTTTAGACAACTCCCATTAATGGTCAGAGATGCGTTTAATGAATGAAAATGAGCTCATAAATAGAACATTTAAAAGAATATATTAGAAACATACCAGAGCTAAAAACCTCCAGAGCAAGAAAGGGAAGCAATGCACAAATTCAGCCCTCAAACAGCCAAAACTTCACAGTCCAGTGCTAGTAAAAATTGGTCAGAGACTCTAGGATAATAGGAATTATCAGGCCTGTGTTAAGGCTATCAAAACATACCATCTTTTCCAAGAAAGCACTAGAAATCCAAGTCTCCACCAGCCTATGCCCATGGAAATAATTCTGCCTGCAGAAATTGTTCCACCAGAGAACAAGCTAGCACAAGTCCAAGTTGCTCCTTCGAGCAAACTGTAAAGTCAAAAATGACTTCTCTAGCCCTATGACTCATTAGTGTTCTATGATTTAAACATTTTCTTTCTTTCAATCACCTCCTTACCCAATCCCTAAGGAAAGGAAAAAATTAAACTTTAGACCTTCGAAGCAAGTCAAATAATAGGTGAGTCTAACCGAACAAACAAGTGGTGATTCATTGGCTGATATGTCTTCCCAAAGTGGCAGAGGGAGGAAATTTATTGCTTGTCTCATGCATCCTTTAATATTACCTGCAAAGCAAGCAGATTTAAAGTAACCTTAGCTTGGTGCTGAGGATTTTTTGGCCCAACTCCAAAGCTACTTCCATTATATGCATTTTGCACATATACATACTCATATATACAGAGACAAATGTCTTTGCCATACCAAGATCATTCAATATCAAGACAATTAAATACTCTCTAAAATAAAGCCCCATTTTTGACTAATTAAATAATGTCTAAACACACTGAACAGTGCCAATGCTTTAGAAATGCTTATTCACTGTTCTAGCACTCCTTAACAAAAAGATAGTTGTCAACAAGGAGAAGTAATTTGCATCATCAGGTTAAAACCCTTCCTCTCTCCTCCAGCCCTGCTATCACTTACACACCCACACCAACCACCACCACAAACTTAGATCCAGACAATTTTGGAAAGGCAATTTTAAAGTCTATCTAAGTGTTTATTTTTTTTGCAGCCATTGGTATTTTAGCTTTAAAGTGCTTCTCTGTCATTTTCCAGCAGTCCCTCTGAGCCAAAGTCAGTTCCCATTCCACAGTTCCACAGGGCTGCATCATTAGGCATGGCTTATAGTACATTAGGGAAAAGGAATGTAAACATTTCCATCCAAGCACACATTATCAAACTGAGCAGGCAGTGTAGGTGGGTGATGCACAACCTTAGACATGACATCGGTATTTAAGGCAGGAATTTCTCCCACAAAATATGGAATGGAAGGAGGAAGACAAGGAACTGTATATAATATCTCACAAATCCAAGGCTGGTTAAAGTCTCACTGCTGGTGCCACCCTGCTAGTGTTAAATTTTCACAAGATAAAAGTATATTCATCTCCCTTATCCACAGTTTTGCTTTCTGTGGTCTCTCTTGGGCAACTTCAATCTGAAAATAGGTTAGCACAGAACAATAAGATATTCTGAGAGAGAGAGAGAGACCACAGTCACATAACCTTTATTACAGAATATTTTTATAATTGTTATATTTTATTTATTCGTTATTGTTGTTAATCTCTTCTTGTACCTAATTTATAAATTAAACCTTATCACAGGTAAATGTGTACAAGTATATAGAATATGTAGAATATATATAGTATATGTAGGATTCGGTACATCCATACTTTCAGACATTGACTGGGAATCTTGGATCATATGCCCCACAGTTAAAGGGGAACTACTATAACTCCCTTCAAACAAATTTTTGAAGTCCAGGAAGGAGGCCTCTCTGCCTACCTATTGCCAATACAAGTAGGATTAGTCCTTTCTCTTTCTATGACTTGATGATCTTAATATTCTATGGCTATAGTCTAAACAGGTTGATCCACCATATGTTGCCTACAATGAGGAATATCAGTAATGCATTCTACTGTTCAGGTTTTCAGTGAATTCAGGTAAAATGAGAATACCAGGACAAAAAAAAAAAAAAAAAACTGACTCTCAGCCTCCAGTTCTCTCCTACCCCACTACTCAAGCAATTTTAATCCTTCACTATTTTATTAATGTCACAATTAGTCATAAAATGCCCCATAAATACCACCTTCATTCTGTGCCTTATTAATTCTGTTTCATGAGTCTCCTTTTCAAAAGTCCATCTTACTCTAGTATTTAGTTCATCTCACCTTCTACACGAAGTCTTTCACTACTCTTCGATAAACAATAATCCCTCATTTCCTGAACTTCTAGAGCAGTAGTTTTCAAACTTCAGCATGATCAGAATGCCCTCTAGAGAGCCTGTTAAAACAAAAATTACTGGGACCCTCTGCCAGAGTTTCTGATTCAGTAAATCTGGGGCGGGGCCATAAAATTTGCATTTCTAACAAGTTCTCAGGCAATGTTGATGCTGCTGGCCTAGGAGCCACACTTTAAAAACCAAAAATCTACAGTATTTATTTTTAGCATATCTAGCTCTTGATTATAGATTATCATTTATTATTCTTCAGTTGCTTTATGAATATATGTTTGTATCAGATAAGACTTTATGCTACAAAAAACAAAAAATCCAGTGCAAACTGACTTAAACGAAAAGGAGATTTATGGCCGGGCACGGTGGCTCATGCCTGTAATCCCAGCACTTTGGGAGGCCAAGGCGGGCAGATCACGAGATCAGGAGATTGAGACCATCCTGGCTAACATGATGAAACCCCGTATCTACTAAAAATACAAAAAATTGGCCGGGCGCGGCGGCTCAAGCCTGTAATCCCAGCACTTTGGGAGGCCGAGACGGGCGGATCACGAGGTCAGGAGATCGAGACCACCCTGGCTAACACGGTGAAACCCCGTCTCTACTAAAAATACAAAAAACTAGCCGGGCGAGGTGGCGGCGCCTGTAGTCCCAGCTACTCGGGAGGCTGAGGCAGGAGAATGGCTTGAACCCGGGAGGCGGAGCTTGCAGTGAGCTGAGATCTGGCCACTGCACTCCAGCCTGGGTGACAGAGCGAGACTCCGTCTCAAAATAAAATAAAAAAAAAAAAAAAAATTAGCCGGGCGTGGTGGTGGGTGCCTGTAGTCCCAGCTACTTGGGAGGCTGAGGCAGGAGAATGGCATGAACCCAGGAGGCAGAGCTTGCAGTGAGCCGAGATTGTGCCACTGCACTCCAGCCTGGGCGCGAGAGGGAGACTCCGTCTCAAAAAAAAAAAAGGAGATTTATTTTCTCACTTAACTGAAACATGCAGATACTAGTTGATGTAGCAGCTCAATGATATCTTCCAGGACTCAATATCCTTATATCCTTCTACTCTACTATCCCAGTGTCAACTTCATCCTAAGACTGGTACATCTCTTGACAATCATATAACTGCCAGCCACAATCAAGACTACATTATTACAACATCCAAAGAGACATACAAACTTCTCACCAGCATTACAAATAAGAGTACTGAAATTCATCTTGATTGGGTGGTCTGAAGCAAGTAACCTGTTAAGGAGAGGGGGGAATATCAGAAGGAAAGTCTAAATATGGTTAGAAAGAAGGTTAGAAAATGGATCCTGGAAAAACACTCTATATAAGCCTACTACCACACAACCCAACAAAAGTATAACATCAACTAGGGTAGTGACAGTATCATCTACCTCCCTTATATTACAGAGGGAGCACTCAATAAACACTGGATGATTCGTTGCTTTTTTTTTTTAAGAAAAAATTCTACCAATTGATTTAGATGTAACCTTATAATATAGACCAGCTATCTATATAATATATATGTATCGTTTAACTAATTAAATTTCATTTCCACTTGAATTTCATGCAGAAAATGTTGATAAGAGCTTTCTGTATTTTTCTTGTATACATCTAAATAAGCCAGCACCATTTTAGACTTTTATTTTTTGTGACCAACATGAAACATTATTATTCCCATTTATCATGAGAATAATTAATTTTCTTTAAAATGAGCTTTTATCTGAAACATTCATGAGAAACTAGTTACACTGCCTCAAAAAAAAAAAATGTCTGGCATATGAGTATCGAAACAGGTCTCACTGTCACGGACCATTGTGATTGTTAGAAAGCTTCATTTTATATATTGAGGTAAAAAATCAGTTTCCTTACAACTTTTACTCATAGATCCTAATTTTACTATTAGGGGCCACACAAAATAAGTCTTTCTTAGGATATTGACCATATTTTTGGCATATAATTGAATGTAGATGTCTCATACACTAGAAACTAACAAGACCATCTTTGATATGCTACTTCAAAGAAAAACCAAGTGGAAAAAATACATGGCAAGATTTTGTATTAGTTTCCTAGGCTGCTGTAATAAAAATGCCGCAAATCAAGTGGCTTGGAACAATGGAAATTTGTTCTATCACAGTCCTAGATGTCCAAAATGAAGGTGTTGGCAGGGCCATGCTCCTTCTAAAGGCCCTAGGGAAGAATCTTTCCCTTGTCTCTTTCTAGCTTCTGGCGGCTGCCAGCAACCCTTGGCATTCCTTGACTTATAGCTGCATCACTTCACTCTCTGCTGCCATCATTACATGGCCTTTTCCGTTGTGTTTCTCCACTGTGCCTCTGTGACAGAATCTGCCTTTTCTTTCACTTATAAAGATACCAATCATTGAACTTAAGCCCACTTTAATCTAATATGACCTCACCTTAACTTTATTAATATATGCAAAGACTCTATTGCTAAAAAGGTCATACCGGTACTAGGGGTTAGGATATGAACATATATTTGGGGGCAAGCACAATTCAACTCATTACAACTGTATAGGGCATCAATATTCTCGAAAATTATATAAGTCTGTATACTTAAAATATTTCATGACTTCAAAAAATTTTAAAGAGGAATTATGTGAGTAGAAGGTAAGATAAGTTCACATAAATATTCCAAAAACAGTAAAGGAGAAAACCCACATTTCGCTGCTAATAAGTAATTCAAATGTTAATAACACCCCAATTGAGTGTTTACTACATGTCAGAACTATATTTAGCTCTTTACATGCATTAGCTCATGCATTCCTCACAACAGTCACATGGTAGGCATGGCAGATAGACAGAACAATAATGCTACCTTTCCTTTTCCCAAAAAGATGTTCACATTTGTATCTTGGAACACGTAAATACGTTACTTTGCATGGCAAAAGGGCCATGTACAAATGCGATTAAAGTTACAGACCTTAAAATAGGGAAATTATTCTGAATTACCTGAATGGGCCCAATTAATCACATGAGCCCTTAAAGTAGAGAACATTTTCAGGCTAGAGAGAGAGACAGACAGACAGACAGATACAGAGTGATGTGATGGAAGAAGCAGCAAGAGAGATTCAAAGAGTGAGAGGGATTCAATCCATTGTTGCTGAATTTGAAGATGAAGGATGGGGCCATGAGCCAAGGAATGAAGTTGGCCTCTGCAAACTGGGAAGATCCTAGTGGACAGCCAACAAGGAAATGGAGACCTTAGGCCTACAATCACAGAAAACTGATTTCTGCCAACAATCTGAATGAACAAGGAAACAGATTCTCCTCTAGACGGTCCAAAAAAGCATGCAGCCCTGCCAATAACCTGATTTTAGTCCAGTAAGGACCCTGTCAGACTTTTAACCTATATAACTATAAGATAATAAGTTTATATTGTTTTAAACCACTAAGCTTATGGTAATTTGTTACAGCAGATAAAAAACTAACACAGTAGGTAAATATTATCACTACCATTTACAGACCAAAAAGCAAGCAATTCATTTCAGAAATATTAAGTAATATGCCTAAGGTCACACAAATACTAAGTAGCAGAACAGAAATTTAAACAGAAATATTCCTCAAAGTAAAGCTCATGCTTTTTTCCTCACAATGTTATACTATTCATCTCAAGAAATAAGATCCCTGAGAAGTTAGTTTTAAAAATAAAAGAAATAAAAATTATGTTGACTTCAGTGCCTTATGACTCAGTGACTAAGTGCCTTACCTTAACTTTATTGGCAAGTACTTTCACTCATACTAATAAAGTTAAGCAGGCAATTTTTATGGCCTAAAAAATACTCGACTACAACAGCAGAGTTGACTTTCAGAATATTTATACGTGAGCAAATATATATTTGTAAACCTTTTTCTCTCTTCTTCTTTTCCCTCATCACTCCCTCATCCCTCCCCCTCCAATATGCCACCAATCTAAAACATTGTTATACAGCAAACAGCCAAGGATAGCCAAGATGTTCCTGAAAAACAAGTTTAGGAGACTTGTTCCTCTCTTTAAAACCTCAAAACTTCATACAGCCACAGTAATTAAGATGGGAAAAGAAAACAGACCAATGGAATGAAACAGAGAATCCAGAAACAGATTTATGCATATATGAAAATTTGATAGGTTGCCATTGATAATCACAGGAGAAAGAGCAGACTATTTTAGAAATGGTTCTGGAATAATTGACTATTTATATGGAAGAAAAAAAATATTGGATCACCATGTCACTCCATAAAAAATCAATAGCAGATCAATTAAATAAGACTCCATTTTATTTGTGAGTATTCTCAACTTAATGACAGTATAGTTATTTGCATACATGCAATAAGAAACTGTTTTCTTTTGTAACAGGACACAATTGGAGAAACTGGTTATGTCACCAATGCTTTGACTGGAATGGTATGCTTTCTTTGAAGAATCAAAGTTGACTTGTAGAGCCAATAAAAGCCCCTTGGGAAATGTGGCCTCATACCTTGTCTATGTCATCCCTGTACAAGATTCCCAACTTGTGGTAAGTAGAGAATGTCAACTTTCTAACAGGCCCAGGAGCCCCAAGCTATCTTGGAATCTCAAGAGGAGAGGAGAGAAATGTACCCAACTCATAGGTATTTGAGGGTACAAACCCATGGCTAGGCTCAGCTTTATAAAAGTCTTATCTAAGATTCCTTATGGAACAGAGTTCCATCAAAGCCCATTTTTAAAGCCTATGTGAAAAATCACTATTCTTGCTGTACTTTATGCAAATAATCAGGCCAAGTACAATAAAACTAAAGTATATGTTGTAAACAAATCAGCTATATCATGATGTGTTTTTAATAAACATGGGGACTGGAGAGAGAAAAATTAGGGTTCAAAAGAAAAACTATAGTATACCTGTTGTTAGCTGTTCTTGAGGGTTTTTTTTCTGCAGTTTGGACTAAATCCTTGTGGGCTATAAGTCCCCAAACTAATACTTTCACATTTTTACTTTTAAAACTGGGAATTGCACCCCTTACCCTAGTACTTAATATTTACCTTATAGTATGCTGTTCTCTTAAATGTGGTACTAAAACTATAGATGACAATACTAACATCTTTGCCATGCAAACCTTGGAACCCCAGGCAGCCCTGCATGAGTATGCTCAGACAGTTGCAAAGTGGTTCCACTCCTCTCACCTTGGGGTCAACACCTACCCCCACTATACCCCTGATCAGCAGGAAGAAGTTAGAGTGGTCTTCACACTTTTTCCATCTTCATTAGCCAACACCTTAAGATTAAGGTGTTATAAAATCCAAAGAGAAGGATTGAAGCGACCATTGCAAAATTATAACAGTGAAACAGATCTGGTCTAACCAATGCCATCTTCTAACCTCCAAACTGTCCTTGTTCATTTCTGGGCAAAGGCTGAACTAACTTTGGGAGGAACTTAGTTTATAGTTCAAAACAAAGACAATAACAGCCCTTTCCCAAAACAAACCTCCTTCTTGTCTGGCGACTAAACTGCCTTTGTAGGACTAACAAATTAGCCACAGGATTAAAAACTATGATTTAGGAGTCATGCAGCTAGAGGCCACAAGATTCTGACCCTCCCTAAACTGCTCCCAAGATCAGTGCTTGAGATATTTTGCAGACCCTGCATTTGATGGATCAGCTGGTACCACCCAAATCGATAAACTGACTCATCTGATCTTGTAGCTTCCACACAGGAACTGACTCAGTCCAAGAGAACAGCTTCAATTCTCTATTATTTCATCTTCGACCCAACCAATCAGCACTCTTGACTGACTGGCCTTCCCCCACCCACCAAATTATCCTTAAAAACTCTGATCCCCAAATCCTCGAGGAGACTGATTTGAGTAATAATAAAACTCCAGTCTCCTCCCAGCCAAAAAAAAAAAAAAAAATACTCCATTTGAAAGTCCAAACCTAAAAATAAAAAAGGGAAAGTATCCTTTTTGACTTCAGGTTAGGAAAAACATTTTAAGCATATCAGAAAAACAGTAAAGAAAAAGATTGATACATTTAATCCATCAAATTTGAGAACGTCTGTTTATCAGAAGACACCATGAAGAAAATTAAGAGGCAACCTACAAACTTATAGAAGATAACTGAAAATCATATAACAAAGAATCAATATTGGGGGTATATAATGAACTCATACAAATCAATAAGGAAAAGACAAATTGTTCTACAGAAAAAATGGTCCAATAATATGAACGGGTATTTTTTTAAAGAGAAATTATTAATGGCCTATAAAACATGAAAAACTGCTCAATCTCATTTGTAATCAGAGAAACACAAAATTAAAAACATAATAATAAGAATTTTACAACCGCCAAATTGGTAATAAATTGAAAGTCTATTAATATGAAGTATTGGTGAAGATGTGGAGCAAAAACTTTTATACTCTGCTGACAAATTGGTAGGAAGACTTTGGAAATGTTGAACACGTTTATTCTCTATGATCTTGTAGTTCCAAACATATATATACACCCTAGAAAAATTCTTGAACATGTACAACAGACATATACAAGAATGTTTCATTCTTTCTGTCTCTCCAAATCCCTAACATCAATAGTAGTGTCAACAGTAGCACCTGTAATTGCAAAACCTGGGAACAAACCAAATATTCCCCAACAAGACAATAGTTAAATTATAATATATTCATACAATGGAATACACTGCTGAAAATGAATTAAATACAGCTACATGCATTAACATAAAAATATCTCAGAAATATGTTAAGGGAATAAAGGAAATCATGGTATCTTTTCATCCATAGAAATGTAAAAACATAAAACTAAACAAGATTTTGTATAAAGATATATACACACAATTTTTAAAACTGAAAATAAGGAGTAAGGAAAGGATCCAGTTTCACCTTTCTACTTATGGCTAGCCAATTTTCCCAGCACCATTTATTAAATAGGGAATCCTTTCCCCATTTCTTGTTTCTCTCAGGTTTGTCAAAGATCAGATGGCTGTAGATGTGTGGTATTATTTCTGAGGACTCTGTTCTGTTCCATTGGTCTATATCTCTGTTTTGGTACCAGTACCATGCTGTTTTGGTTACTGTAGCCTTGTAGTATAGTTTGAAGTCAGGTAGCGTGATGCCTCCAGCTTTGTTCTTATGACTTAGGATTGTCTTGGCAATGCGGGCTCTTTTTTGGCTCCATATGAACTTTAAAGCAGTTTTTTCCAATTCTGTGAAGAAACTCATTGGTAGCTTGATGTTTAGAGACTTAAATGTTAGACCTAATACCATAAAAACCCTAGAAGAAAACCTAGGTAGTACCATTCAGGACATAGGCATGGGCAAGGACTTCATGTCTAAAACACCAAAAGCAACGGCAGCAAAAGCCAAAATTGACAAATGGGATCTCATTAAACTACAGAGCTTCTGCACAGCAAAAGAAACTACCATCAGAGTGAACAGGCAACCTACAGAATGGGAGAAAATTTTTGCAATCTACTCATCTGACAAAGGGCTAATATCCAGAATCTACAAAGAACTCAAACAAATTTACAAGAAAAAAACAAACAACCCCATCAAAAAGTGGGCAAAGGATATGAACAGACGTTTCTCAAAAGAAGACATTCATACAGCCAACAGACACATGAAAAAATGCTCATCATCACTCGCCATCAGAGAGATGCAAAACAAAACCACAATGAGATACCATCTCACACCAGTTAGAATGGCATTCATTCAAAAGTCAGGAAACAACAGGTGCTGGAGAGGATGTGGAGAAATAGGAACACTTTTGCACTGTTGGTGGGATTGTAAACTAGTTCAACCATTATGGAAAACAGTATGGCGATTCCTCAAGGATCTAGAACTAGATGTACCATATGACCCAGCCATCCCACTACTGGGTATATACCCAAAGGATTATAAATCATGCTGCTATAAAGACACATGCACACGTATGTTTATTGCGGCACTATTCACAATAGCAAAGACTTGGAATCAACCCAAATGTCCATCTGTGACAGATTGGATTAAGAAAATGTGGCACATATACACCATGGAATATTATGCAGCCATAAAAATGGATGAGTTTGTGTCCTTTGTAGGGACATGGATGCAGCTGGAAACCATCATTCTTAGCAAACTATCACAAGAACAGAAAACCAAACACCGCATGTTCTCACTCATAGGTGGGAACTGAACAATGAGATCACTTGGACTTGGGAAGGGGAACATCACACATCGGGGCCTATCATGGGAAGGGGGGAGGGGGGAGGGATTGCATTGGGAGTTACACCTGATATAAATGACAAATTGATGGGTGCTGACGAGTTGATGGGTGCAGCACACCAACATGGCACAAGTATACATATGTAACAAACCTGCATGTTATGCACATGTACCCTAGAACTTAAAGTATAATAAAAAATAAAAAATAAACTGAAAATAGCAAGAGAATGAGGCACACAAAATTTAGCATAGTGCTTTTCTCTTGTTGGAGGTGATAATGAGTGAGGGGGTGCTGCAGGGCTTGCAAATGCACTGATAATACTCTATTTCTTAAACTAGAGATGGGTACTCATCTATTATTCTTTTGCACATATGATATAGTTCACTATAAACATTTTATACATCAGCATAGAAAATACATATTTTGAGGAGTGGTTTTCAAGCTGTGCTTCTCTGAGCTGACTAAATAATCACTGGAAGAGAGAGTAATTGGGGTGGCCAGAGCAGTAGGAGTGTTAAGGAGGTAAGACTCGGGGCTCATCCCTCTGAATATAGAGAAGGTTTGATAAGAACTTCAAGCAGGATTATCCTGCAGAAAGAAGGGTACACACTGAATTACAAGGTCCCCTTGTACAGTTAGGTATTTGTTTATATAGCTTTAGCTATTTAGCAGAGGGCCAAATATATCAAAAACTCAAGCATCAGCAGCCATTGCCCAGTGATGACAAATTCAAACTTAAGGTAAAACAGTTGTGAAATGATATTACAGGTCAGGGTGAGAAAACTGCTACCTATTTACTTGCAACTTTTCAGGAACCCATCAACAATGAAATGGATAAAGAGGGATGGCTTTTCTCTAAGCTTCTATCCTTGGTACCTTCTTCCAATCAGCTGTAAGTTTCATAATGATTTCCAATAGCATAAAATGGTCTGTCTCATTCTTTTTCCCCCTACCTCAGCTGTTCCCTCTCTCTGATGCATTCTCTCCAATAAAATGTTCCATGTGACTATAAATTTTTTCTTTTATAAAATATGTTAGCAAATGTGAAAAATTTTCAACTTCTCATTATTAAAATCTCTCCAAATCCTTAACATCAATCATATGGTATTACTGCAAAAATATCCTAATCTAGCTGTATAATTCAGCAATTCCAGTATACAAATGGATACCATCAAAAATGTTTTTATGGCTTTTAATTTATTTTTTCTTTTCAATATAGCATTTTCAACCCGGTGCAACATCCCTGTTTTGTCTTTTATTCTGGCAAAGGTCAGTTTTGACTGTGCCTTCGTGTTTCAGCGGAAATGAATAATCTGCTTCAGGAGGGCAGTTTTATGCTCTGACTTACCCTTTAATTACTTTTTAATCATATATTTGGTATATTTTTGCATGGCAGTTCATCACTTTCTTTGCAAAGTTTCCTTGTAAGTGAGAATGAAAACACTTATTCTGAATAGTACTGAATGAAGCTATTACAGAGAAGGTACATCCTCACTTCACAATAGGCTTACCAAAAGGTGGGTACAGACGAAATTTCTGTAAATCCAGCCTTATCTTTCCATTAACAAATATGTTCATTTCTAATATGCTTTCTATTCATATTTGAGTCATTATCACTGATTGATTATTTGCCCTTTAACTTATTATTTTATTTAGGTCTCTCCTCCAAGTTGTTAATATTCTATAAATACACATCAAATGCACCAAGAGAATGTAATATTTAAAGAACCAAAAGGAGAAGTTTTGGGATATGGGAAGGCATTTTGTAACGCAACTAGTCACCTTCCTAATTTGTTGAGGCTTTTAGCTTTCAACTTTCATTTACAGATAAATACTCTTATAAAAGAATACCTATGTGAAGGATTCTGTATAGAAAAGGATTTCTAAGTCCTAATGGATGATCTTGTACTCAATAAAGGAGTTACACTATGCACTGTATCACAAGCTAGTGTACCAGTACACAGACAGGAGATATAGCAGTGTTCTATAGAATTTGGCACACATCCTGGCACATCGTCCTAGGATTTCAATATTACTCAAAGACTTCAGGAAAATACTAGTTAAGTTAACTAAATAATTAAATGCAGTATTTTTCATTAAAACAGACATTCTGCCACAGAAAGTTATATTCATATGTTAAAGTAACATACAAGAATCCCAAAAATTGTTTTGCTTTAGAAGGTAGTTAGAATGTTGCTCTCTCACCCTCACAGTTACAAAGTTAACTCTTCTCTGCCATTAGGGGTAATTTGCCAGAAAAGTTTGAGAGGCCAGATCTACAGCATTTCTGATAGGAAGGTATCCAGTCTCTATTTGAAAATTTCATAGCATGTATGGGCTTTCACCACAAAAACATAGAGGATTCCACTGTTCAAAAAGACTTTAAGGGCAGGCTGGCCACCTTACCTGCCTCCATGTTATTCCTTCAGGTACTAACATGCCTTTGTTCCCCATCTTCTTCCCCCATTCAAGATTAGTTTCTTTTTCCACAGTTAAAGGCTACATTTTATTGAACTGTAAGAAAAGCAGCCTTAGCAACCTCAATAACGAAGCTCTTCTCATGCCCGCTGTTTATCCCTCTGCCTGACTCCCTCTCGGGAATGGGGTGGGTAAGAAGATAACAGAGCAGAGGCGACCTGGTCAGACTCCTGCCTCCGGGGCTGGAGAAGGTAGGGCGCATGCGCTCCCTGGGATTCCAGTGCAGTACACTTCAGCTCCCACTGTGCCCTGCAAGCCAAATCACAGAGGACACTGAAGGATTCGACCATAGCAAAGAACCGTATAATGACCGTAGAGGGGGAGAATCATTTAGGAATCAGCAAAGATGGCCAGGCGTGGTGGTTCACGCCTGTAATCCCAGCACTTTGGGAGGCCGAGGTGAGTGGATCACTAAGTCAGGAGATCGAGACCATCCTGGCTAACACGGTGAAACCCTGTCTCTACTAAAAATACAAAAAAATTAGCCGGGCATGGTGGCACGTGCCTTTAGTCCCAGCTACTTGGGAGGCTGAGGCAGGAGAATGGCTTGAACCCGGGAGGCGGAGGTTGCAGTGTGCTGAGATTGCGCCACTGCTCCCGAGCCTAGGCAACAGAGCGAGACTCTGTCAAAAAAAAAAAAAAAGAAAGAAAGAAAGAAAAAGAAAAAAGAAAAGAAAAAAAGAAAGAAATCAGCAAAGATCTATTGAATAACTTTGGGGGGGATGTTCAGGTAAACATCTTGGGTGAAAAAGATATACACCAGTCCATTTATGCAACAAATCTGAATTATCAATTAAAATCTATGGACGGATAATTACATGTAAGCATGTTTTTTCGCTAGGTCTGTGCCATTTTATATGGAAAAGGAGGAGATAAGGTGTGTCCAGGCTGTAGCAATCCTGTGAAGCAAATTGACAAACATACACAAGGTTCTATCTTCCTAGCACGGTTCAGGGGTTCAAGAGGGACCTAGAGGCTCATATCAACTACTGTCATATGAGAGTGTAAAACCCTGTTGCTTGTGCCTGACTAGAAAATGTTCATCCTCCATGATATCCCATCACCAGTTGAAATCCCTAACCATTTTATGATGCGGTCAGACAAGCACCATGTGAGCCAATATTCCCCCAAAGCAGCACATGATGATACCTACCTTCTTTGTAGTATTTGCCACATGAGCTACATTATTAGCCCCAAGGATATTCATGCTCCTGCAGCAGAATTGTTCATGGCTTTACCTCCATCTCCTTCAGTAAGTCAAGGAATCTTTTTATTTTTATTTTTATTTTAACAAGAAAACATGGCAATTTCATAACTGTCCCTATTCAAAAGCACTCCAATTCAGGTGCTTGAGAACCACACCTACTTCCTCCACATTTGCTCACCATCATCCTGAATATCAAGGTCAACCAGTAGTATTGAGTTCTTATAATACTCTGCCTCCACAGCTACATTCTGTACCAGAGCACCTCTTCTGCCACCAACATGCCATGCAATGCCACATCTTCCTTGGGCTAAAGGTACTCCTCACTTGGTTCATAGCTAAGCTTCAAGTCCAGCAATGACCTCTACTCTACCACCCTCTTCACGGACATAGTATTGTCCAGATGCCACCTCATATAAGATATCTTCTTCCAGGACCTGCCTCACAAAAACATTTAGAAACACACCCTTCTCACCATTATAATCATAACTCTTTACCCAAGTTCACTGAATATCAAGGAACTCCAAGTTCTCCATTTATACAACCAGGGGAAATGATTCATGACATGTGGCCTGTACCTGGATGGCCACCCCTTCCTCTATGAATGCAGAATCTGCCCTCTCAAACCCTACTTCTTGGGGCACATCATCCAGGTCAGACAAGATACAGAACATATTACCAATGAAAATACTATTTTGAACAGACTATATGATAAGGGGAAAAAAGTAAATATTGTCAACCTTCTAATCATGCTTTTGACTGAGGAAGGCAAAGCATCTCTTACAAAGATGCCTGTAAAACATGTCTTATCTCTTAAAATAGTTTTAAACTATGATCTTGAGAATGATTACAAGTACTTTACTATAGTGTAGATAAATGGTTTAGTTGAGCATAACTGTATTTTATCAACTTTGTTACCCTAGTGTGGTAAATTGACCCAAAACTGACCATTTGCAATATTATTTTCTTAAAAATATGTGTGTTCTGCTTCAAAAGTATTGTTTCTGTTAAATCCAATGTTTAGTTGTTATTGTGATATATTTTGTTAACCTGGGTAAAAGGAGTAAATTTCATTATGGTGGTTAAAACAACAGTATGAACTTTATACACAAATCTCAGTGTAATTTAGAATGTCCTTGTTTCTAGGGCCAAATTGTTCTTTCTCAATGTAGCTAGGCTCTGTGGTCCAAATCATCTGCAGGCTGAGCACTGCCATGGATTTTAGAACCCATACAAATGAGGCTGGGCACAGTGTCTCACGTTTGTAATCCCAGCACTTTGGGAGGCTAAGGCAGGTGGATCACCTGTGGTCAGGAGATCGAGACCAGCCTGGCCAAAATGGCAAAACCCCGTCTCTACTAAAAATACAAAAATGACCTGGGCATGCTGGCGCATGCCTGTAATCCCAGCCACTCAGGAGGCTGAGGCAGGAGAATCACTTGAACCCGGGAGGCGGAGGTTGCAGTGAGCCAAGATCATGCCACTGTACTCCAGCCTGGGCCACAGAGCGAGACTCTCTCTTGAACAAACAGAAACAAAACAAAACAAAAAAGAACCTATGCAAATGAGAAGCATTTAAGCAGCTCTAGCCCAAACCTTTCAAACCCAGCATCAAATTCTTCTTGTTACTCCAACTCTGACCTTATGCCCTAGTTATAATGGGACACCTCTACTTTCTTGAGAGTCAGTGTTCACCTCATACTCTGGATACAGTTACTAAGGCAACGCCTTTTCTTCTTCCTATGCATGAATCTCTATCCAGGAAATTTATTAGGCAGTATTACCCCTCTAGGACTGTGACCTTGACTTGTCTTTGCCAGTATAAGGGTACATAAAATTCTAAAAATTATTCTAAAATTCTTCCTGGTATAAAAAAGTGAAGATAACTTGCTCTGTTTTCTTTTAGTATTTCCTTCAGAAAACTTGAGATTATAAATGTTAGCTCTGTCTCTTTGAAATGTATGTAAACTTTTTTCAGAGCTAATAAACCTCTTGCCAGTTTTGCAGCCAAGTGTGCCAATTCTTAGGTGTCATTCTTAGGTGCCAAGGAGCCCTTCGAACACCAAAGTGAACACCAAAAAGAATGATGCCCTATCTCCCTGCCTGTGGGAATCAGCTCCAAAATGTAACTTCTTACTTGTCAAAAACATATGAGAAATCTTATTTTTCCTTTCAGTAAATACAGTGAATATGTATGTAATGAATTAACATATACATAAAACATAAAAGGTTGAGAATGTTTTTGTCTTTGCAGTTGTTTTAATGCATTACCTGTGATGCATATGGTTTAGTGCTTATTCAATGACAAAACTATTTCGTTCTTTCATATGTTTTATATATAGGTTGCATTGGGTTAGCAGGAGATGTTATGTTTAATTATTTCCCCAACAATTTAGCAATAAGGATAGGATCTTTCTGGCAATTCCTGAATTGGGTAGATCATCTGAAAGACTTGTGGTCACACAACAGTCAGGTAAGAGACCTTGAATTATAGAAAGTTTCCTTTCTAGCTCTTCACTTTTTGGAAGACTACCTGAGCCATCCACTCCAAATTCAAGATTTTATTATTGAGTGAGGGTGGCTGATACCAGATCTAAAATCCCATCAGGATCACTATTAGCTTTGATGGTAGAAAAATATGGGAAGCCAGAAATGTTGCCTGCAGGTCTTTCTTTTAAATCTCTTAAATTTGAATACCTTTTTGTCACATTTGGAATGAGCATACATGTAAGAATCTAGTTTTACAGTTTCTTTAATTTGGGCAAATTATAGTTGGCCCTCCATATCTGTGGGTTCTGTATCCAGAAATTCAACCAACCACAGATCAAAAATGTAGTGAAGCCTATGATAGTTGTGTCTGTGCTGAACATTTACAGACTTTTTTTCTTGTTATTCCCTAAACAATACAGTATAACAGCTGTTCATATGCCATTTGCATTGTTTTAGGTATTAGCAATCTAGAGATGATTCAAAGTATACAGGAGGATGTGTATGGGTTATATGAAAATACTATACCATTTTATAGAAGGGACTTAGGTACTCAAGGATTTTGGTACTTTGAGGGATCCTGGAGCCAATCTCCCATGTATATAGAGGAATGACTATAACATATCTGGGGGGTTCTTATCTTAAAAATGCCTCACTTCAGCCATAAGAATCATTGGTATTTATGAGATGACTGCCATTTTAAGGGGAAAATAAAATAAATGATTTAATAACAAGAAGGAAAGATTGAGAAAAATGGAAGAGGAAATACAAGAATTAAAGCGACTTTCTCTTTCACATAAACCTCTTCCTTTCTCTGCTGTCCCGACTATCTCTGATCCCCGTGCACTTCTCTCTTTCCCTGCATCAAATTGACTCCTGGCAAGAAGGAGGCACTGATCTTTTAGATAGCTGCTTGGGTTCCCCTGAGCTGTGGTAGCAGCCACCACTCTTATTGAAAAGGCTCAAGTCCTTACATTGGGTCACTAGATTTATTTGGGTATTCTACATACGATGATAGTTATAAGTACATAAAACAGCCTTTGTTGGTGTGCCATCAGAGTGACTATGAACAAGCATTGTTATCTAATTCTAATATCATGCCTGGGAGATGCAATTTCCTAGACCTTTGTACTCTTTTGCCAGATCTTAGTCAAAAATATCACAACCGTAAAATGATCATAGAGGCAAATGCTAGGCCCCAATCTGATTATCTTATACTCCTTTTCAAAATGCAGATTTCATAATGTTTACTGATGAACCATGTACTTGGGATAAAAGTGGCCAACTGAAGGTTTCTTATGCTGTGGTGACCGATCATGAGATCTTGGAAGCTTATGTTTTGTCTGGAATTAAGTTGGCACAAGTAGGTAAGTTAATAGCCATCACTAGTGCTAAAATTATTGGTCTGAACTTAGAGTGAATATATATGCCAGTGATAAATATATGTTTGGTGTATATTATGCAACAGGGCAAATTTGGAAAAATAGGAGATTCTTGACTTCAACAGGAACTACAACATCTCATGGATAATCAAGAGATGATTTGTTAGCACAGAATAGAATGATGAAATTTCTGAAGGCAATGATTTTGCCGACAGCTGCAAAAGTCGTTGTTAAAACATGTCAGACTTCAAACTTAGAAGTTCCACTTTTAATACAAAGAACCTGTGTTTATTTTCAGAAAAATAAGATTCATGAAGGGAAACAGACAAATATTAAAAAGGGATTAAAAGAAATTCAACTAGACTATAGGAATTATCCATAAAATAATTCCTATACCACAGTATTTGCTTCATTCGTTTTTTGTTGCATTATCTAACAAAATGATTTAGGTAACAGAGGGATGTTAAAAACACTAGACTCTAGCCAGGTGTGGTGACTCACACCTGAAATCTCAGCTACTCTGGAGGATAGCTCGAACCCAGGAGTTCATGGCCTGCAGTGAGCTATTATCATCCTGCTGCGCTCCTATCTGGGCAACAGAGAAATACTCTATCTCTTAAATAAATACATGAAGAGCCACTAGACTCTTACTACACCAATCAAAATGATGAAATTATTCAAAACATATTAAAGAGACTTGTTATTTGCGAGCAAAATACTTTACAGGCTACTTCCAAGTACCGCAGAAAATTTTCCTCAATCAACTTTACGAGGAAACTGATGGCACTTAGATTTCATAGAATTAGTGTCTATAGAGGGAAATTGATTTCATAGAATTAGTGCCTATAGAAGAGATTTTGCCTGGTTATGGTATATATGATATCTGAATGGCCTAAAGTCTTTCCCTCTTCAAACGCTTATGCTCAAGCAGTGGTAAAGGTTCTCTTAATGCACATAACCCCACTTTTGGTATCTCAGAGCTTATTTAGTCAGAAGAGGAAATAATTTTATGTGCACTGTTGTCCAGGAATTATGCAGATATTTGCAGATTACTATAAGCTATCATCATACTCCAAGTAGAATAGATGATTCAAACAGTAACAAACTCATTGGCTATCATTCAACAAATCCACTATGTTAAAATGGCCTGGATATTTACCAATGGCTTTGTTAAAATTGGTTTTGTTAAAAAATTAGAGTGACTCTTGCAAGTAATAATGTTATCTCTCTCTTTGAACTTATGTTCGGCAAGCCTGTGAATTTAGGTCTGAAACCACTTACTCTGCTTGCTTTAACAATTCTCTCATAATCATGTTCAATAGCTAAAAGGGTTTCTCTCTTTTCTAGAAATCTTGAGACATAAAGTGAAAAGGACCTGGAAGGAACTACTGGAAGAAATGTCACCCCTATTAAACTGGGCAATTTTGTTTAAATATGAGTGTTCTGGAGGAAAGATGCATTGTCACCAGGCTGGATGGGACCGTTTCAAGTGCCGCTGATCACTCATATGGGTATCAGAGTGAAAGAAAAACCAGATCGCTTCATGCTTTCCATGTGAAGTCAGCTCCTCAGGAGGACTAGATTGCAGTTTCCACAAAGGATTTGAAGTTTAATTTCCTAGAGTGACTAATATTGGTAATGAACTCAACTGAAAGGAGGTATTCTAAGGAACGTATTATTCTGACTACCTTGCTGTCCTAGTTGCAATAGTTTTTTGTTCAATTACTATAAGAATCACATTTTATTAGAAAAACATGTTATTTGTTACACCGTTTTTTCTTTCTGTATTCCCACTAATGGTCCCTACAGTCACATTTCCTCTCTCCTCTAAATTGTATTCCCAGTACAGAAATGCTGGGCCTGCATTTATGAATCCAACAATCTGATTATTGGCCAAATAAACACGAGACCATGTTCATTACTAGTTTTTATTATCAAAGTAAAAGTAACTACTATGCATCCAGAAACTGAAGCCCTAAATTTCACACACAAAAAAATTGTGGGTTTTTTTGGTTTGATTGGAAATATAGTATAGGAAAGAAATGCATCTAATTAAGTGTCTGGCATTTATGGATAGAGACCTCAGAAGACAAATTCAATGTCAATCGATTAACTTGAGGATAGAAGTTTTCTCCAGTCTTACTACGGATAGATAAAGGTGGATATGCCTGTTATCTATGGATATTTACTTAACTGTTATAATAATAAAACTACTGGTTTGGGCCAAAGTAAGAAATGGCCCAAAAGTTGGGTTTGTCCTCCAGACTTAAAACTATTAGAGTCATGTACACTAAACACTGAAAATTCAATCCGTCCCCTTCAACGGGTACTTCATAATAAGACTTTGATACTACATCATGGCCATGAGTGTCTTTGCATTTTGCATCTGGGAGAAATTATTTGGGAAGATGGGATAATTACCAAAGGACTTAGTTTATCCTATAAATGCAATATTACTCCTGTGACTGATGAGAACTCAGAGGAAATTCATTGGGCCTTACGAGAAAAACTCAGTTAAAAAATGTATATTATCAGGCTCCAGAGTTAAGCTATTAACTCGGCGGATAGAGATTTCTTTTTTGTTTGTTTGTTTGTTTTCTGAAGATAGAGTCTCGCTGGGTAGCCCAGGCTGGAGTGCAGTGGTGCGATCTCAGCTCACTGCAACCTCTGCCTCCCAGGTTCAAGTGATTCTCCTGCCTCGGCCTCCTGAGTAGCTGGGATTACAGGCATGTGCCACCATGCCAGGCTAATTTTTGTATTTTTAGTAGAGACAGGGTTTCACCATGTTGGTCAGGCTGGTCTCAAACTCCTGACCTCATGATCTGCCCACCTCGGCCTCCCAAAGTACTGGGATTACAGGCATGAGCCACCGCACCTGGCCGGATTTCATTTTTTAAAACTACAAAATAATACTCAAGTAGTTAATTATTTGAAAGCAGAAACAAAGACATGACAACAGTTTATGAAATTAATGTATGATTAGGATAATTTTTGTGTATGGCTAATCAAAAATCTGCTTTAACCATTCTCAACTAGTATGTTATATTTAAAGATTCCCCCAAGAAAAATATCGTACTAATTTTTGATTCATCCTATTATAATTCTGATAATTGCTTTATTTTGTATTTTACCATGGACTTGCTGGATATAAATATCTAAAGATTGCTGCAAACTGCCCAGAGAAAGTTTAAAACGTCAAAGTAAATAACTGGAAAACTGTAGTTTTAGTAGAAAATAGTAACAAGGAAAATTGTAAGGATAAATACAAATCTAAAAATGAATTTTAATTTAAAATTTTCCTCAGTGCAAAAAGGAAAGAACTATTCCCCCTCCCTTTTCTTTCAGCATTTCCTTCAGAAAATGGGATTATAAATAAGCTTCTTGACAGTTTTGCATCCTAGGAATGTCATTCTTAATGGCCAAGGAGCCACCTCTTTTAAAAGTGAACACTAAAATAAGTGGTGCTCTCTTTCTCTGTGGAAATTTAGCTCCAAGATGTAACCTCCTGCTGATCAAAAAGATATGAGAGGTTGTATTTTTCCTTTGGATAAATACAATTAACATGTATATAATAGATTAACATATACATAAAACAAAAGGGCAAGAGTTCTTCTTTGTCTTTGCAATCTCTTTGGGGTATCGCCTGTGATGTGCACCATGGTCTGGTTTAATGCTTATTCATTGTATTTCATTCTGTTCTACACTCTGTGAAGATATTTTAGTGGATTGGCAGGAGATTTTGTTTAGTCATTTTTCCCCACCACCAGTCACGTACTATGGACAAAAGTTTCTCCCTAGACCTCCAGCCCAGTGACTAAAATCCTGAAACACAATGATCTGCAGAATTCACTCGTTGCAGGCTGCTCAATAGCTGCCTAGATTTTCTAGCTAATTTAATCAAACTCTACTTAAGTGACACTAATGAGGTTAAGTGAAACCCTTAGTTTCATCTGGAAAACATACTGATACCCTCAGCATGCTAAAAGCACATCGATATGCTCTAGGATGCATTCACACTTCAGTTCCCACCAGTTCAATTGTATCCTTAAGAAGAGTCTGATGTTTTAGTTCCCAAATCTGTTGTATGCTGCTAGTGCTTAAATTATAATTATGAAATGTAATTAAAGCTTGCATAAAACAATGAAATACGACTACACAAAAAGTTGTTTCTATCAAAACTAATCTGTGTTGTGTTAGAAAGACTTAGTGACATTTGGTGGTCCTTAATAAAAAACCAGCTGTCACCCAATAGTGAGGCCCACAAAGAGATAAGCTCCATTTACCTATAAATAATTTCAAATCAGCATTGCTTTCTTTTTAAAATTAATTTTATTGGAGTATAATTCTCAGAGTAAAATGCACCCACTTAAGTGTAAAGTTAAAAAAGTCTTGACGGCCAGGCGTGGTGGCTCACGCCTATAATCCCAGCACTTTGGGAGGCTGAGGCGGGCAGATCACTTGAGGTAAGGAGTTCAAGACCAGCCTGGCCAACATGGTGAAACCCCATCTCTAGTAAAAATACAAAAATTAGCCAGGTGTGGTGGCATGCACCTGTAATCCTAGCTACTCAGGAGGCTGAAGCAGGAGAATCGCTTGAACCCACGAGGCAGAGGTTGCAGTGAGCTGAGATCCCACCATTGCACTTCAGCCTGGGCAACAAAGCAAGACTCCATCTCAAAATAAATAAATAAATAAGTCTTGACAAATGTGGATACTAGTGTATATATCACAATCAAGATATAGAATACTTTGATACAACAAAAAGTTCCCTCTAGCAGCTTTGTAGTCATTCCCTAACTCATCACTGGCCTCAGACAATCACTGGTACTATAGATCAGTTTTGCTTGTTCCAGTAGTTCATCTTAATGGAATCATACAATATGTATTGTTTGGTGTCTGGTTTCTTTTGTTCAACATGTTTTGAAATCAACCCATGTTGTTGCACGTGGTAGTTTGCTGCATTAGTAGCTTACTCCTTTTATTATGAAGTAATATTCCATTGGATTAATGTACTATATTTTTTGTTCTTTTAAATGTTGATAGCATTTTTATTGACTTCCAGTTTGGGACAATAATAAACAAAGTTATTAAGAGCATTCATGTGTAAGTCATTTTGTGACCATATGTTTCCTTTTATTTGGAATGTATAAGCAGGTAGAAATCCAAAATTCTGGGTAATATAAAAGTACATTGACCTTTATAGAAAAACTGCCAAAAGTGGCTGACCGTACCATGTTACACACTCACCAACAATATATGAGTCCCAGTAGTTCCACATCTTCCTCAAAACCTGAGATTATCAGTCTTTTTTAGTTTTAGTCATTCCATTGGATGTAGAGTGGTATCTCATCGTGTTTTTTATTTGCATCTTTCTATTGACTAATGATGTTAAGCATCTTTTAGTGTGCTTAATGGCTATTCATATCTCCTTTTGTGAGGTGTCTGTTTAAATCTTTCTCCCATTAATATTGTATTGCTTGTCTTCTTACTAAGATATAATAGTCATTTATATATTATGGATAAAAGCCCTTTATCAGATGTATGTTTTGCAAATATTTTCTCTCTGCCCGTGAACTGCCTTCTAATTTTCCTTTTGAAGAGCAGAATTTGTCTTTTTTTATGTTTAGTGCAAGGCTGTAAAGATTTTCTCTTGGCTGGGCATGGTGGCTCACGCCTGTAATCCCAGCACTTTGGGAGGCTGAGGTGGATGGATCACGAGGTCAGGAGATTGAGACCATCCTGGCTAACATAGTGAAACCCCGTCTCTACTAAAAAATTACAAAAAAATTAGCTGGGCATGGTGGTGGGCACCTGTAGTCCCAGCTACTTGGGAGGCTAAGGCAGGAGAATGGCATGAACCCGGGAGGCAGAGCTTGCAGTGAGCCAAGATCACGCCACTGCACTCCAGCCTGGGCGACAGAGTGAGACGCTATCTAAAAAAAAAAAAAAAAATCCCTATGGATTATTTTAGAAATTTTTATAATTTTAGTTTTGTTTAATTCTACAATCAATTTAAAGTAAACATTGTATATGATGTGAGGTAATGGCCAGTGTCCATTTTTTCCCATATGGTTATCTATTTTCTCTAGTACCATTTGCTGAAAGGCTATCCTTTCTCCAGGAATTACTTTGGCAGTTTTGTCAAAAATAAATTGAACATATGAACATATATGTGCATGTTTTTTTTAACTCTATTATTGGGCAAGTCCTAGTGGTGTGCTGGGCTCAGAGCCAGTGGATTTGGGGGAACGTGGCATAGTGAGATACCAGCCAGGACACCCAAGGGAGTGCTTGCACCACTCTTCCCCCAAAACCCGGAAGTACAGCTCATAGCTCTGGTAAAGACTCCCTCCCTCTGCTTGAGGAGAGGAGAGGGAAGAGCAAAGAGGACTTCATTTTGCAACTTGCTCAGCTACAGTATTTTGCTCAGCTACAGTAGGACAGGCCACCAGGCAGAGTCCTGAGGCCCCCATTTCAGGCCCTAGCACCTGGGCAACATTTCTAGACACACCCTGGGCCTGAAAGGAACCCATTGCCTTGAAGGGAAGGACCCAGGTCTGGCAACATTCATTACCTGCTGACTAAAGAGCCCTTGGGCCCTGAATAATCAGCAGCAATACCCAGGCCCTGGGCCATGGGTGAGACTCTGAGACATGCTGGCTTCAGGTGTGACCCAGCATATTCCCAGCTATGGTGGGCATGGGTAGAGACTCCTACTTGAGTAAAGGAGGGGGAAGAGTAAAGGGGACTTTGTGTTGCAGCTTGGGTACCAGCTCAGCTGCAGTGGGATACAGAACCAAGTAGAATCTTAGGGTCCCTGATTCCAAGCCTTGACTCTTAGATGGCATTTCTGGACCTTCCCTGGGCCAGAGGGGAGATCTCTGCCCTGATGAGAGAGTCCAAGGCCTAGAAGCATTAACCACAAGCTGACTGAAGAGCCCTTGACCCTTGAATGAGCATTGCCAGTAGCTAGACAGTACTCACCACAAGCCTGGGGCAGTGGTAGCCATGGGAAAGAGTGGTCTGCTTGTGAAAAGGGAAGAGAAGAGTGGGAAGAAACTTGTCTTGTGGCTTGGATGCCAGTGCAGCAGCAGTAGAAGAGAAAACCAGGTAGATTCCTAAGGTTTCTGACTCCAGGCCCTGGCTCCTGGACAGCATTTCTGGATCCACCCAGACCTGGGGGAACTCACCACCTTGAAGGGAAGGAGACAAGCTTGACTGGCATGGCCACTTGCCTACTGTAGAGTCCTAGATCCTTCAGCAAATAGGGAGTAGCCAGGCAGTAGAGACTGTGGGCCTTGTGCAAGACCCAGTACTGTGCTGGCTTCAGGTCCATAGTCCCAGTGGTAGTGGCCACAGGGGTGCTTGTGTCACCCCATCCACAGCTCCAGGCAGTGCAGCACAGAGAGAGAAAATCTGGGAGAAATAAGGGAAGAGAACAAGAGTCTCTGGCTGGTAACCCAGAGAATTCTTCCAAATCTTATCCAAGACCACAAAGGTGGGTAGATCTGTGAGTCTACAAGAGCCACAGCATTGCTGAGCTTGAGATGGCTCCCAATACAGATACAGCTGCAGAGACCAGAAATTTAGATTACAACCACCAAAGTCCATTTCAGTACCTGGAAAGTCTTCCTAAGAATAATAGATACAAACAAGCCTACACTTGTCTTGAAGATTAAAATCAATACTTAAATCTTCAATGCCCAAACACTAACAAACATCCACATGCATCAAGATCATCCAGGAAAACATGACCTTATAAAATGAACGAAATAAGTCACCAGAGACCAATCATGGAGAGACAGAGATACACAACCTTTCAGACAGATAATGTGAAATAGCTGTTTTGAGGAAACTCAAAGAAATTCAATATAACACAGAGTAGGAATTGAGGAACCTATCAGTTAAATTTAACAGAGAGACTGAAAAAATTTAAAAGAATCAAACAGAATTTCTCGACTTGAGAAATGCAATTGACATACTGAAGAATGCATCAGAGTCTTACAAAAACTGAACTCATCAAGAAGAAGAAAGAATTAGTGGGCTCGAAGACAAGCTATTTGAAAATACATTCAGAGGAGACAAAATAAAAAAGGATAAAAAAGAATGAAGCACACCTGCAAGATCCAGAAAATAGATTGAAAACAGCAACTCCAAGAGTTACTGGACATAAAGAGGAGGTAGAGAGAAAGATATGGGTAGAAAGTTTATTCGAAGGGGGCTGGGCACGGTGGCTGACGCCTGTAATCCTAGCACTTTGGGAGGCTGAGGCAGGCGGACCACGAGGTCAGGAAATCGAGACCATCCTGGCTAACAGTGAAACCCTGTCTCTACTAAAAACACAAAAAATTAGCTGGGCTTGGTGGAGGGGCCTATAGTCCCAGCTACTTGGGAGGCTGAAGCAGGAGAATGGCAGGAACCCAGGAGGCAGATCTTGCAGTGAGCTGAGATCGCGCCAACACACTCCAGCCTGGGAGACAGAGCAAGACTCCATCTCAAAAAAAAGAAAAAGAAACTTTGTTCAAAGGGATAATAACAGTAAATTTCCCAAACTTAGAGTAAGACATCAATATTCAAGTACAAGAACGTTATGGAACACCAAGCAGATTTAGCCCAAAGACCACCTAAAGATATTTAATAATTAGGGCCAGATATGATGACTCACACCTGTAATCCCAGCATTTGGGAGGCTGAGGAGGGCAGATTACCTGAGGTCGGGACCAGCCTGAGCAACATGGAGAAACCCCGTCTCTACTAAAAAAAAAAAAAAAAAAAAAAAAAAAATTAGCCCAGCATGGCGGCTCATGCCTGTAATCCCAGCTACTCGGGAGGCTGAGGCAGGAGAATCACTTGAACCCGAGAGACATTCAACAGAGCTATAGTAACGAAAACAGCATGGTACTGGCACAAAAAATAGACACATAGACCAATGGAACAGAATAGAGAACCTAGAAACAAATCCACGCACCTACACTGAACTCATTTTCAACAAAGGTGCCAAGAACATACATTGGGGAGAAGACAGTCCCTTCAATAAATGGTGCTGGGAAAACTGGGTATCCATATGCAGAAGGATGAAACTAGACCTTTGTCTCTTGCCATATATAAAAATAAATCAAAATGGGTTGAAAACATAAATCTAAGACCTTAATTTACAAAACTAATAAAAGAAAACATGGCAGAAACATTCAGAACATTAGACTGGGCAAAGATTTGTTGAGTAATACCCCAAAAGCACAGACAACCAAAGCAAAAATGGATAAATGGGATTACAAATATTTGCAAGCTATCCAGGTGACAAGGGATGAATAATCAGAATATATAAGAAGCTCGAGCAACTCTACAGAAAAAAAAATCTAAAAATCTAATTTTCAAATGGGCAAAATATTTGAATAGATATTTCTCAAAAGAAGACATACAAATGGCAGACAGGCATATGAAAAGGTGCTCGACATCATTGATCATCAGAGAAATGCAAATCAAAACTATGATGAGATATCATCTCATCCCAGTTAAAATGGTTTTTATCCAAAAGACAGGCAATAACAAATTCTGGTGAGAATCTGGAGAAAAGGGAACCTTCCTACATTCTTGGTGAGAATGTAAATTAGTAGAACCACTATGGAGAACAGTTTCTTCAAAAAACTAAAAATAATCCAGTAATTCCACTACTAAGGATGTACCCAAAAGAAATGAAGTCAGTACATCTAAGTGATATCTGCACTTCCATGTCTATCACAGCACTATTCACAATTGCCAAGATTTGGAAGCAACCTAATTGTCCATCAACAGATGAATGGATACAGAAAATGTGATATATATATATATATATACACACACACACACACACATACACACACACACACGTGTATATACACTACATGTATAGAGTATATATGTACTACTTATCCATAAAAAGAATGAGATCTTGTCATTTGCAATTGAAGCAGCCTCATTGTCTGAGGTGTTATCCAGAGTTCTTTGTGTCATGACCAAGAAAAATAAGGAGTGTATACACCAAGGGTGAGGTTGGAGTGCAAGTTTAATAAGCAAAAGAGAAAAGCTCTCCACAGCAGAGAGGGGGTCCAAGAGGGTTGCTGTTTCACAGTTGAACACAAAAGCTTTTATTAGAAAGTTCCCCTGTCTGTGTAGCCGCCTGTGTAATTGCCCTTATCTGTGCAGTCACAGGCATGTCTCAGGCAAGCCTCCGGCTACCCGTGCAAGTTCGCATGGAACCCACCATGTACATGTCCATAGAAGGGGAGGAAACTTTTTCCTGGGTGCCCGCTGATTACACAAAGAACAAAGGCGTTTCTATGTTTGGACTTGCTCCCTTATCTGTGCAGCTGCAGCTTTATTTTTCAAGCTATTCCTCTGTTTAAAAGAATTCTACCAAGGACCTGCCTTAACTGTCTGTGTTTTTTTGTTTGTTTGTTTATTTTTTCCTTTCTTCTCCCTCACAACAGCATGGATGGAACTGGAGGTTATTTTGTTAAGTGACATAAGCCATTCAGAGAAAAACAAACTTCACATGTTCTCATGTGTTTGTGGAAGCTAAAAATGAAAACACTTGAACTCATGGAGATAGAGAGTAGAACAATGGTTACCAGAGGCTGGGAAGGGTAATAGGAGGTTGGGGTGGAGGTAAGAGTAGTTAATGAGTACCAAAAAATAGAAAGAATGAATGACATACTATTTGATAGCACAACAGGGTGACTATAGTCAATAATAACTTAATTGTACATTTTAAAATTACTAAGAGTGTAATTGGATTGCTTGTAACACAAAGAAAGGATAAATGCTTGAGGTGATGGATACCCCATTTACCCTGATGTGAATATTACACACTCTATGCCTGCATCAAAATATCTTGTGTACCTTATAAATATACACACCTACTGCGCACCCACAAAAATTAAATATAAAAATTGTTAAATAAATAAAAAGGTAGTTGAAGGTCACTGAGTTTCACTGACTAACATGTGGTGGTTTCCTGACTAAAGCCCCTTAATTTGGAAACACTGTCTGCTTGCTTGCTTGCTTACTTGTTTGCCTGTTCTTTTATGTATGTGTGTCATCATAGATAAATTAGGAAGAAATTTTCCCTTTGTATTCCAAAAAAGGTAAACAATTTGTCATTAGATTTCTTCATGGATACAGTGTTTCCTCTCTGGGGAACAGACAGTACAACACTTGTCTAGTTAGAATTATCATCTAGAACTCCCCACAGAAGTTTGGCTCTGGACTGCAAACAAAACTGTTCTTTCATACTCAATCATATGAGTCATTCTAGCGGTGGGGTTCAGTACCACTGGGGCGGTTGAAGAGTCACACCTTCAGACAGAAGACAAGAAGTATGGCTAATATCACGATATTTGGGGGCATCATATTTAATAGAGAATAAATAGTATATAAAACTTTCAAATGAATGTTTTAAGTTAAAATTAGGTATTTAAAGATATGTATTTACAATTCCCTGATGTAATTGATTTTTTTTAGTTAACTCTAGTCCTGATCATATAAGAGAGCCTTTATTGTATTGTTTACTACTAATTTGTCATTGCAATTGCCTCAATCCATCTCATAGACATAGAAACGCACATGCACGTACACTCATACACACTAAACTACTGGCCTAGACTCTGACATACTGTCTGTTTCCATGTTTAGGGCTAACCTGCACTGTGTGTTCTACTGTGAACTTCCTCCTAAACTCTGCAGCTGGATCTGTGCCTGCCTCAACCCAGTTAGGCCAATATAATTGCAGATATCAGTCTTTTCAAGTGTGCCTCTTTTTGTTTTAAGATATGATACTAGTTATGACCTCTGGAGTGTCTCAGGCTCTTGAAGAGAGTAAAGCTCCTATCCACATTTTTTTCTGCTTTGTTTTATGTGCAAATTCACTTCAGAAAAGCTGTATTTAACTTGGCTTTCTCTCCAAGAATGTAAATAGTTACTAGATTCATTTCAGCCAAATGTCATTATAGCAAAATTAACTTGGTTTATCATGGGGTTTGAACTTGCAATGCAATGATTTTCCGACTTTAGTGTACATAAAAATCTCCAGAGGAGTAGCTAAAAACATGTATTCCTGAGCCCATCCCCCCAGTCCAAGAGATTCTGAGTTAGTAGGTCTAGGGTGGAGTCCATGAATCTATCTTTTATATAAGCACTAAGGTGATGCTAATGTCAGGGGTGCTGTGGACCACACTTTGAAATGTCATGCTTATTAGCTTGTTAATAAAGCCCACATGAATCCACTCAAGTAATAGAAACACAAATCTTCCTTTCAGTACTTTCAAGAATATGCATCTGGAAGCCTGCATTTTCTCCTCTGATAGCATTAAATGCACAGAAGGAACTTAAGAGCTAAACTTTCGGCACTGTTCCTTTAAAGAGCATCATTATTCTAAAAATGGAATGTTTGCTTGCTTCCTTCACAAAGAAAACATTCTGTTTGCTGTAGGAGTAAAAGGTGTTATGACTGTGAAATTTTTGTTCACCAGACAAATTCCAGTCCTGTCATATGACTTTAGACAATGCTCTCTCTTAGCTGTTTGTATAGCACTTCAAAATCCTGAGAAGGTGGTTTCCATGTAAGCCAATGTCAGTGTTATTTAGAGGACACACAAACAGAATCAAGACTTAGAGCTACTTAAGGGGACACAACAGTGGCCTCCCCAGAAATAGGACTTGCACTTGCTGGAGTCACTGAGTCACCCTAGAGCACAGACCACCCACTTCTTTTAAAGGTGTGGGAAGTGAATTACTTCTCGAGCTCAAACTTCAGAGTCTGGCTCAAACACTCCTTGGGATGCCCTTTCCATACCTGGATGTCAGGCTCCTATAAGGCTTCAGGCAGTGGCAGAAATATGAGGATTCTGTTTCAGCTCTGACACTTGACTAAGACCTTGAGCAAATCATTCCACTGTTATGGGCCTATAGAATTAGGATATCAATATTGACCTCAAAAGATGATTACAGAAGTTGAGTTTAGTTCATAAAAATATGTAGCATAGTACCTGGTAGTAAACCATTGCAATATTCATTCTTTCATTTCCACCTCATAATTTGGTCTGGAGCCATTGCCACGCCAATCACTCAATAGCAGTGAGAGTGTCTCCAGCCACCAGCTAGCTCAGGGCGGCACCCTTTTGCAATTGACACTGTGTGCCATTTAATATGGTTGATTTCATGGGCTGGCAGTTATCTTAACAGTTGAGGTCCGGTCATCAGTTACCAGTATGACAGAGTAGTAAGCAGGTTATGAATTTTAATGCTAATTGAGGACATTTCTTTTTCTTAAAATCTCATTTTAATCTATTTATTTTCAGAGTACTTTCATGAAATTTAAAAAGTAAATACAGCACTATTTGGATTTACCTAACAGATCAAGAAAGGGAAGGACTCGCAGAGGTGCAAAGGAGGCTATGCAATTTTCTGAAAACCTGATGAATGCTATGAATGCTGTCTCCTGGGGAGAAAAATACACATACACATCATATTTTGCATTCAATTTATGAAGGTTCACAGACCCCCCACAGATCATTAACAAAACCCAGACTAAGAAGTTCTTATATGAGTATTGTCATTTACCATTCTTTCTCAAGTAAACAAGGATTCTGGGTCAACTCTGAGCCCCTCCTATCCCTAATAATAACATATGAACTTCCTCTCTGTGGAGGCTATTAAAACCCCACAGAAAACTCTTGTGGACTTCTTTAACAAACACGTGGGTTCTCAAAAGGACTACATGCAGCATATGTCTAGGCAATGATGGTGTTGCCATGGTGAGGTGATTAGAAACTCAATTAGTTTAGAAAATACGTTTTCCAGCTTCTATAAATTTGGCAGAGACAGAATTAGAGAAATTGCAGAATAAAAGTTATATAAGCAATATAGAAAATAAATAGCAAAATAACGGAAATGAGTCCTTCCATATCAATAATCACTGTAAATGTAAATGAGTTAAACTCACAAATTAAAAGACACAGATTGGCAATGTGGATTAAGAAACATGATTCAATGACATGTTTTCATTCATATACAGGAGCTAGAAAAGTTGATCTCATGGAGGTAAAGGGTAGAATGTTACCAGAGGCAAGGAAGCAGAGGAGGGATGAAGGGGGTTGGTTAATAGGTACAAACACACAGTTGAATAGAAGGAGTAATTTCTGCTGTTCAGTGGCACAATAGGGTGACTATAGCTGACAATAATTTATTATATATTTCAAAATACCTAGAAGAAGAGATTTGAATATTCCCAACATAGAGAAATGATGAATGTTTCAGGTGATGAATATTGTAAATACTCTGATGGATCATTACCATTATGTGCCTTTATCAAAATATCATATGTACCTCATAAACATGTTCAATTACTGTGTATCAATTTAAAAAACAAAAAATACTCTCTCTCAAAAGAGAGAAATAATTCATTTGTATGCTGTCTAAAATAGACTCAGTTTAGACCCAAAGACACAAATAAGTGGAAAGTAAAAGAATGACAGCTACTCGGGAGGCTGAGACAGGAGAATGGCATGAACCCGGGAGGCAGAGCTTGCAGTGAGCCAAGATCGTGCCACTACACTCCAGCCTGGTTAACAGAGCAAGACTCCATCTCAGAAAAAAAAAGAGAGAGAGAGAATGAAATAAAATATATTCCATGCAAACAGTAAATAAACAAAAGAGAGTTTAAATGGCTATATTAATAAACAAAAAGGATATTTAGCCAAAAACTGTTACAAGGGACAAAAAAGAGATGATATACCAATAAATGAATCAATTAAGAAGATATAGCAATTATAGATATAAGTGTACCAACAAAAGAGCCCCAAAATACATGAAGCAATTATTGACAGAATTGAGAAGATAAACAGACGGTTCTACAATAATACTTGGAGGCTTCAATGCCCCATTTTCAATAATGGATAGAACATCTAGACAGAAGATCAATTAAAAAATACAGAACTTAAACAACACTATAGACCAAATATCCAACAGACACATAGACATTCTACCAAACAATGTAGAATACATATTCTTCTCTAGTGCATGCAAAATATTCTTCAAAATGTATTGCATGTTAGGATACAAAACAAATCCCAGTAAATTTTAAAATATTGTAACCATACAAAGTATCTTGTCTGGCAGCAAAGAGATGACACCAGAAATCAATAACAGAAAGAAAATTGGAGAATTCATAAATGTGTGAAAGTTAAACAACATACTCTTAAACAACTGTGCAAGTTAATCATATAAATTGGGTTATTCTTGTCATACCCAACTAAAACAGAGTTCAGAGCTCAAGGGGAAAAAAGCACTAAGGGCACATAACATTGCTCCAAAAAATGTAATTCTTTGCAGCCTGCTGTACTTGAAATCAGTTTTATTTAATAGCTATTGAAAGAACACTTTGCAACTCTAGGACTGGTTTTACCCACTGCTGTCACTCACCAATCACAGTTTTCCAGCATCCCAAAACCTTACTACTGTCAATGAACTTTCCTGACAAGTAATACATAACATTTCTCTCTTTTTTTTTTTAATAAAACCTCTAATCTTCTCTTTATTCTTCAGACATACCAGAGACCACGTGGTCAGCATGTATGCTCCAAATTGTGATTCTTTTTTCCCAAATAAAATGTTTTAATTTCAGATATTTATCTCATATTTTACTTGATTTTGACATACTTGACAGAAGTGGGGTCCAAAGCTGTCTAACCTTGGAGAAAATCACCAGCCCTTGGAACTACAGCATAAGGAACCCATACTGGGGCCCTATGATCCCCCCACTTTTGCAGATTGCCTCTTTTCCACTTGGCAAGTCTCTCTTGGACTGAATTCCTGATTTGGGTTGAGTTCTGTTTTATTTAGGACTTGGATGGGGAGTGTTGTTTCTCCTTTATGCCTGATCTACTTGGGGGAGCTACTATTCAAGAGTACTCTTCTCCTTGGAGACTCTGGCTTTGGAATCTGGGCTAAGGGATTTTTCCCCTTCAGGTTAAGACCTTGGTGAAGGGATTTTTCCTTTCCCCTTCAGTTGGAGAATGCAACTTACCATTATTCTTGGTAAGCATATACTTTTCTGTCTGTGCTTGAGTTTATTTGGCCATTGAGTATTCAGCACTAGCATTTAATTGTCTTTTGTGTATTTGGCATTGAATCAGAGCACTCACAAAATGGGCTCTCAAAATTCAAAGGCATGCCAAGATATTTTCTGGGACTCATGTTCAATATTACAGGAATCATTCAGTCTGTTGTTCTTGACACTAAACCAAAAGACCATGTCTGCAAAAGCATATACTGCAAATAAGATATGCATATCTCACTGATATCTGATAAAAGAGAGAAAATCATTCAGAACTCAAAGATTGTCTCACTACAAAATATTGTCTCAAAGCTGGCTGAACTCTTTCCTCTCTGCAGTTTTCCCTTCCCCTTCTTAAAATTCCTCTTTATGCTTCTCTAAGATAAACTCTCTTTTTCCAAAACTCCTGAGCTATTCTGACATACTATTTAAGTAAAACACTTGAAAACCAGCAGGTATAAAAAAAACATTATGATCTTCATGCTGTTTCCTTTGCAATAAAAAGAAATAAAAGAAATTCCCATGTGAAGACACACCTATCCTATACTAAGGGGAATGGCAACATTCTTATCTTCAAGGACAAAGAATTGAGACCAAAAAATAATACTGTATTGACTCTGTTAGAATAACTCCTATCTTTTGGGCTTCCTCCCATAATTCAGTCACATTTTCACAGTTAACTCTTCTTTGTCCAATCCAGTATATTGTTAACTGATTCAAACTGCTTTACACAAATTTTGGTTCACAGCCTTTATAAGACTGCCATTTTAAAAAATCTTAGTTTAGCCTTGCCCCATTTCATCAGATAAATGATTTGGATCCAACAGATTTTCATAAACTGATGAGTTGACGTATTTTACTATCTCATGACTAGAATTCTAAAATAAATGCTATGAGATTTTTATTTATATGTATATGTATTTAGGTGTGTTTATACATATATACATGCATTATGCTGTATGTTGTGTCTACATAATAAAATCTGGTGTAGTTAGCCAAAATCCCTAAAAGAATTTTATTCCAATTGGTTTAAATAAATGAGTACTCATAAAATATATAGTAATTAACCTAATTTTTTAAAGTTCACGTGACTTAAGTAAATCTTTAATAAATAGCTTGGATTTAAAATTATTGGTAAAATAGTCTTCAAAATTGTTAGCATATAGTTTTGCCTGGGTTTACAATTCAGACAGTCTTATAAATGTCACGAATATATATTTTGAAGTGTCAGGGTTTGACATAAAGGTCATAAAGCTATAAAATCAGCCTAAAACAGAATGATCTTTGCATAATTTTTTGATAAATATTATTAAATTTAATGTTGTTGATTTAATTTAAAAAGTTGCATCTTCTGAGATAATAAGATATCCATGTATTTAACTCTAAAGTTTATAGCCTATTAAGCCAGGCAAACACCTGATTAAATACATGGATAACCAAGTTTATAGCCTATTAAATCAGGTAATAGGCTATAAACTTGGTTAGTAAAAAAAACTTGAAATAACTAGCTCCATCTACTATCTCAGTTTTCATAGGCAATCTATATATAATTGTTAAATTAGATAACTGTAAATGAAATAAATGTTTATAGTTGGCCGGGCGCAGTGGCTCAAGCCTGTAATCCCAGCACTTTGGGAGGCCGAGACGGGCAGATCACGAGGTCAGGAGATCGAGACCATCCTGGCTAATACGGTGAAACCCTGTCTCTACTAAAAAATACAAAAATCTAGCCGGGCGAGGTGGCAGGCGCCTGTAGTCCCAGCTACTCGGGAGGCTGAGGCAGGAGAATGGCGTAAACCTGGGAGGCAGAGCTTGCAGTGAGCTGAGATCCGGCCACTGCACTCCCGCCTGGGCGACAGAGTGAGACTCCGTCTCAAAAAAAAAAAAAAAAATGTTTATAAATGAACTTTTCATGTAATTTAAAATCTTAAAGTTATGTTGTTTTAAATTGAAATATAATACTCATTAAATGTCTGGATCATTTACAATTAAGAAGGGAAATTTTATGTTATAATGAAACATGTTTCTAAAAATTATAAAATTGTTCTCATCTATAAAATACAAATGTATGACAGATAACTCAAAATTTCTTACTTCCTAGGTTTTCACTAAAATTTAAAGCTACCAAGAGTTGAAAATTCTAATTAATATATATAATTCTGTATGTAAAGTGTGCCAAAAAGAGATGTTTTTAAATGAAAAAAATATGACAGGAATAAAAATGTTCATTACTGAGAAAAAGAAAATTTTGTATAAGAAAAAATCTTGTGGTAAATATTTTTGTGTGGAAATTAAATGACTGGTTATTTAAGGAAGAGGAAATATGAGACAGAGCAGATAATCTGACCATGTTTTCAAAGTTCTGAGTAACATCCTAGTAAGATTTGTGTAAAGAAAATTTATAAAAAGAATTTTGTATGTGATCAAGTTGGCTATAATTAAGATAATGTATAAAGTCTTTCTTTCTTTCTTTTTTTTTTTTTTTTTTTTTTGAGACAGAGTCTCACTCTGTCTCCCAGGCTGGAATGCAGTAGCATATCCACTCACTGCAAGCTCTGCCTCCCAGGTTCACGCCATTCTCCTGCCTCAGCCTCCCGAGTAGCTGGGACTACAGATGCTGGCCACCATGCCCAGCTAATTTTTTTTGTATTTTCAGTACAGACAGGGTTTCACCGAGTTAACCAGGATGGTCTCGATCTCCTGACCTCATGATCTGCCCACCTCGACCTCCCAAAGTGCTGGGATTACAGGCGTGAGCCACCGCGCCCAGCCTGAAAATATGCATAAAATGCCTGACTTCAAGTATCCCCAGCCCTATAGTAAATAAATAAATATTGTCACTTCCTGGAATGCTTGGGGACCTTAAGCCTGTAAACAAAATCTAAAATCTGCATTGGTTTGGCTTCTTGGCCTCAAGACGCTTGTAAATCTGAGATTCCTATATGATTAATACAGGAAAAAGTTATGTTTCCAAAGAAAAACTATAATATACTTATTATTAGATTAAAACACTGTACATTGTTTTTGAGTTTTTGTTATATACCTATAGATTAAACTACATCCTAAATTTTTCTGGGTTACTGCAATCCAACATTCTTCCAAAGCATTACTGAAACGTAAACTGTTCTGTTTCTAAAGCCCTATAAGCTGAAACTAGATAAATTTTAAGGTGCTTGTCTTGTGCCTGATGTATAGGCCACATAGAAGGTTCACCAAGCTGCCAGAAGCCATATCAAGAGACATACAAACTGAAAACAAGGATAAGAGGTTGATATTTTCCATGCTGTAAACAACTTTTCTTAAGACATCAGAACAAGGGGCGGAGCAAGATGGCCGAATAGGAACAACTCCAGTCTCCAACTCCCAGCGCGAGCGACACAGAAGACCGGTGATTTCTGCATTTTCAACTGAGGTACTGGGGTCATCTCACTAGGGAGTGCCGGACAATCGGTGCTGGTCAGCTGCTGCAGCCTGACCAGTGAGAGCTGAAGCAGGGCGAGGCATCGCCTCACCTGGAAGCGCAAGGGGGAAGGGGATCCGTTTTCCTAGCCAGGGGAACTGAGACACACAACACCTGGAAAATCGGGTAACTCCCACCCCAATACTGCGCTGTAAGCATACAGGCATTCCAGGAGAATATATCCCACACCTGGCCGGGAGGGTCCCACGCCCACGAAGCCTCCCTCACTGCTAACACAGCAGTCTGCCGCGATCTATCCGCAAGGCAGCAGCGAGGCTGGGGGAGGGGCGCCCGCCATTGCTGAGGCTTAAGTAGGTAAACAAAGCCGCTGGGAAGCTCGAACTGGGTGGAGCTCACAGCAGCTCAAGGAAGCCTGCCTGTCTCTGTAGTCTCCACCTCTGGGGACAGCGCACAGCTGAAGACCAACAGGGGAAGTAGCGGGAGCCGGTGCAGACGCGAACGACTCTGTCTGACAGCTTTGGGGAGAGCCGCGGATCTCCCAACGCGGAGGTTGAGATCTGAGAACGGACAGACTGCCTGCTCAGGTGTGTCCCTGACCCCTGAGTAGCCTAGCTGGGAGAAATCCCCCACTAGGGGCAGTCTGACACCCCACACCTCACAGGGTGGAGTACACCCCTGAGAGGACACTTCCAAAGGAAGAATCAGACAGGTACACTCGCTGTTCAGCAATATTCTATCTTCGGCAACCTCTGCTGCTGATACCCAGGCAAACAGGGTCTGGAGTGGACCTTAAGCAATCTCCAACAGACCAACAGAGAGTCCTTCTGACTGTCAGAAGGAAAACTATCAAACAGGAAGGACACCTATACCAAAACCCCATCAGTTCGTCACCACCATCAAAGACCAGAGACAGATAAAACCACAAAGATGGGGAAGAAGCAGGGCAGAAAAGCTGGAAATTCAAAAAATAAGAGCGCATCTCCCCCTGCAAAGGAGCGCAGCCCATCACCAGCAACGGATCAAAGCTGGTCAGAGAATGACTTGGACGAGAGGAGAGAAGAAGGCTTCAGTCCATCAAACTTATCAGAGCTAAAGGAGGAATTACGTACCCAGCGCAAAGAAACTAAAAATCTTGAAAAAAGAGTGGAAGAATTGACAGCTAGACTCATTAATGCAGAGAAGATCATAAACGAAATGACAGAGATGAAAACCATGACACGAGAAATACGTGACAAATGCACAAGCTTCAGTAACCGACTCGATCAACTGGAAGAAAGAGTATCAGCGATTGAAGATCAAATGAATGAAATGAAGCGAGAAGAGAAACCAAAAGAAAAAAGAAGAAAAAGAAATGAGCAAAGCCTGCAAGAAGTATGGGATTACGTAAAAAGACCAAATCTACGTCTGATTGGGGTGCCTGAAAGTGAGGGGGAAAATGGAACCAAGTTGGAAAACACTCTTCAGGATATCATCCAGGAGAACTTCCCCAACCTAGTAGGGCAGGCCAACATTCAAATTCAGGAAATACAGAGAACGCCACAAAGATACTCCTCCAGAAGAGCAACTCCAAGACACATAATTGCCAGATTCACCAAAGTTGAAATGAAGGAAAAAATCTTAAGGGCAGCCAGAGAGAAAGGTCGGGTCACCCACAAAGGGAAGCCGATCAGACTAACAGCAGATCTCTCGGCAGAAACTCTACAAGCCAGAAGAGAGTGGGGGCCAATATTCAACGTTCTTAAAGAAAAGAATTTTAAACCCAGAATTTCATATCCAGCCAAACTAAGTTTCATAAGTGAAGGAGAAATAAAATCCTTTACAGATAAGCAAATGCTTAGAGATTTTGTCACCACCAGGCCTGCCTTACAAGAGACCCTGAAGGAAGCCCTAAACATGGAAAGGAACAACCGGTACCAGCCATCGCAAAAACTTGGCAAAATGTAAAGACCATCGAGGCTAGGAAGAAACTGCATCAACTAACGAGCAAAATAACCAGTTAATATCATAATGGCAGGATCAAGTTCACACATAACAATATTAACCTTAAATGTTAATGGACTAAATGCTCCAATTAAAAGACACAGACTGGCAAACTGGATAAAGAGTCAAGACCCATCAGTCTGCTGTATTCAGGAGACCCATCTCACATGCAGAGACATACATAGGCTCAAAATAAAGGGATGGAGGAAGATCTACCAAGCAAATGGAGAACAAAAAAAAGCAGGGGTTGCAATCCTAGTCTCTGATAAAACAGACTTTAAACCATCAAAGATCAAAAGAGACAAAGAAGGCCATTACATAATGGTAAAGGGATCAATTCAACAGGAAGAGCTAACTCTCCTAAATATATATGCACCCAATACAGGAGCACCCAGATTCATAAAGCAAGTCCTTAGAGACTTACAAAGAGACTTAGACTCCCATACAATAATAATGGGAGACTTCAACACTCCGCTGTCAACATTAGACAGATCAACGAGACAGAAAGTTAACAAGGATATCCAGGAATTGAACTCATCTCTGCACCAAGCGGACCTAATAGACATCTATAGAACTCTCCACCCCAAATCAACAGAATATACATTCTTCTCAGCACCACATCGCACTTATTCCAAAATTGACCACATAATTGGAAGTAAAGTACTCCTCAGCAAATGTAAAAGAACAGAAATTATAACAAACTGTCTCTCAGACCACAGTGCAATCAAACTAGAACTCAGGACTAAGAAACTCAATCAAAACCGCTCAACTACATGGAAACTGAACAACCTGCTCCTGAATGACTACTGGGTACATAACGAAATGAAAGCGGAAATAAAGATGTTCTTTGAAACCAATGAGAACAAAGATACAACATACCAGAATCTCTGGGACACATTTAAAGCAGTGTGTAGAGGGAAATTTATAGCACTAAATGCCCACAAGAGAAAGCAGGAAAGATCTAAAATTGACACTCTAACATCACAATTAAAAGAACTAGAGAGGCAAGAGCAATCACATTCAAAAGCTAGCAGAAGGCAAGAAATAACTAAGATCAGAGCAGAACTGAAGGAGATAGAGACACAAAAAACCCTCCAAAAAATCAATGAATCCAGGAGTTGGTTTTTTGAAAAGATCAACAAAATTGACAGACCGCTAGCAAGGCTAATAAAGAAAAAAAGAGAGAGGAATCAAATAGATGCAATAAAAAATGATAAAGGGGATATCACCACTGACCCCACAGAAATACAAACTACCATCAGAGAATACTATAAACGCCTCTACGCAAATCAACTAGAAAATCTAGAAGAAATGGATAATTTCCTGGACACTTACACTCTCCCAAGGCTAAACCAGGAAGAAGTTGAATCCCTGAATAGACCAATAGCAGGCTCTGAAATTGAGGCAACAATTAATAGCCTACCCACCAAAAAAAGTCCAGGACCAGATGGATTCACAGCTGAATTCTACCAGAGGTACAAGGAGGAGCTGGTACCATTCCTTCTGAAACTATTCCAATCAATAGAAAAAGAGGGAATCCTCCCTAACTCATTTTATGAGGCCAACATCATCCTCATACCAAAGCCTGGCAGAGACACAACAAAAAAAGAGAATTTTAGACCAATATCCCTGATGAACATTGATGCAAAAATCCTCAATAAAATACTGGCAAACCGGATTCAGCAGCACATCAAAAAGCTTATCCACCATGATCAAGTGGGCTTCATCCCTGGGATGCAAGGCTGGTTCAACATTCGCAAATCAATAAACGTAATCCAGCATATAAACAGAACCAAAGACAAGAACCACATGATTGTCTCAATAGATGCAGAAAAGGCTTTTGACAAAATTCAACAGCCCTTCATGCTAAAAACGCTCAATAAATTCGGTATTGATGGAACGTACCTCAAAATAATAAGAGCTATTTATGACAAACCCACAGCTAATATCATACTGAATGGGCAAAAACTGGAAAAATTCCCTTTGAAAACTGGCACAAGACAGGAATGCCCTCTCTCACCACTCCTATTCAACATAGTGTTGGAAGTTCTGGCTAGGGCAATCAGGCAAGAGAAAGAAATCAAGGGTATCCAGTTAGGAAAAGAAGAAGTCAAATTGTCCCTGCTTGCAGATGACATGATTGTATATTTAGAAAACCCCATCGTCTCAGCCCAAAATCTCCTTAAGCTGATAAGCAACTTCAGCAAAGTCTCAGGATACAAAATTAATGTGCAAAAATCACAAGCATTCTTATACACCAGCAACAGACAAGCAGAGAGCCAAATCAGGAATGAACTTCCATTCACAATTGCCTCAAAGAGAATAAAATACCTAGGAATCCAGCTTACAAGGGATGTAAAGGACCTCTTCAAGGAGAACTACAAACCACTGCTCAGTGAAATCAAAGAGGACACAAACAAATGGAAGAACATACCATGCTCATGGATAGGAAGAATCAATATCGTGAAAATGGCCATACTCCCCAAGGTTATTTATAGATTCAATGCCATCCCCATCAAGCTACCAATGACTTTCTTCACAGAATTGGAAAAAACTGCTTTAAAGTTCATATGGAACCAAAAAAGAGCCCGCATTGCCAAGACAATCCTAAGTCAAAAGGACAAAGCTGGAGGCGTCACGCTACCTGACTTCAAACTATACTACAAGGCTACAGTAACCAAAACAGCATGGTACTGGTACCAAAACAGAGATATAGACCAATGGAACAGAACAGAGTCCTCAGAAATAATACCGCACATCTACAGCCATCTGATCTTTGACAAACCTGAGAGAAACAAGAAATGGGGAAAGGATTCCCTATTTAATAAATGGTGCTGGGAAAAATGGCTAGCCATAAGTAGAAAGCTGAAACTGGATCCTTTCCTTACCCCTTATACGAAGATTAATTCAAGATGGATTAGAGACTTAAATGTTAGACCTAATACCATCAAAACCCTAGAAGAAAATCTAGGTAGTACCATTCAGGACATAGGCATGGGCAAGGACTTCATGTCTAAAACACCAAAAGCAACGGCAGCAAAAGCCAAAATTGACAAATGGGATCTAATTAAACTAAAGAGCTTTTGCACAGCAAAAGAAACTACCATCAGAGTGAACAGGCAACCTACAGAATGGGAGAAAATTTTTGCAACCTACTCATCTGACAAAGGGCTAATATCCAGAATCTACAAAGAACTCAAACAAATATACGAGAAAAAAACAAACAACCCCATCAAAAAGTGGGGAAAGGATATGAACAGACATTTCTCAAAAGAAGATATTCATACAGCCAACAGACACATGAAAAAATGCTCATCATCACTGGCCATCAGAGAAATGCAAATCAAAACCACAATGAGATACCATCTCACACCAGTTAGAATGGCAATCATTAAGAAGTCAGGAAACAACAGGTGTTGGAGAGGATGTGGAGAAATAGGAACACTTTTACACTGTTGGTGGGATTGTAAACTAGTTCAACCATTATGGAAAACAGTATGGCAATTCCTCAAGGATCTAGAACTAGATGTACCATATGACCCAGCCATCCCACTACTGGGTATATACCCAAAGGATTATAAATTAGTCTACTACAAAGACACATGCACACGTATGTTTATTGCGGCACTATTCACAATAGCAAAGACTTGGAATCAACCCAAATGTCCATCTGTGACAGACTGGATTAAGAAAATGTGGCACATATACACCATGGAATACTATGCAGCCATAAAAAAGGATGAGTTTGCGTCCTTTGTAGGGACATGGATGCAGCTGGAAACCATCATTCTTAGCAAACTATCACAAGAAGAGAAAACCAAACACCGCATGTTCTCACTCATAGGTGGGAACTGAACAATGAGATCACTTGGACTCGGGAAGGGGAACATCACACACTGGGGTCTATCATGGGGAGGGGGGAGGAGGGAGGGATTCCATTGGGGAGTTATACATGATATAAATGATGAATTGATGGGTGCTGACGAGTTGATGGGTGCAGCACACCAACATGGCATAAGTATACATATGTAACAAACCTGCACGTTATGCACATGTACCCTAGAACTTAAAGTATAATAAAAAAAAAAAAAAAAAAAAAAAAAAAAAAGACATCAGAACAAGACTCCGTATCATAATAAGACTCTTACCCCTCTTAATGATGCCTATTTGACTTGGCAAAAAAATTCTGTGGTTAAGATTTCACAGTCAGTAACCAATATAGGTAACTTGACAAAACCCAATCTAAGAAATCTTTTGAGTCTACCTAGGGGGTAACTGACAATATCGCTAACACAACTTTTTGTTCAAATTGTACTGGTGACTCCTTTCGCAAAGCTTGCATTCTCTGCTTTAATTCAACCCAATCATAAAATACCACAGGTCTCAACGGGTCTCACCCAGTTTCCCCAGTGGTCTATTGATTTTTTTAGTTTGTTGTCCTCGGGCTTGATGCTTAGTTCAAAATCACTGTACAAACTAAATTTTTTATATTGTTAATCGTTTACATTACAATTTTTAAACTTCATTCTCATTGCCTGACTAATCTGTGTAAAGCCAATTCTCCTAACAGGATAATGTTAGCTCAACACTTCAAGATGTTTGCTGATGCCTATAGAAACTGATAAGATGGAATTCAGTGCTGGACTCCAAACAAACCTACCCTGAGACTTTTTCTTCTGGCTTCTTTGTTACTTAAATACGTCCAAGATCCCTGACATACACCTCCCATACCTTCCCCCTGACATGGGATAGAGACAACCAAGATAGGCCCATCCCAGAGCCAAGGGACGATTAAAACTAACTGCAAAATTGTTGATCATCAATGTTTTCACAGAAAGATCTTGATCAAAAGGGGGAAATGTGAAAGTCAATTATACAAATTGGGTCATTCTTATCATATCCAACTAAAACAGAGTTGAGAAGTCTGGGGAAGAAAGCACTCAGGGCACATAACATTGAAAAATATAATTCTCTGCAAGTTGGCTGTTGAAACTGCCTGCTGTAACTTGAAACCAGTTTTATCTAATAGCTGCTGAAAAACCTTCTGCAACATAAGACTTGGTTTGCTCATTGCCATCACTCCCCAATCACCGCTTGTCAGCTCCCCCAAACCTTACCAATTGAAATGAACTTTCTTGAAGAGCAATATATAACATTGATCCTTTTTATAAAACCTCTAACCTTCTCTTTATTCTTCAGATATACCAAAGACCATCCAGTTTGTGAGTGTGCCCCAAATTGCAATTATTTCTTCCCAAATAAAATGTTTTAATTTCTCTATATTTTATTTGACCGTGACACAACCAATGGGTCAAGTAAGGAACCACAAGGGAAATCAGAGAATACTTTTATAGAAATGAAAATGAAAACACAGCACACCAAAACCTTGTAGAAGGCAGTAAAAGTAGTGCTATATATAGCTCTAAATGTTACAATAGAATACATTACAATAGAAGCTGTATCTCAAAATCAGTTACCTAACGTTACGTATTAAAGACTAGAAAAGTAAAAGTAAACTAAACCTAAAGTTAGTAGAATAAAGGAAATAAAGTTTAGAGAAGAAATAAATGAAGTCCAGAACAGAAAACAAAACAGAATCACTGAAACCAAAAAGTTGGTTCATTGAAAAAAGATCAACAAAACTGGTAAGTCTGTACCTAGATTATGGAAAAAAGAGAAGATGCAAATAACTAAAATCAGAAACGGAAATGTGGTATTACTCCAAAACTTGCAGAAATCAAAAGGATTATAAATGATTATGAACAATTTTATCTCTATAAATTGTCAAAGTAGGCCGGGCGCGGTGGCTCAAGCCTGTAATCCCAGCACTTTGGGAGGCCGAGACGGGCGGATCACGACGTCAGGAGATCGAGACCATCCTGGCTAATACGGTGAAACCCCGTCTCTACTAAAAAATACAAAAAACTAGCCGGGCGAGGTGGCGGGCGCCTGTAGTCCCAGCTACTCGGAAGGCTGAGGCAGGAGAATGGCGTAAACTTGGGAGGCGGAGCTTGCAGTGAGCTGAGATCCGGCCACTGCACTCCAGCCTGGGCGACAGAGGGAGACTCCGTCTCAAAAAAAAAAAAAAAAAAAAAAAAAAAAAAAAAAAAAAAAAATTGTCAAAGTAATAAAATGACCAAAACGAAACAGAAAATCTGAATAGATCTATAACAAGTAAGGAAATAGAACTATTAATCAAAAACCTCTCAGTGAAGAAAAGCTCAGAATCAGATAGCTTCACTGGTAAATGCTGCCAAACATTTAAAGAATTTACAGTATCAGTATGCTCTTTACTCAAATATTATTGATCTTCTTTCAGTTGTAAGAATGCTCAAAGTTCTTCTCTGTCATTCATTCCAATTCCTAGAATTCTCTTCTCAGATTTTTCAATATCTTATTTATATCTTATTTAAACATCTTGTATCTCATTCTTATCCTCATACTTCAACTTAACTGTTTTTCCTTTATAGAGGCCTCCCCAAATCATGCTACCTAGTAATTTCCCTCTACTTTTTTAGCACAGGATGGTATTTATTTCAGAATGCTTATCCTGAAATTAACCTTATTTCTTTACCTTTTTGATCCTCTGTCTCCACCTTCCACACCCACTAGATTGAAATCCCATGAATGAAGAGTTCTTGTTCATCTAGTTTTCAGTAATATAACCACAGCCCAGCAAGGTACCTGACACAGAGTAGGCACTAAATACACTTTGGTGAATTAATAAATAATGGAAAAAACACTTTATAGAGCCTTATATCTAATTCAGTGACTGAAAATTTGGCACAAAAAATAACTAGGTTTCATGTTGCTATTTTGGCAAACTAAAATATACTTATCTGATCTCTTCCATCTTTCCCTACTGCAATCTTTTAAAAATATTTATCTTTAAATATTTTCCTAAAAACTTAAGATGAAGAATTTTTTCTAAACTATGGCTACATACAGTCATGTGATGCATAATAATGTTTTGGTCAACAGCAGGCCACATACATAACTCCATTATAATAAGATTATAACAGAGCTGAAAACTTCCTATTGCCTAGTGACTTGTAGCCATTATAACGTCATAGTACAATGCATTACTCATGTGTTTTTGGTGATATTGATGTAACTAAACCTATTGTGCTGCCAGTTATATAAAAGTATAGCACACACAATTATATACAGCATGTAGTACCTGATAATTATAATAAAAAGCTAGGTTCTTTATGGATTTACTATAGTATACTTTTCATTATTATATTACAGTGTACTCCTTATACATATAAAAAATAAAATTTAACTGTAAAAAAGCCTCAAGTAGGTCTTTCAGGAGGTATTCCTGAAGACAATATTGTTACAGATGACAGCTCCATGCATTATATTGCCCATGAAGGCCTTCCAATGGGATAAGACGTAGAGGTAAAAGACAATGATATCTATGAGCCTGACCCTGTGTAGGCCTAGGCTAATATGGGTATTTGTCTCTTAGTTAACAAAAAAGTTTGAAAAGTATTAAAAAAAAAGATTATAAAATAAGGATATAAAGAAATAAAATATTTGTGTACAGCTGTAAAATGTGTTTGTGTTTTAAGTTGTTGTTACAAAAGAGTCAAAAGTTTAAAAAATTAAAAAGTTGGCTGGTGGCTGGGCATGGTGACTCACACCTGTAATCCCAGCACTTTGCGTGGCCATGGCAGGCAGATCACTTGAGGCAAGGAGTTTGAGGCCAGCCTGGCCAACATAGTGAAAACCTGTCTCTACTAAAATACAAAACTTAGCTGGGCATGATGGTGCACACCTGTAATCCCAGATACTCGGGAGACTAAGGCAGGAGAATCTCTTAAACCTGGCAAGTGGAAGTTGCAGTGAGCCACTGTACTCCAGCCTGGGTGACAGAGTGAGACACTGTTTCAAAAAAAAATTTTTAAGTTAATAAAATAAAAAAGTTATAGTAAGCTAAGTTTATTATTGAAGAAAGAAAAATACTGTACATTTATTGTAAAAAATAAAAATAACAAATTTAGTGTAGCCTAAGTGTACAGTGTTTATAAAGTCTATAGTAGGGTGCAGTAATGTCCTAGGCCTTCACATTCACTCACTACTCACTGACTCACCCAAAGCAATGTCTAGTCCTGCAAGCTCCATCCATAGTAAATATCCCATATAGAAATATCATTTAAAAAATTTTTTATACTGCATTTTTACTGTACCTTACCTATCTAGACACACAAGTATCTATTTACATACACAAATACCATTGTGTTACAATTGCCTATAAAGAATTCAGTACATTAGCAAGCTGTACACGTTTGTAGCCTAGGAAAAATAGACTTGTACCACATAGCCTAGGTATGTAGTAGGCTATACAATCTATGTGTAAGTACACTCTGATGTTCACACAATAATGACAAATGCCTAATGATGCATTTCTCAAAACATATCCACATCATTAAGTGATGCATGACTGTACTATCCTCTGGCATTATTTTTCAGATAACCATCATATCCCCTTTAAGAAGGCTAAAAAATGATAAATATGCAATGTATTTTTGTATGTTAAGTTACAATGATAAGCAAAAGTCATTCCAGATGGTATTAATAAGTAGCAGTAAATAGGAATCAGTATTCCCTTAAGGGAGATTCTGAATAGTAAGATACTGATATACATAAGTACAGGCATATCAGCCCCAGATATATATTCTCAGTCTACAGTCTCACAGGAGACCCATATCAGAATGAGATGAGAGGGAAGGGTGACACCTTCATCTCAACCACATTTTCTATTTGGTTTGCCTGATTTTTTTTTTACACCAGGTTAAATCCCTAAAATTATTACCTACCAATTGCCAGACTTTCTGGACAAATAAGTTCCTCACAATCCCACAAGTTTTCATAATAAAAATGAGCCCAAAATTTTGTTGAGGCACTTGTACTGCAATGAAGCACCTGAAAACTGAGACACTATCCAACTATATACCTTATTCAGAGGTCAGAAGGGGAGAAAACAAGCGCCAATAAATACTGTCAGCAGCTGAGATCCATCCACATAACTATATGTGTTCTCCTGAAAAAAATGTTTGTTATTTTAGCTAACATGTATTGAATGCCTATAATGGGCCAGCTTTTTCTAGGGATTCATAATTTTTATTGCAGCTAAATCTCACAATAACTCTATGAGACAGGTGCTGCCAAGATGCTCAATTTACCACTGAAGAAACCAAGCCTCTGAAAAATTAGATAATTTGCCCCAAGTCTCACAAACAGTTAAATGACAAAGCTAGAAATTGAAGTCATGCAGTCTGATTCCAAGATTACAGTTCTTAACAGTTATATGCTCAAGGGAAACAATTAAGTGAAAAAAATGTATTGAGGAATACCATCGCAAACTCATTTATCTGTTTAAAATCACGTAATTTATAAGTCAGTTTATTAAGCCAAATATTAGACTCTCCTTATTCGTTGCCATTTAAATCTGAGAGTTCTCTCCATGGACTCTGACAGTATTAACTAAAGGATATGTGTACTGTATATCGTACACAATCAACATTTACTCAATAGGCTCAGTTAATTTGCATAACTCTAAGTAGGCTTCCTCTGTCTCTAGTATTCTGTCCTGAGTCTTCTGTCCCATTTCCAACTGAGAGTCCTGAGCAACAGAAGTTAAGAGCTGGTGGCAAAAGCTATCACTTCATGTTGAAAGAGAAGGGAGGAAAATTCCACAAACAATAGTGATTACTTTTCCAGAAAAGTGGAAAGTCATTTACCCATAGGTTACCTTGATGTAATCATAAATTCTACCACTGAAGACATTATTTCAGTAACTTTTGTTGCCTTAGACTAAAATTTACTATCTATTGACTTCACGGCTAATCACTATATCTGTCTCCACTCTAATGAAAGCCACTTCAGGATAAGTATAAGAGCTAAGTATTCATTTGTTGCAAGAATAAATCAGATGCTACAGGCTCCCAACTTCTGTTTCTATTTCCACCTTGGTGTAAATGCCATCTCTTTTCTCCTCAGATAATCAGATGAGCCATTAATGGGTACTATCTAAGGAGGAACCAGAGAAAGATCAACAGAAGGTCTCTTCTGCAAGTATAAGGGAACCCCGTTTATCTTAAGCAGTTCTGCTTTACTTCAGAGAGATAAAAGAACTTCCATTTCCAAGGAGGTCAGGGATAGCGTGAAGTAAGAGGCAAAAATGATCTTGTGTTCACTACCTAGTAATAAAAGTATTTGCATGTTTTAACATAACTGTTCTGAAGTTATTCCAAAATAGCTGCATGAAAATGTCTCCAGTGCCTAAAATGGTAATATTTAAAAGATGGAGGAGTAGATGTACTGCTTTACATTTCTCCAACTAACTACAATTAACAACTCTGGACATTATATACAAAATAACATGTGAAGATTCTAAAAGGTGGAGAAAAGGGGAATGAGCAACTAGGGGACTTGGGACCCAAGGAATGTCATGGTATTAAATTCTGTGGTTTTATTCTTGCCTCATATATTTTTTAATTGGGTTATATAGAAGCCTGTAACCAGGAAACACCAATGAGTGCAGACTTAAAATGTTTCAAGAAAAACCTGCTCTGTCTAGCCAAAGGACCAGGAAAATGGCAGACTGAGACAGAAAACCTTTAGAAAATAATCACCCTACATCAGTGTCTTAGTTTGTGTTTGCTACTACAACAGAATACCACATACTGGGTAATTTATACTAAACAGAAATTTCTTGACTCACCGTTCTGGAAGCTGAGAAGTCTGAGATCAAGGTGCTGCCATCTGGTGAGGGCCTTCTTCTTGCATAATAATATGGCAGAAGGCATCACATAGTGAAAGGGTAAAGAGAAGATGATAGAGTGAGCAAGACTGAGCAAGAGAGTGAGCAAGAGGGGGCAAACCTGTTCCCATGATAATGGAATTACTCCATTCGTGAGAGTGGAACCCCCATGACCTAAACACCTTTTAAAGGTCCCACTTCCCCTCATGCCTGTAATCTCAGAATTTGGGAAGGCCAAGGTGAGTGGATCACTTGAGCCCAGAAGTTCAAGACCAGTCTGGGCAACAAAGAGAGACTCTGTCTCTATAAAAAATAAAATAATTAGCTGGGTGTGGTGGCATGCACCTGCAGTCCAAGCTACTTGGGAAGCTGAGGCAGGAGGATCATTTGAACCTGTGAGTTCGAGGCTATGGTGAGCTATGATCACACAACTGCACTCCAGCCTGGGTGACAGAAAGAGACACCATCTCAAAAGAAAAGAAGGGTCCCATTTCCCAATGTAATAACAATCGAAATTAAATTTCAACATGAGTTTTGAAAGGGACAAACATTTAAACCATAGCATTCAGTCAAACACCATGGAAAAAAAAATAAAAACCTGTGGTCTCATTCCAACCCATGACAGCACAGGCCAAGTGGTAAACTTAGACTCCTACCTTCACAAAGCTGTAACAAGGCACCTCTTCCCCTCTCCCTCTCCACTGCCAGGGTGGTGACAAAGAAGGCTGAATGGGTAGCCAGAACTTTCATTCTAACCTGGCCTAGCGGTAAGGAGGCCCTCTTCAAGGGTGATAGTGGAGGCCACGTGAAAAAGCAGTAGCAAAGCACCCTTTTCTTGCCCAGCCAGTATCTGCAGAGTACTACTGGGGACTTGAAATTCTATCCCTGCCCGTAAGTAATGAGGGTCTCCTCTGTCTGAGATGTCAAAGGAGACCTAGTGGGAAATAGGGATGGAACTTTCATTCACAACTAACAGTAATGAGGCAGTATACCATTCATTGTGCTGGTGTAGTAAATAGTCATTATCTACTCAATGATAAATATTGTATGCTTTAAAGAATAATCTTGGGTGTGGCTGGCAAGATGGCCGAATAAAAACAGCTCCAGTCTGCAGTTCCCAGAGAGATCAACGCAGAAAGCGGGTGATTTCTGCATTTCCAACTGAGGTACCCGGCTCATCTCACTGGGACTGGTTAGACAGTGAGTGCAACCCACAGAGGGTGAGCTGAAGCAGGGTGGGGTATCACCTCACTCAGGAAGCACAGGAGATTGGGAAACTCCCTCCTGTAGCCAAGGGAAGCCGTGAGGGACTGTGCTGTGAGGAATGGTGCATTCCAGCCCAGATACTACACTTTTCCCATGGTCTATGCAACCACGGACCAGGAGATTCCCTCGGGTGCCTACATCACCAGGGCCCTGGGTTTCAAGCACAAAACTGGGTGGCTGTTTGGGCAGAAACCGAGCTGGCTGCACGAGTATTTTTTCAGACTCCAGGGGCGACTGGAACACCAGCGAGACAGAACCATTCACTCCCCTGGAAAGGGTGCTGTGGCCAGGGAGTCAAGTGGTCTAGCTCAGAGGATCTCACCCCTATGGAGGCCAGCAAGCTAAGATCCACTGGCTTAAAATTTTTGCTGCCAGCACAGCAGTCTGAAGTGGACTTGGGATGCTCGAGCGTGGTGGGAGGAGGGACATCCACCATTACTGAGGCTTGAGTAGGCAGTTTTACCTCACAGTGTAAACAAAGCTGCCTTGAAGTTTGATCTGGAAGGAGTCCACTGCAGCTCAGTAAAGCTGCTGTAGCCAGACTGCCCCTCTAGATTCCTCCTTTCTGGGCAGGGCATCTCTGAAAGAAAGGCAGCAGCCCCAGTCAGGGACTTATAGATAAAACTCCCATCTCTCTGGGACAGAGCACCTGGGGGAAGGGGTGGCTGTAGGCACAGCTTCAGCAGACTTACATGTTCCTGCCTGCTGCCTCTGAAGAGAGCAGCGAATCTCCTAGCACAGCGCTCAAGCTCTGCTAAGGGACAGACTGCCTCCTCAAGTGGGTCCCTGACCCCTGTGCCTCCTGACTGAGAGACACCTCCCAGCAAGGGTCGACAGACACCTCATACAGTAGAGCTCCGGCTGGCATGTGGCAGGTGCCCCTCTGGGACACCTGCTTCCAGAGAAAGTAACAGGCAGCAATCTTTGCTGTTCTGCAGCCTCCGCTTATGATACCCAGGCAAACAGGGTCAGGAGTGGACCTCCAGCACACTCCAGCAGACCTGGAGAAGAGGGACCTGACTGTTAGAAGGAAAACTAACAAACAGAAAGGAATAGCATCAATATCAACAAAAGGACGTCCACGCCAAAACCCCATCTGAAGGTTACCAACATCAAAGACCAAAGGTAGATAAATCTACGAAGATAAGGAAAAACCAACGCAAAAAGGCTGAAAACTCCAAAAACCAAAACACCTCTTCTCCTACAAAGGATCACAACTCCTCGCCAACAAGGGAACAAATTGGACAGAGAGTGAGTGTGATGAATTGACAGAAGTAGGCTTCAGAAGGTGGGTAATAACAAACTCCTCCGAGCTAAAGGAGCATGTTCTAACCCAATGCAAGGAAGCTAAGAACCTTGATAAAAGGCTAGAGGAATTGCTAACTAGAATAACTAGTTTAGAGAAGAACATAAATGACCTGATGGACCTGAAAAACACAGCACAAGAACTTTGTGAAGCATACACAAGTTATCAATAGCCGAATCAATCAAGTGGAAGAAAGGATATCAGAGATTAAAGATTAACTTAATGAAATAAAGCATGAAAACAAGATTAGAGAAAAAAGAACAAAAAGGAACGAACAAAACCTCCAAGAAATATGGGACTATGTGAAAAGACCAAATCTACATGAATCTAAAGTGAAGACTTTAACTCACACGATGTAAGAAGACAGGAAGTTGGCTTACATGTGAATTTTCTGACCTCCAAAAGTTGCAATTTGGCATGAGGTAATCACAAAACAAAACAAACACATTTAACACTAGTATAAGCCCCTCTATTCTTATATATACTGGCCCATTTTAATTGTTGTCAAATGAAAACAATTTATTTCCTCTGAAGTTACTTTATCAATCTAAAAACAGAGATGTCTAAGGAAATTACCAACACTTTACAGAAATTCAAAACAACCTTAATCTTACTAACCCATTGGAGGCTCATCCAATTCATAAACATGATCTTGCAACTTAACATTTGGTTTTGCACCTTATACACCTTGAACAGTCAACCAATGTAGAGAAAACAGTCATCTAGTAAGTGTTTATTTACTATGTTCCAGGCACCATTCTAGGTGTTTGGGTAAATATCAGTGGAAACAGACAGTAATTCCTTTCCTTATGGCATCTAGAGTGGTGGTAGTAGGGATACAGGATAAAAACAAAGATAAAATTAGTTAAATTAGTACAAGGGCTAGAAAGGAAATAAAACAGGGTAGTGACATAATAGTGATTGGGGTGGAGGTAGGTGACAGCTTTAGTCAAGGTGGTCAGGGACAAACCCCATGAGAGCCCTTTGACTAAAACCTGAATGCCAAGGAGGCAGCCATTGGACAACCTGGGAGGAAGACCCATGAAAATGACTAAGAACATAAAAATGAGGGTGAAAACTTGCAGTAATACTTCTGGAAATGTCTTCTATACAAAGGGAAAGCAGGCAAAGGGGTTTCAGGACAAAGGGCAAACTCAGTGAATGATTCAATTACTAGATTCTGGAGTATTTGCCCTGCAGCTTCTAGTGGACAGCCCGGCCCTTTCAGGCCAAAGGGCAAACTCTTTAGAGAAGCATTCATTATTCATTGCCCCATCTGCTTTATTTTTCTATTTCTTTTATTCTTAATTTTTTAGGTACATAGTAGGTGTATTTATTTATGGGATATATGAGATGTTTTGGTACACATATGCAATGTGAAATAAGCATATCATGGAGAATGGGGTATCCATCTCCTGCCCCATCTGCTTTAAAGGCCCATCTGCCACTCTGCCCAATGCTCCACCCATTTCATTGCCTTGGACCAATATGCACACACCCCTGCCATTATCCATGCAGCTTCCTTTACTTGCAATGACTTCCCCCCAATCTTTGTTGCTGGTTGAACTCCTAGTTTCAGGACTCAGCTGAAATACCTCTTCTTGAGCACCTTCCCAGGCACCAACCCACTTTCCCTTCCATCCCCTCAACTTTAGCTAATCATTCTCTCTCCTGAGATCCCATAGTACCTTGTGTTCATCCTTGTTATAGTTCTTGACACCTTGTGTCATCATCATCCAAATGTTTGTCTTCCCCTCTAGACCATGAACTAGATAGATCAAGCCATGGACCTTAAGCACCAATGCGTCCCCAGCCCTTGACATAACTCCAGACCTATAGTAGGTACTCAATATATGCTCACTGGATGATTGAATGACTAGGGTCTGAAGTATTTGTCCTACAGCTTCAAGTGGACAGCCCAGCTCTTCATGACCTAGGAAGACACTTCTGTGGTTTTTGGTTTTGGTTTTTTGTTAACATGCTCCTCTAAAGTGACTAGTAATGGTCCTGTTGAAAGTTGTGAAGCAAAAATGGATGGACATTGATAGAAAGAAGGGAAAAGAAAAAAAGTAGAAATACTATAAGTATATAAAAACCATCTACCTGACTGTATTTGTTTTCACTAAGAAAGAGTAGAGCCAGTCCTGGTGATAGCATTACAGCAAGAACAGTGGTGCCCCACTGGGCACCTTCCTCACCACAAGACTTCCATCAAATTCCCTATGTCTGTGTTCTTGCCAGAGGCAATATCATTTCCTTCCCTAAATCCAAAGCTTAGAATATGTGGAAGTTTTGAACAAAGTGGGGATTTGCTCTAGATTACATGCTATCAGAAAGTGGGTGCCGTTCTGATTGGTATTTCAATAAATCTTATTTATAGAGAGGAGGTATTAGAGCCAGGATAAAGCTGTAATTGGTAAAGAAGTGGTACTCATTTTAATCAAGAGAAGCTAAGTTTAATATTTTGTTTTGTATTTCATGACTTCATTTTTCTCTGCTTGAATGAAATTATAAAGTAGCCTTGCTTTGTCTCTTTTTATCATGGACACAGAGTGATCCTGTCTGATGTTGGTGTTCTATGCTATTGTTTATATCCAGTAGGAGAATAAGATGGTTTAGCTGTGAGTGCCAGGCCAGCTCTGAATGTCAGGTGCTGCTTTTTTACCTCCATTCTCAGTACACAATCCTTTCTCCCAAATAGACTGCAAGATTCTTGTGGCCAGAGATGGTGGCACCTGCTTCTCTGTCCCTGGCAAGGTCTTACACAAGGCATTTAATGTAGGTATTCAGTAAATATTTGCTGATTGATTCAGAGTCAGGAGGACAGGCTTGCCTGAATTTCAGAGACCCTCAACTCATAACCATTTATTTATTTGGGTAATTAACCTTGTGCCATCAAATTGCCCCTGAAGCTGTATGTACAATAAGCATGCCTGTCTCAATTTCAGATTAAATGTCAGAGGATATTGGTTCTACTCCTGGCTCCTCCATTGAGTAGTATGACATTGGAAAGCCATGTAACTACTCCAGGCCTTAATTTTTCCACTTGAAAAAGAATAAACTTGGACTCAATAGCTAAAGGCCATTTCAAGCTCTGAGATGTGGGGAAAATGAGTTTTTTCTCTTGCATTTTTTCTACCTTTAGAGAAAGTGCTAAAGAGTACATGGCCACACATCAGTATACAGGGGAAGAGTTACTCAATAAGTGGTGGTATAGATGAGCTGTTCAAAATAAAAATCATCTGAGACTTTAATCTCACACTATGCATTAAGGAGCTAAAGGTAAACATTAAGAAGATCCCCAAAAAGAAAATATAAAATAAAATTCTCCATACAAGAAGACTTACAAATTTACAGTGAAGTCAAAACCATTAAAAATAAAATATTATTAGACTTCTGGAACACATAAATGAAAAACTAAATACTTGGAAACATTAACCAACTTAGAAGCTAAAATCAATCTGGGAAATATTTTCAACAAATAGTTAATATTGTAAATATAATCCCATCTCATTCCATCTACCTATCTCACTCAAATCTTGACTGAAATCAGGGTATTAGCCAGGGGAGTATATAACTCCATGTAGCTAGGAAAAAAACTAATTCCTCCAAATCCAAATTAGAGGGTTCTCTGAAGGCCTGAGAGACTACAGTCACCCCTAGTTACCCATGGGGGACTTGTTCCAAGAACTCCTGCAGATACTAAAATCTGCAGATGCCCAAGTTCCAGATATAAAATGGCATAGTATTTGCATATAACCTATGCACATTATCATGTATACTTTAAATCATCTCTAGATTATTTGTAATACCTAATACAATGTAAATGCTATCTAAATAGTTGTAATACTATATTGTTTAGGGAATAATGACATGAAGAAAGTCTGTATATGTTCAGTGCATATGCAATTTCTGAATATTTTTGATCCACAGTTAGTTGAATCCACACATGCAGAATCCATGGATACAGTGGGCCAAATATACCTGATAGCTTCACTCCAATAATTTAAGAACAGGGAAAAATTATTTTTGATGTAATCATATATATGTATAGTACTTTACAGTATGAAAAGGGTTTTCATCCCATTATTTTATTTGATTCTCAGATTAATCTTGGGAGGTAGCTAGAGAATCATTATCCTAAATTCACAAATGATAAAACTGAGGCATAGAAATAAGTAACTTTCCCAACTTCCCATCAGGAAGCAAATATTAAAGCCAACTCTAGACCTCAGACTGGGATTCTGCCTAGGTTTTGCTGTTTTAATAGTAAGTATTTTGGATTAGAAATTTTCCACATTGCCTTCCAGATTTAAACCAATGACGTATGACAGCACGATGCCCCTTTTTTAGGTGAAACTAGAGAAAAACAGAAGCACAGAAATTTCATGAGATGATGAAAGGTACAAAAACTACCTACTCGCCTTGAAAAGATTTAATGGTATTAGTACTCTTGAATTTAATACATGAAATATGCTACCTACAACTTTTTTCAAACAGTAGTTGCAGTGCGACAAAAACATTCATACAATGAATATAAAATAACAGTTCATTTCTCCAAAATGTTCAAAAATAATTACTACTTGAACCTTCATTAAGTAGGTCTTGAAATCAACAAGAAGTCTTGGGTTATTGCTTGAAACAGCCTAAGAAGCCTGTCGGTTGGGTGTTTTTATTTCTTTATCTTTTTTCTTGAGACTGAGTCACGCTCTGTCACCCACGCTACAGTGCTGTGGCAACATCTCGGTTCCCTGCAACCTCCGCCTCCCGGGTTGCAGCAATTCTCCAGCCTCGCCCTCCTGAATAGCTGGGATTACAGGCGTATGCCACCACACCCAGCTAAGTTTTTGTTATTTTAGTAGAGACAGGGTTTTCCCATGTTGGTCAGACTAGTCTGAAACTACTGACCTCAGGTGATCTGCCTGCCTCGGCCTCCCAACGTGCTGGATTACAGGCATGAGCCACCGCGCCCAGGCCCTTTTGGTGTTCTTTCTGCTTAGCTCTTATGAGATGAGTCCTTTTAAAACAGTATCTATTTTTTCCCATTATTTGGAGGTTTGAGGTGAATTTGGCAGGATTCATTAAACACCTTCCAGTGTCTGTCATTTACCACCTCAGCACTCAGTGATGACTGCATCCATTTCAACTCTGCACATTCTTTTCTAAGTAGCATTGACTACATTAAATCACTGAAATTGTACGTCTCTTCTTGGGACGTTTTCACAACTGCTTAGGTCTGAACTAGGTAACATTTTCATGACACTATCTCTACTGGCATGAGCCACTACTAGGTGGAAATAAGTGGACTCTGTGAACATCTTACAGTTCCCATACTCCAGGGTGCCTCCACATTGGACTTACTATAGTGTTACTAATCCTAAAATTAAAAGCGCAAGACTTGTGTGGACCAAAAGGGCAGCCCTGGACACTAAGGCCTCAAAGAAAAGGTAGAGCTCGGCCGTGGACGGTAGCTCAGGCCCGAAGCCCCAGCACTTTGGGAGGCCAAGGCAGGTGGATCACAAGGTCATGAGATCGAGACCATCCTGGCCAATGTGGTGAAACGCTGTCTCTACTAAAAATAGAAAAACTAGCGGGGCGTGGTGGCCTGTGCCTGTCGTCCCAGCTACTGAGGAGGCTGAGGCAGGAGAATCACTGGAACCCAGGAGGCGGGGATTGCACCGAGCCGAGATTGTGCCACTGCACTCCAGCCTGGGTGACTGAGCAAGACTCCGGTCTCAAAAAAAAAAAAAAAAAGTCTGGATGCCGAGTTGTCCTAGAGCTAAAGGGCCTTGATCATTCACTGGACAAAGAACACGTCAATCTGAAGTTTTCAGCAAATGGGCTTAGAGCTCGCTGAGAGCCCCTTATTGACGCTTCCGGTCCCGCCCCCTGTCGCCTGCCAACCGGAATCTTTCCCGCCTTGTCTAAGTCCTCTCAGGCCAGCCTTGGTGGGGGGCTCCTGGGATTCGCTCCTTGCCCTTCCCACCCTAGGGTGTCCTCTGAGACAGACTCTTATTCCCTCAATAAGGAGACAGACTCTTACTCCCTCAGCGGCCAAACCCTCACCTCCCCTCAGCCGTAGCCACCTTAGTGGCCACCGTCTTCACCGCGGTCACCTCAGCCTGCTCGCCACCCCAGTTGAGGTACTGATTGGTGTCATGTCTGCCACAGGGGACCGACACCCAACCGAAGGGGACCAGGAGGCCCCGGTAAGCCAGGAGGGAGCGCAGGCCGAGGCGGCCGGAGCTGGTAACCCGGAGGGCGGCGACTCCGGCCCCGAAAGTAGAGACATGGTGCCTGCGGCCGAGGTGGTCGGAGTCGCAGGGCCCATGGAAGGCCTCGGGGAGGAGGAGGGTGAGCAGGCGGCAGGCCTGGCCACAGTCCCCGGGGTTGGGAGCGCCGAGGAGGACCCGGACATCGGGCCCGCAGCGGAGGAAGAGGAGGAGGAGGAGGAGGAGGAGGAAGAAGAGAGGAACGAGGCGGGCAACCTCGACCTGGCGGCGATCATCCGTCGCTACCCCGCGGTGGGCATTAGTTTTGTGTTTCTGGATATGGTCCACTCCCTTCTCCTCCGCCTCTATCACAACGACCACATCGTGATAGCGAGCCGTCACCACAGCCGCCGGTCCTTGGGGCCCCGGGCTGCTGCACCCAACCGCAGGGGCGAGCCCTCCCTGCTGCTGGCGCTCCAGAGGCTGGGCGCGGGGGCCGCAGCCCTGGAAGGCCAGGGCCTGGGTCTGATCCAGGAGGCCGCGTCGGTCCCAGGGCCTGCGGTGCCAGGCGACCTGGCCGAGATGGCCAGGGAGCCCACAGAGGAGGCCGCAGAGGAGCCGGTGGAGGAGGCCACAGAGGAGGAGGCTGCAGAGGAGGCCACAGAGGAGAAGCCCTCAGAGGAGGCCGCAGAGGAACCGGTGGAGGAGGCCACAGAGGAGGAGGCTGCAGAGGAGGCCACAGAGGAGGAGGCCGCAGAGGAGCCGGTGGAGGAGGCCACACAGGAGGAGGCTGCAGAGGAGAAGCCTGGAGAGGAGGCCACAGAGAAACCGGCCGCAGAGGAGGCCACGGCCCCCGAGGGTGAGGAACGGGCTAGCGGCAGCAGTGGGGAGGTGGGGACCCGTGTGTCCAAGGTCTCTGGGCAGGGCCGCGGTGCGGACACAGCTGGGGAAGCGGGTGGTGAAGGGGGAGTCGGGGCCTCGGGTGGTGAAGCAGGGGTCGGGGCACTCCTGAAACTTAAGGCCGAATGTGTCCCAGTGAGTCGAAACCCAATTCTCTAACGACCTCTATGGTTTTGAGAAAACTTGCCGCCCTCTACCAAGCTGTATTTGATAGGAGATTTGAGATCGTCGATGCCATTTGCGAGCCCGCAGATGAATGGCCGGGTAGATAGGGGTTCAGGAGGGAGCTCTGCAGGAAACAGAAGGGATACCCGCACGCAGAGAACAGGCAAATGGCAGGCATCCTTTTGGATTCATGGCTTTTCAAAGTGTAAAGATTCGTAGAAAGATGATCCTTCAAATGAAGTGATACAGGAGCCCTTGGTAAAACTGACACGTTCAGGGGGGTGAGGAACCAACGAGCTTCACCATAGAATTTGTCTTTTGAGGCAAACAAATATTTTCCCAACAAACTTCTGACCAAAACACCGTAGAATGAGACCAGACCCGATGATTCAGATCTCTTCTCCAAAAACGAGAAATAATCAGCAGCTTTGGGTGGGAGATTTACTGGAAAAAAGGGAGATAGTGTCCCTGTGGAAGTGATCAAGCAGGAGCAACGCCAGGGCCATGGAACTGTTGTGAGAACCAGTAGAACGGTGTCCAGCTATTTCTTCCTTAGTTAACCCTATCCTGCTTCTCCTGAGGGTGGGGTACGGGATGCCGCCGCTAGTTGTAAATTGGGCTGTATTTTCTGTGAATGTCTGGTCCCAATGTGTGTATTATTCTTCACTAAAGGAGTCACTAAATCTCAGCCTGAAAAGTGGGATGAAGAGGCCCAAGATGCTGCAGGCGAGGAAGAGAAAGAACAAGAAAAAGAGAAGGATGCGGAAAACAAGGCGAAAAACTCCAAGGGGACCTAGATGCAGCAGAGGGGAAGCCGAGAAAATCCAGGTATCTGTGTATAGCTTTGAGAATCACTCGACTACTCCTGGCATTTACCTGTTGCTGATAGTTTTATTTAACAACAAAAAAGATTCCCAGTAAATTAATTAAGAAAAAGTTTAAAATTACCTTAAAAATTCAGTTTAGCTTACCTAAAATATTACTAGAATATTCATGTATCTAGTAATACGAACTGCAGTGTGTTCTGAAATATACTTCATGGCTACTCATTTGTTCATGTTTGAGGTGTTTCGTCGTCTAGCTGCAAGACTGCTAACAAGTGGTAAATGTATCACACCTACTACCAAGACCAATATTTGTGTAGAAAACAGTTGCCAGACACAGCCACTAACTTGGCTGGGCCACACGCATTAGTTGGGCCGTCATTACTTGACCACAGAAATGCAGGCTCCCATAGTAACGAGGAGACAACTCAATGCCTTTTACAAAGTGACTACTTACAAATAGCAAAAAGCTAAGAATTTCAAGTAGGACCACATTTAATGACTAATACCTAAATATTTACTTAGCTATATATTTTTGTATTTTATGTCACAGTCAGATGAAAAGAATGTGTGTTTATCACTGAATTGGTAATTAAGTCTTAAGGTATATCTGTCTTTGAGTATATTTAAATGGTTAACATTTTTCTTTCTTATTTGTTTATTTATTTGCATTTTCACAGCCGTGTATTTCATAATAGCTTCATTCCCGCATGGTAGATATGGAAACCAAGGGTCTGGGAGGGTAAGGGAGTATCATTTGTGGAACCAGCACAGGCTGTTGAAGCCTGAGAGATTTATTTAAATCTCAGAATGGACCCTCATGTAGAAAGAAAAGCAACAAGCTTTGTAGTGCTAGGCAGACAAGGTTGGTGTGACCATTTGACTGAAACCTTCAGTTCCACAAGCACCCTGATATCCAAGCTTGTGAGTTACAAAGGGAAAAGGTGGTTTTCTCTACTTGTTTAACATATAGCACACAAATCTTGCAGATATACACAGAGCTGGCCATTTTCTTCTATTTAGAAAGTCACTGGTGCTGGTTAATGTCGTGCTATTGTTTACTTTCTCTTCTTTCATCCTGCAGTTGGGAAGAATAGAAAGAAGACTCTGTTGTTCATTGTTTTTATTTTATTTTTTCAGATGCCTGTGGGAATTTTAACACACATCGTTGCAAAGTTGGTTACATCAAAAGTGATATCCAGTGACATCGAACTGTCATGCATGTATTTGACAGTGTTTGTTCAAGTTAAAAATAAAAGTTTGTTTTAAATGAATAAGCTGAAACGTGGGAAGATTTCTCAATAAATAGTGCTAACTCAGATCCTCCTTTACCTCTTTGTTTTGGCCCATCATTCCTTCATTGAAAAGTATTACTTTCCACCATTTGGTAAGATTGCTTGAAATTCTTTTACTACAGCCAAAAATCAAGTAAAATGTCAAGTTTAAAACAATTTTTGAAAAGAGAGAGATGGGGCTCATCTTTAGATCTGTGTGTTGTGGCCACTGAGCACTTGTAATATGGCTAGCCTGATTTAATATGTGCCGTAAGTGTGAAAAAAATATTGCATATCTATTATTATTATTATTATTTTTTTTCTTTGAGTCTGAGTCTCGCTCTGTCACCCAGGCTGGAGTGTTGTGGCACCATCTCGGCTCACTGCAACTTCCACCTCCCGGGTTCCAGCAATTCTGCTGCCTCACCCTCCCGAGTACCTGGGACTACAGGTGTGCACCACCACACCCAGCTAATTTTTTGTGTTTTTAATAGAGACAGGGTTTTCCCATGTTGGTCAGACTAGTCTGAAACTACTGACCTCAGGTGATCTGCCTGCCTCGGCCTCCCAACGTGCTGGATTACAGGCATGAGCCACCGCGCCCAGGCCCTTTTGGTGTTCTTTCTGCTTAGCTCTTATGAGATGAGTCCTTTTAAAACAGTATCTATTTTTTTTCCCATTATTTGGAGGTTTGAAGTGAATTTGGCAGGATTCATTAAACACCTTCCAGTGTCTGTCATTTACCACCTCAGCACTCAGTGATGACTGCATCCATTTCAACTCTGCACATTCTTTTCTAAGTAGCATTGACTACATTAAATCACTGAAATTCTACGTCTCTTCTTGGGAGGTTTTCACAACTACTTAGGTCTGAACTAGGTAACATTTTTATGACACTATCTCTACTGGCATGAGCCACTACTAGGTGGAAATAAGTGGACTCTGTCAACATCTTGCAGTTCCCATACTCCAGGGTGCCTCCACATTGGACTTACTATAGTGTTACTAACCCTAAAATTAAAAGTGCAAGACTTGTGTGGACCAAAAGGGCAGCCCTGGACACTAAGGCCTCAAAGAAAAGGTAGAGCTCGGCCGTGGACGGTGGCTCAGGCCCGTAGCCCTAGCACTTTGGGAGGCTAAGGCGGGTGGATCACAAGGTCATGAGATCGAGACCATCCTGGCCAATGTGGTGAAACGCTGTCTCTACTAAAAATAGAAAAACTAGCGGGGCGTGGTGGCCTGTGCCTGTCTTCCCAGCTACTGAGGAGGCTGAGGCAGGAGAATCACTGGAACCCAGGAGGCGGGGAATGCACCGAGCCGAGATTGTGCCACTGCACTCCAGCCTGGGTGAGCGAAGAAGACTCCGGTTTCAAAAAAAAAAAAAAAAAAAAAAAAGTCCGGATTCTGATTTGTCCTAGAGCTAAAAGGCCTTGATCATTCACTGGACACAGAATACATCAATCTGAAGTTTTCAGCAAATGGGCTTACAGCTCGCTGAGAGCCCCTCATTGACGCTTCCGGTCCCGCCCCCTGTCGCCTGCTAACCGGAATCTTTCCCGCCTTGTCTAAGTCCTCTCAGGCCAGCCTTGGTGGGGGGCTCCTGGGATTCGCTCCTTGCCCTTCCCACCTTAGGGTGTCCTCTGAGACAGACTCTTATTCCCTCAATAAGGAGACAGACTCTTACTCCCTCAGCGGCCAAACCCTCGCCTCCCCTCAGCCGTAGCCACCTCAGTGGCCACCGTCTTCACCGCGGTCACCTCAGCCTGCTCGCCACCCCAGTTGAGGTACTGATTGGTGTCATGTCTGCCACAGGGGACCGACACCCAACCGAAGGGGACCAGGAGGCCCCGGTAAGCCAGGAGGGAGCGCAGGCCGAGGCGGCCGGAGCTGGTAACCCGGAGGGCGGCGACTCCGGCCCCGACAGTAGAGACATGGTGCCTGCGGCCGAGGTGGTCGGAGTCGCAGGGCCCATGGAAGGCCTCGGGGAGGAGGAGGGTGAGCAGGCGGCAGGCCTGGCCACAGTCCACGGGGTTGGGAGCGCCGAGGAGGACCCGGACATCGGGCCCGCGGCCGAGGAAGAGGAAGAGGAGGAGGAGGAGGAGGAAGAAGAGAGGAACGAGGCGGGCAACCTCGACCTGGCGGCGATCATCCGTCGCTATCCCGCGGCGGGCATTAGTTTTGTGTTTCTGGATATGGTCCACTCCCTTCTCCTCCGCCTCTATCACAACGACCACATCGTGATAGCGAGCCGTCACCACAGCCGCCAGCTCTTGGGGCCCCGCGCTGCTGCACCCAACCGCAGGGGCGAGCCCTCCCTGCTGCTGGCGCTCCAGAGGCTGGGCGCGGGGGCCGCAGCCCTGGAAGGCCAGGGCCTGGGTCTGATCCAGGAGGCCGAGTCGGTCCCAGGGCCTGCGGTGCCAGGCGACCTGGCCGAGATGGCCAGGGAGCCCGCAGAAGAGGCCGCAGAGGAACCGGTGGAGGAGGCCACAGAGGAGGAGGCTGCAGAGCAGGCCACAGAGGAGGAGGCCGCAGAGGAGCCGGTGGAGGAGGCCACACAGGAGGAGGCTGCAGAGGAGAAGCCTGGAGAGGAGGCCACAGAGAAACCGGCCGCAGAGGAGGCCACGGCCCCCGAGGGTGAGGAACGGGCTAGCGGCAGCAGCGGGGAGGTGGGGACCCGTGTGTCCAAGGGCTCTGGGCAGGGCCGCGGTGCGGACACAGCTGGGGAAGCGGGTGGTGAAGGGGGAGTCGGGGCCTCGGGTGGTGAAGCAGGGGTCGGGGCACTCCTGAAACTTAAGGCCGAATGTGTCCCAGTGAGTCGAAACCCAATTCTCTAACGAAATCTATGGTTTTGAGAAAACTTGCCGCCCTCTACCAAGCTGTATTTGATAGGAGATTTGAGATCGTCGATGCCATTTGCGAGCCCGCAGATGAATGGCCGGGTAGATAGGGGTTCAGGAGGGAGCTCTGCAGGAAACAGAAGGGATACCCGCACGCAGAGAACAGGCAAATGGCAGGCATCCTTTTGGATTCATGGCTTTTCAAAGTGTAAAGATTCGTAGAAAGATGATCCTTCAAATGAAGTGATACAGGAGCCCTTGGTAAAACTGACACGTTCAGGGGGGTGAGGAACCAACGAGCTTCACCATAGAATTTGTCTTTTGAGGCAAACAAATATTTTCCCAACAAACTTCTGACCAAAACACCGTAGAATGAGACCAGACCCGATGATTCAGATCTCTTCTCCAAAAACGAGAAATAATCAGCAACTTTGGGTGGGAGATTTACTGGAAAAAAGGGAGATAGTGTCCCTGTGGAAGTGATCAAGCAGGAGCAACGCCAGGGCCATGGAACTGTTGTGAGAACCAGTAGAACGGTGCCCAGCTATTCCTTCCTTAGTTAACCCTATCCTGCTTCTCCTGAGGGTGGGGTACGGGATGCCGCTGCTAGTTGTAAATTGGGCTGTATTTTCTGTGAATGTCTGGTCCCAATGTGTGTATTATTCTTCACTAAAGGAGTCACTAAATCTCAGCCTGAAAAGTGGGATGAAGAGGCCCAAGATGCTGCAGGCGAGGAAGAGAAAGAACAAGAAAAAGAGAAGGATGCGGAAAACAAGGTGAAAAACTCCAAGGGGACCTAGATGCAGCAGAGAGGAAGCCGAGAAAATCCAGGTATCTGTGTATAGCTTTGAGAATCACTCGACTACTCCTGGCATTTACCTGTTGCTGATAGTTTTATTTAACAACAAAAAAGATTCCCAGTAAATTAATTAAGAAAAAGTTTAAAATTACCTTAAAAATTCAGTTTAGCTTACCTAAAATATTACTAGAATATTCATGTATCTAGTAATACGAACTGCAGTGTGTTCTGAAATATACTTCATGGCTACTCATTTGTTCGTGTTTGAGGTGTTTCGTCGTCTAGCTGCAAGACTGCTAACAAGTGGTAAATGTATCAGACCTACTACCAAGACCAATATTTGTGTAGAAAACAGTTGCCAGACACAGCCACTAACTTGGCTGGGCCACACGCATTAGTTGGGCCGTCATTACTTGACCACAGAAATGCAGGCTCCCATAGTAACGAGGAGACAACTCAATGCCTTTTACAAAGTGACTACTTACAAATAGCAAAAGGCTAAGAATTTCAAGTAGGACCACATTGAATGACTAATACCTAAATATTTACTTAGCTATATATTTTTGTATTTTATGTCACAGTCAGATGAAAAGAATGTGTGTTTATCACTGAATTGGTAATTAAGTCTTAAGGTATATCTGTCTTTGAGTATATTTAAATGGTTAACATTTTTCTTTCTTATTTGTTTATTTATTTGCATTTTCACAGCCGTGTATTTCATAATAGCTTCATTCCCGCATGGTAGATATGGAAACCAAGGGTCTGGGAGGGTAAGGGAGTATCATTTGTGGAACCAGCACAGGCTGTTGAAGCCTGAGAGATTTATTTAAATCTCAGAATGGACCCTCATGTAGAAAGAAAAGCAACAAGCTTTTGTAGTGCTAGGCAGACAAGGTTGGTGTGACCATTTGACTGAAACCTTCAGTTCCACAAGCACCCTGATATCCAAGCTTGTGAGTTACAAAGGGAAAAGGTGGTTTTCTCTACTTGTTTAACATATAGCACACAAATCTTGCAGATATACACAGAGCTGGCCATTTTCTTCTATTTAGAAAGTCACTGGTGCTGGTTAATGTCGTGCTATTGTTTACTTTCTCTTCTTTCATCCTGCAGTTGGGAAGAATAGAAAGAAGACTCTGTTGTTCATTGTTTTTATTTTATTTTTTCAGATGCCTGTGGGAATTTTAACACACATCGTTGCAAAGTTGGTTACATCAAAAGTGATATCCAGTGACATCGAACTGTCATGCATGTATTTGACAGTGTTTGTTCAAGTTAAAAATAAAAGTTTGTTTTAAATGAATAAGCTGAAACGTGGGAAGATTTCTCAATAAATAGTGCTAACTCAGATCCTCCTTTACCTCTTTGTTTTGGCCCATCATTCCTTCATTGAAAAGTATTACTTTCCACCATTTGGTAAGATTGCTTGAAATTCTTTTACTACAGCCAAAAATCAAGTAAAATGTCAAGTTTAAAACAATTTTTGAAAAGAGAGAGATGGGGCTCATCTTTAGATCTGTGTGTTGTGGCCACTGAGCACTTGTAATATGGCTAGCCTGATTTAATATGTGCCGTAAGTGTGAAAAAAATATTGCATATCTATTATTATTATTATTATTTTTTTCTTTGAGTCTGAGTCTCGCTCTGTCACCCAGGCTGGAGTGTTGTGGCACCATCTCGGCTCACTGCAACTTCCACCTCCCGGGTTCCAGCAATTCTGCTGCCTCACCCTCCCGAGTACCTGGGACTACAGGTGTGCACCACCACACCCAGCTAATTTTTTGTGTTTTTAATAGAGACAGGGTTTTCCCATGTTGGTCAGACTAGTCTGAAACTACTGACCTCAGGTGATCTGCCTGCCTCGGCCTCCCAACGTGCTGGATTACAGGCATGAGCCACCGCGCCCAGGCCCTTTTGGTGTTCTTTCTGCTTAGCTCTTATGAGATGAGTCCTTTTAAAACAGTATCTATTTTTTTTCCCATTATTTGGAGGTTTGAAGTGAATTTGGCAGGATTCATTAAACACCTTCCAGTGTCTGTCATTTACCACCTCAGCACTCAGTGATGACTGCATCCATTTCAACTCTGCACATTCTTTTCTAAGTAGCATTGACTACATTAAATCACTGAAATTCTACGTCTCTTCTTGGGAGGTTTTCACAACTACTTAGGTCTGAACTAGGTAACATTTTTATGACACTATCTCTACTGGCATGAGCCACTACTAGGTGGAAATAAGTGGACTCTGTCAACATCTTGCAGTTCCCATACTCCAGGGTGCCTCCACATTGGACTTACTATAGTGTTACTAACCCTAAAATTAAAAGTGCAAGACTTGTGTGGACCAAAAGGGCAGCCCTGGACACTAAGGCCTCAAAGAAAAGGTAGAGCTCGGCCGTGGACGGTGGCTCAGGCCCGTAGCCCTAGCACTTTGGGAGGCTAAGGCGGGTGGATCACAAGGTCATGAGATCGAGACCATCCTGGCCAATGTGGTGAAACGCTGTCTCTACTAAAAATAGAAAAACTAGCGGGGCGTGGTGGCCTGTGCCTGTCTTCCCAGCTACTGAGGAGGCTGAGGCAGGAGAATCACTGGAACCCAGGAGGCGGGGAATGCACCGAGCCGAGATTGTGCCACTGCACTCCAGCCTGGGTGAGCGAAGAAGACTCCGGTTTCAAAAAAAAAAAAAAAAAAAAAAAAAGTCCGGATTCTGATTTGTCCTAGAGCTAAAAGGCCTTGATCATTCACTGGACACAGAATACATCAATCTGAAGTTTTCAGCAAATGGGCTTACAGCTCGCTGAGAGCCCCTCATTGACGCTTCCGGTCCCGCCCCCTGTCGCCTGCTAACCGGAATCTTTCCCGCCTTGTCTAAGTCCTCTCAGGCCAGCCTTGGTGGGGGGCTCCTGGGATTCGCTCCTTGCCCTTCCCACCTTAGGGTGTCCTCTGAGACAGACTCTTATTCCCTCAATAAGGAGACAGACTCTTACTCCCTCAGCGGCCAAACCCTCGCCTCCCCTCAGCCGTAGCCACCTCAGTGGCCACCGTCTTCACCGCGGTCACCTCAGCCTGCTCGCCACCCCAGTTGAGGTACTGATTGGTGTCATGTCTGCCACAGGGGACCGACACCCAACCGAAGGGGACCAGGAGGCCCCGGTAAGCCAGGAGGGAGCGCAGGCCGAGGCGGCCGGAGCTGGTAACCCGGAGGGCGGCGACTCCGGCCCCGACAGTAGAGACATGGTGCCTGCGGCCGAGGTGGTCGGAGTCGCAGGGCCCATGGAAGGCCTCGGGGAGGAGGAGGGTGAGCAGGCGGCAGGCCTGGCCACAGTCCACGGGGTTGGGAGCGCCGAGGAGGACCCGGACATCGGGCCCGCGGCCGAGGAAGAGGAAGAGGAGGAGGAGGAGGAGGAAGAAGAGAGGAACGAGGCGGGCAACCTCGACCTGGCGGCGATCATCCGTCGCTATCCCGCGGCGGGCATTAGTTTTGTGTTTCTGGATATGGTCCACTCCCTTCTCCTCCGCCTCTATCACAACGACCACATCGTGATAGCGAGCCGTCACCACAGCCGCCAGCTCTTGGGGCCCCGCGCTGCTGCACCCAACCGCAGGGGCGAGCCCTCCCTGCTGCTGGCGCTCCAGAGGCTGGGCGCGGGGGCCGCAGCCCTGGAAGGCCAGGGCCTGGGTCTGATCCAGGAGGCCGAGTCGGTCCCAGGGCCTGCGGTGCCAGGCGACCTGGCCGAGATGGCCAGGGAGCCCGCAGAAGAGGCCGCAGAGGAACCGGTGGAGGAGGCCACAGAGGAGGAGGCTGCAGAGCAGGCCACAGAGGAGGAGGCCGCAGAGGAGCCGGTGGAGGAGGCCACACAGGAGGAGGCTGCAGAGGAGAAGCCTGGAGAGGAGGCCACAGAGAAACCGGCCGCAGAGGAGGCCACGGCCCCCGAGGGTGAGGAACGGGCTAGCGGCAGCAGCGGGGAGGTGGGGACCCGTGTGTCCAAGGGCTCTGGGCAGGGCCGCGGTGCGGACACAGCTGGGGAAGCGGGTGGTGAAGGGGGAGTCGGGGCCTCGGGTGGTGAAGCAGGGGTCGGGGCACTCCTGAAACTTAAGGCCGAATGTGTCCCAGTGAGTCGAAACCCAATTCTCTAACGAAATCTATGGTTTTGAGAAAACTTGCCGCCCTCTACCAAGCTGTATTTGATAGGAGATTTGAGATCGTCGATGCCATTTGCGAGCCCGCAGATGAATGGCCGGGTAGATAGGGGTTCAGGAGGGAGCTCTGCAGGAAACAGAAGGGATACCCGCACGCAGAGAACAGGCAAATGGCAGGCATCCTTTTGGATTCATGGCTTTTCAAAGTGTAAAGATTCGTAGAAAGATGATCCTTCAAATGAAGTGATACAGGAGCCCTTGGTAAAACTGACACGTTCAGGGGGGTGAGGAACCAACGAGCTTCACCATAGAATTTGTCTTTTGAGGCAAACAAATATTTTCCCAACAAACTTCTGACCAAAACACCGTAGAATGAGACCAGACCCGATGATTCAGATCTCTTCTCCAAAAACGAGAAATAATCAGCAACTTTGGGTGGGAGATTTACTGGAAAAAAGGGAGATAGTGTCCCTGTGGAAGTGATCAAGCAGGAGCAACGCCAGGGCCATGGAACTGTTGTGAGAACCAGTAGAACGGTGCCCAGCTATTCCTTCCTTAGTTAACCCTATCCTGCTTCTCCTGAGGGTGGGGTACGGGATGCCGCTGCTAGTTGTAAATTGGGCTGTATTTTCTGTGAATGTCTGGTCCCAATGTGTGTATTATTCTTCACTAAAGGAGTCACTAAATCTCAGCCTGAAAAGTGGGATGAAGAGGCCCAAGATGCTGCAGGCGAGGAAGAGAAAGAACAAGAAAAAGAGAAGGATGCGGAAAACAAGGTGAAAAACTCCAAGGGGACCTAGATGCAGCAGAGAGGAAGCCGAGAAAATCCAGGTATCTGTGTATAGCTTTGAGAATCACTCGACTACTCCTGGCATTTACCTGTTGCTGATAGTTTTATTTAACAACAAAAAAGATTCCCAGTAAATTAATTAAGAAAAAGTTTAAAATTACCTTAAAAATTCAGTTTAGCTTACCTAAAATATTACTAGAATATTCATGTATCTAGTAATACGAACTGCAGTGTGTTCTGAAATATACTTCATGGCTACTCATTTGTTCGTGTTTGAGGTGTTTCGTCGTCTAGCTGCAAGACTGCTAACAAGTGGTAAATGTATCAGACCTACTACCAAGACCAATATTTGTGTAGAAAACAGTTGCCAGACACAGCCACTAACTTGGCTGGGCCACACGCATTAGTTGGGCCGTCATTACTTGACCACAGAAATGCAGGCTCCCATAGTAACGAGGAGACAACTCAATGCCTTTTACAAAGTGACTACTTACAAATAGCAAAAGGCTAAGAATTTCAAGTAGGACCACATTGAATGACTAATACCTAAATATTTACTTAGCTATATATTTTTGTATTTTATGTCACAGTCAGATGAAAAGAATGTGTGTTTATCACTGAATTGGTAATTAAGTCTTAAGGTATATCTGTCTTTGAGTATATTTAAATGGTTAACATTTTTCTTTCTTATTTGTTTATTTATTTGCATTTTCACAGCCGTGTATTTCATAATAGCTTCATTCCCGCATGGTAGATATGGAAACCAAGGGTCTGGGAGGGTAAGGGAGTATCATTTGTGGAACCAGCACAGGCTGTTGAAGCCTGAGAGATTTATTTAAATCTCAGAATGGACCCTCATGTAGAAAGAAAAGCAACAAGCTTTTGTAGTGCTAGGCAGACAAGGTTGGTGTGACCATTTGACTGAAACCTTCAGTTCCACAAGCACCCTGATATCCAAGCTTGTGAGTTACAAAGGGAAAAGGTGGTTTTCTCTACTTGTTTAACATATAGCACACAAATCTTGCAGATATACACAGAGCTGGCCATTTTCTTCTATTTAGAAAGTCACTGGTGCTGGTTAATGTCGTGCTATTGTTTACTTTCTCTTCTTTCATCCTGCAGTTGGGAAGAATAGAAAGAAGACTCTGTTGTTCATTGTTTTTATTTTATTTTTTCAGATGCCTGTGGGAATTTTAACACACATCGTTGCAAAGTTGGTTACATCAAAAGTGATATCCAGTGACATCGAACTGTCATGCATGTATTTGACAGTGTTTGTTCAAGTTAAAAATAAAAGTTTGTTTTAAATGAATAAGCTGAAACGTGGGAAGATTTCTCAATAAATAGTGCTAACTCAGATCCTCCTTTACCTCTTTGTTTTGGCCCATCATTCCTTCATTGAAAAGTATTACTTTCCACCATTTGGTAAGATTGCTTGAAATTCTTTTACTACAGCCAAAAATCAAGTAAAATGTCAAGTTTAAAACAATTTTTGAAAAGAGAGAGATGGGGCTCATCTTTAGATCTGTGTGTTGTGGCCACTGAGCACTTGTAATATGGCTAGCCTGATTTAATATGTGCCGTAAGTGTGAAAAAAATATTGCATATCTATTATTATTATTTTTTTTTTTTTCTTTGAGTCTGAGTCTCGCTCTGTCACCCAGGCTGGAGTGTTGTGGCACCATCTCGGCTCACTGCAACTTCCACCTCCCGGGTTCCAGCAATTCTGCTGCCTCACCCTCCCGAGTACCTGGGACTACAGGTGTGCACCACCACACCCAGCTAATTTTTTGTGTTTTTAATAGAGACAGGGTTTTCCCATGTTGGTCAGACTAGTCTGAAACTACTGACCTCAGGTGATCTGCCTGCCTCGGCCTCCCAACGTGCTGGATTACAGGCATGAGCCACCGCGCCCAGGCCCTTTTGGTGTTCTTTCTGCTTAGCTCTTATGAGATGAGTCCTTTTAAAACAGTATCTATTTTTTTTCCCATTATTTGGAGGTTTGAAGTGAATTTGGCAGGATTCATTAAACACCTTCCAGTGTCTGTCATTTACCACCTCAGCACTCAGTGATGACTGCATCCATTTCAACTCTGCACATTCTTTTCTAAGTAGCATTGACTACATTAAATCACTGAAATTCTACGTCTCTTCTTGGGAGGTTTTCACAACTACTTAGGTCTGAACTAGGTAACATTTTTATGACACTATCTCTACTGGCATGAGCCACTACTAGGTGGAAATAAGTGGACTCTGTCAACATCTTGCAGTTCCCATACTCCAGGGTGTCTCCACATTGGACTTACTATAGTGTTACTAAACCTAAAATTAAAAGTGCAAGACTTGTGTGGACCAAAAGGGCAGCCCTGGACACTAAGGCCTCAAAGAAAAGGTAGAGCTCGGCCGTGGACGGTGGCTCAGGCCCGTAGCCCTAGCACTTTGGGAGGCTAAGGCGGGTGGATCACAAGGTCATGAGATCGAGACCATCCTGGCCAATGTGGTGAAACGCTGTCTCTACTAAAAATAGAAAAACTAGCGGGGCGTGGTGGCCTGTGCCTGTCTTCCCAGCTACTGAGGAGGCTGAGGCAGGAGAATCACTGGAACCCAGGAGGCGGGGAATGCACCGAGCCGAGATTGTGCCACTGCACTCCAGCCTGGGTGAGCGAAGAAGACTCCGGTTTCAAAAAAAAAAAAAAAAAAAAAAAAAAAAGTCCGGATTCTGATTTGTCCTAGAGCTAAAAGGCCTTGATCATTCACTGGACACAGAATACATCAATCTGAAGTTTTCAGCAAATGGGCTTACAGCTCGCTGAGAGCCCCTCATTGACGCTTCCGGTCCCGCCCCCTGTCGCCTGCTAACCGGAATCTTTCCCGCCTTGTCTAAGTCCTCTCAGGCCAGCCTTGGTGGGGGGCTCCTGGGATTCGCTCCTTGCCCTTCCCACCTTAGGGTGTCCTCTGAGACAGACTCTTATTCCCTCAATAAGGAGACAGACTCTTACTCCCTCAGCGGCCAAACCCTCGCCTCCCCTCAGCCGTAGCCACCTCAGTGGCCACCGTCTTCACCGCGGTCACCTCAGCCTGCTCGCCACCCCAGTTGAGGTACTGATTGGTGTCATGTCTGCCACAGGGGACCGACACCCAACCGAAGGGGACCAGGAGGCCCCGGTAAGCCAGGAGGGAGCGCAGGCCGAGGCGGCCGGAGCTGGTAACCCGGAGGGCGGCGACTCCGGCCCCGACAGTAGAGACATGGTGCCTGCGGCCGAGGTGGTCGGAGTCGCAGGGCCCATGGAAGGCCTCGGGGAGGAGGAGGGTGAGCAGGCGGCAGGCCTGGCCACAGTCCACGGGGTTGGGAGCGCCGAGGAGGACCCGGACATCGGGCCCGCGGCCGAGGAAGAGGAAGAGGAGGAGGAGGAGGAGGAAGAAGAGAGGAACGAGGCGGGCAACCTCGACCTGGCGGCGATCATCCGTCGCTATCCCGCGGCGGGCATTAGTTTTGTGTTTCTGGATATGGTCCACTCCCTTCTCCTCCGCCTCTATCACAACGACCACATCGTGATAGCGAGCCGTCACCACAGCCGCCAGCTCTTGGGGCCCCGCGCTGCTGCACCCAACCGCAGGGGCGAGCCCTCCCTGCTGCTGGCGCTCCAGAGGCTGGGCGCGGGGGCCGCAGCCCTGGAAGGCCAGGGCCTGGGTCTGATCCAGGAGGCCGAGTCGGTCCCAGGGCCTGCGGTGCCAGGCGACCTGGCCGAGATGGCCAGGGAGCCCGCAGAAGAGGCCGCAGAGGAACCGGTGGAGGAGGCCACAGAGGAGGAGGCTGCAGAGCAGGCCACAGAGGAGGAGGCCGCAGAGGAGCCGGTGGAGGAGGCCACACAGGAGGAGGCTGCAGAGGAGAAGCCTGGAGAGGAGGCCACAGAGAAACCGGCCGCAGAGGAGGCCACGGCCCCCGAGGGTGAGGAACGGGCTAGCGGCAGCAGCGGGGAGGTGGGGACCCGTGTGTCCAAGGGCTCTGGGCAGGGCCGCGGTGCGGACACAGCTGGGGAAGCGGGTGGTGAAGGGGGAGTCGGGGCCTCGGGTGGTGAAGCAGGGGTCGGGGCACTCCTGAAACTTAAGGCCGAATGTGTCCCAGTGAGTCGAAACCCAATTCTCTAACGAAATCTATGGTTTGAGAAAACTTGCCGCCCTCTACCAAGCTGTATTTGATAGGAGATTTGAGATCGTCGATGCCATTTGCGAGCCCGCAGATGAATGGCCGGGTAGATAGGGGTTCAGGAGGGAGCTCTGCAGGAAACAGAAGGGATACCCGCACGCAGAGAACAGGCAAATGGCAGGCATCCTTTTGGATTCATGGCTTTCAAAGTGTAAAGATTCGTAGAAAGATGATCCTTCAAATGAAGTGATACAGGAGCCCTTGGTAAAACTGACACGTTCAGGGGGGTGAGGAACCAACGAGCTTCACCATAGAATTTGTCTTTTGAGGCAAACAAATATTTTCCCAACAAACTTCTGACCAAAACACCGTAGAATGAGACCAGACCCGATGATTCAGATCTCTTCTCCAAAAACGAGAAATAATCAGCAACTTTGGGTGGGAGATTTACTGGAAAAAAGGGAGATAGTGTCCCTGTGGAAGTGATCAAGCAGGAGCAACGCCAGGGCCATGGAACTGTTGTGAGAACCAGTAGAACGGTGCCCAGCTATTCCTTCCTTAGTTAACCCTATCCTGCTTCTCCTGAGGGTGGGGTACGGGATGCCGCTGCTAGTTGTAAATTGGGCTGTATTTTCTGTGAATGTCTGGTCCCAATGTGTGTATTATTCTTCACTAAAGGAGTCACTAAATCTCAGCCTGAAAAGTGGGATGAAGAGGCCCAAGATGCTGCAGGCGAGGAAGAGAAAGAACAAGAAAAAGAGAAGGATGCGGAAAACAAGGTGAAAAACTCCAAGGGGACCTAGATGCAGCAGAGAGGAAGCCGAGAAAATCCAGGTATCTGTGTATAGCTTTGAGAATCACTCGACTACTCCTGGCATTTACCTGTTGCTGATAGTTTTATTTAACAACAAAAAAGATTCCCAGTAAATTAATTAAGAAAAAGTTTAAAATTACCTTAAAAATTCAGTTTAGCTTACCTAAAATATTACTAGAATATTCATGTATCTAGTAATACGAACTGCAGTGTGTTCTGAAATATACTTCATGGCTACTCATTTGTTCATGTTTGAGGTGTTTCGTCGTCTAGCTGCAAGACTGCTAACAAGTGGTAAATGTATCAGACCTACTACCAAGACCAATATTTGTGTAGAAAACAGTTGCCAGACACAGCCACTAACTTGGCTGGGCCACACGCATTAGTTGGGCCGTCATTACTTGACCACAGAAATGCAGGCTCCCATAGTAACGAGGAGACAACTCAATGCCTTTTACAAAGTGACTACTTACAAATAGCAAAAGGCTAAGAATTTCAAGTAGGACCACATTGAATGACTAATACCTAAATATTTACTTAGCTATATATTTTTGTATTTTATGTCACAGTCAGATGAAAAGAATGTGTGTTTATCACTGAATTGGTAATTAAGTCTTAAGGTATATCTGTCTTTGAGTATATTTAAATGGTTAACATTTTTCTTTCTTATTTGTTTATTTATTTGCATTTTCACAGCCGTGTATTTCATAATAGCTTCATTCCCGCATGGTAGATATGGAAACCAAGGGTCTGGGAGGGTAAGGGAGTATCATTTGTGGAACCAGCACAGGCTGTTGAAGCCTGAGAGATTTATTTAAATCTCAGAATGGACCCTCATGTAGAAAGAAAAGCAACAAGCTTTTGTAGTGCTAGGCAGACAAGGTTGGTGTGACCATTTGACTGAAACCTTCAGTTCCACAAGCACCCTGATATCCAAGCTTGTGAGTTACAAAGGGAAAAGGTGGTTTTCTCTACTTGTTTAACATATAGCACACAAATCTTGCAGATATACACAGAGCTGGCCATTTTCTTCTATTTAGAAAGTCACTGGTGCTGGTTAATGTCGTGCTATTGTTTACTTTCTCTTCTTTCATCCTGCAGTTGGGAAGAATAGAAAGAAGACTCTGTTGTTCATTGTTTTTATTTTATTTTTTCAGATGCCTGTGGGAATTTTAACACACATCGTTGCAAAGTTGGTTACATCAAAAGTGATATCCAGTGACATCGAACTGTCATGCATGTATTTGACAGTGTTTGTTCAAGTTAAAAATAAAAGTTTGTTTTAAATGAATAAGCTGAAACGTGGGAAGATTTCTCAATAAATAGTGCTAACTCAGATCCTCCTTTACCTCTTTGTTTTGGCCCATCATTCCTTCATTGAAAAGTATTACTTTCCACCATTTGGTAAGATTGCTTGAAATTCTTTTACTACAGCCAAAAATCAAGTAAAATGTCAAGTTTAAAACAATTTTTGAAAAGAGAGAGATGGGGCTCATCTTTAGATCTGTGTGTTGTGGCCACTGAGCACTTGTAATATGGCTAGCCTGATTTAATATGTGCCGTAAGTGTGAGAAAAAATTGCATATCTATTATTATTATTATTATTTTTTCTTTGAGTCTGAGTCTCGCTCTGTCACCCAGGCTGGAGTGTTGTGGCACCATCTCGGCTCACTGCAACTTCCACCTCCCGGGTTCCAGCAATTCTGCTGCCTCACCCTCCCGAGTACCTGGGACTACAGGTGTGCACCACCACACCCAGCTAATTTTTTGTGTTTTTAGTAGAGACAGCGTTTTCCCATGTTGGTCAGACTAGTCTGAAACTACTGACCTCAGGTGATCTGCCTGCCTCGGCCTCCCAACGTGCTGGATTACAGGCATGAGCCACCGCGCCCAGGCCCTTTCGGTGTTCTTTCTGCTTAGCTCTTATGAGATGAGTCCTTTTAAAACAGTATCTATTTTTTTTCCCATTATTTGGAGGTTTGAAGTGAATTTGGCAGGATTCATTAAACACCTTCCAGTGTCTGTCATTTACCACCTCAGCACTCAGTGATGACTGCATCCATTTCAACTCTGCACATTCTTTTCTAAGTAGCATTGACTACATTAAATCACTGAAATTCTACGTCTCTTCTTGGGAGGTTTTCACAACTACTTAGGTCTGAACTAGGTAACATTTTTATGACACTATCTCTACTGGCATGAGCCACTACTAGGTGGAAATAAGTGGACTCTGTCAACATCTTGCAGTTCCCATACTCCAGGGTGCCTCCACATTGGACTTACTATAGTGTTACTAACCCTAAAATTAAAAGTGCAAGACTTGTGTGGACCAAAAGGGCAGCCCTGGACACTAAGGCCTCAAAGAAAAGGTAGAGCTCGGCCGTGGACGGTGGCTCAGGCCCGTAGCCCTAGCACTTTGGGAGGCTAAGGCGGGTGGATCACAAGGTCATGAGATCGAGACCATCCTGGCCAATGTGGTGAAACGCTGTCTCTACTAAAAATAGAAAAACTAGCGGGGCGTGGTGGCCTGTGCCTGTCTTCCCAGCTACTGAGGAGGCTGAGGCAGGAGAATCACTGGAACCCAGGAGGCGGGGATTGCACCGAGCCGAGATTGTGCCACTGCACTCCAGCCTGGGTGAGCGAAGAAGACTCCGGTTTCAAAAAAAAAAAAAAAAAAAAAAAAAAAAGTCCGGATTCCGATTTGTCCTAGAGCTAAAAGGCCTTGATCATTCACTGGACACAGAATACGTCAATCTGCAGTTTTCAGCAAATGGGCTTACAGCTCGCTGAGAGCCCCTCATTGACGCTTCCGGTCCCGCCCCCTGTCGCCTGCCAACCGGAATCTTTCCCGCCTTGTGTAAGTCCTCTCAGGCCAGCCTTGGTGGGGGGCTACTGGGATTCGCTCCTTGCCCTTCCCACCTTAGGGTGTCCTCTGAGACAGACTCTTATTCCCTCAATAAGGAGACAGACTCTTACTCCCTCAGCGGCCAAACCCTCGCCTCCCCTCAGCCGTAGCCACCTCAGTGGCCACCGTCTTCACCGCGGTCACCTCAGCCTGCTCGCCACCCCCAGTTGAGGTACTGATTGGTGTCATGTCTGCCACAGGGGACCGACACCCAACCGAAGGGGACCAGGAGGCCCCGGTAAGCCAGGAGGGAGCGCAGGCCGAGGCGGCCGGAGCTGGTAACCCGGAGGGCGGCGACTCCGGCCCCGACAGTAGAGACATGGTGCCTGCGGCCGAGGTGGTCGGAGTCGCAGGGCCCATGGAAGGCCTCGGGGAGGAGGAGGGTGAGCAGGCGGCAGGCCTGGCCACAGTCCACGGGGTTGGGAGCGCCGAGGAGGACCCGGACATCGGGCCCGCGGCCGAGGAAGAGGAAGAGGAGGAGGAGGAGGAAGAAGAAGAGAGGAACGAGGCGGGCAACCTCGACCTGGCGGCGATCATCCGTCGCTATCCCGCGGCGGGCATTAGTTTTGTGTTTCTGGATATGGTCCACTCCCTTCTCCTCCGCCTCTATCACAACGACCACATCGTGATAGCGAGCCGTCACCACAGCCGCCAGCTCTTGGGGCCCCGCGCTGCTGCACCCAACCGCAGGGGCGAGCCCTCCCTGCTGCTGGCGCTCCAGAGGCTGGGCGCGGGGGCCGCAGCCCTGGAAGGCCAGGGCCTGGGTCTGATCCAGGAGGCCGAGTCGGTCCCAGGGCCTGCGGTGCCAGGCGACCTGGCCGAGATGGCCAGGGAGCCCACAGAGGAGGCCGCAGAGGAGCCGGTGGAGGAGGCCACAGAGGCGGAGGCTGCAGAGGAGGCCACAGAGGAGAAGCCCGCAGAAGAGGCCGCAGAGGAACCGGTGGAGGAGGCCACAGAGGAGGAGGCTGCAGAGCAGGCCACAGAGGAGGAGGCCGCAGAGGAGCCGGTGGAGGAGGCCACACAGGAGGAGGCTGCAGAGGAGAAGCCTGGAGAGGAGGCCACAGAGAAACCGGCCGCAGAGGAGGCCACGGCCCCCGAGGGTGAGGAACGGGCTAGCGGCAGCAGTGGGGAGGTGGGGACCCGTGTGTCCAAGGGCTCTGGGCAGGGCCGCGGTGCGGACACAGCTGGGGAAGCGGGTGGTGAAGGGGGAGTCGGGGCCTCGGGTGGTGAAGCAGGGGTCGGGGCACTCCTGAAACTTAAGGCCGAATGTGTCCCAGTGAGTCGAAACCCAATTCTCTAACGAAATCTATGGTTTTGAGAAAACTTGCCGCCCTCTACCAAGCTGTATTTGATAGGAGATTTGAGATCGTCGATGCCATTTGCGAGCCCGCAGATGAATGGCCGGGTAGATAGGGGTTCAGGGAGGGAGCTCTGCAGGAAACAGAAGGGATACCCGCACGCAGAGAACAGGCAAATGGCAGGCATCCTTTTGGATTCATGGCTTTTCAAAGTGTAAAGATTCGTAGAAAGATGATCCTTCAAATGAAGTGATACAGGAGCCCTTGGTAAAACTGACACGTTCAGGGGGGTGAGGAACCAACGAGCTTCACCATAGAATTTGTCTTTTGAGGCAAACAAATATTTTCCCAACAAACTTCTGACCAAAACACCGTAGAATGAGACCAGACCCGATGATTCAGATCTCTTCTCCAAAAACGAGAAATAATCAGCAACTTTGGGTGGGAGATTTACTGGAAAAAAGGGAGATAGTGTCCCTGTGGAAGTGATCAAGCAGGAGCAACGCCAGGGCCATGGAACTGTTGTGAGAACCAGTAGAACGGTGCCCAGCTATTCCTTCCTTAGTTAACCCTATCCTGCTTCTCCTGAGGGTGGGGTACGGGATGCCGCTGCTAGTTGTAAATTGGGCTGTATTTTCTGTGAATGTCTGGTCCCAATGTGTGTATTATTCTTCACTAAAGGAGTCACTAAATCTCAGCCTGAAAAGTGCGATGAAGAGGCCCAAGATGCTGCAGGCGAGGAAGAGAAAGAACAAGAAAAAGAGAAGGATGCGGAAAACAAGGTGAAAAACTCCAAGGGGACCTAGATGCAGCAGAGAGGAAGCCGAGAAAATCCAGGTATCTGTGTATAGCTTTGAGAATCACTCGACTACTCCTGGCATTTACCTGTTGCTGATAGTTTTATTTAACAACAAAAAAGATTCCCAGTAAATTAATTAAGAAAAAGTTTAAAATTACCTTAAAAATTCAGTTTAGCTTACCTAAAATATTACTAGAATATTCATGTATCTAGTAATACGAACTGCAGTGTGTTCTGAAATATACTTCATGGCTACTCATTTGTTCATGTTTGAGGTGTTTCGTCGTCTAGCTGCAAGACTGCTAACAAGTGGTAAATGTATCAGACCTACTACCAAGACCAATATTTGTGTAGAAAACAGTTGCCAGACACAGCCACTAACTTGGCTGGGCCACACGCATTAGTTGGGCCGTCATTACTTGACCACAGAAATGCAGGCTCCCATAGTAACGAGGAGACAACTCAATGCCTTTTACAAAGTGACTACTTACAAATAGCAAAAGGCTAAGAATTTCAAGTAGGACCACATTGAATGACTAATACCTAAATATTTACTTAGCTATATATTTTTGTATTTTATGTCACAGTCAGATGAAAAGAATGTGTGTTTATCACTGAATTGGTAATTAAGTCTTAAGGTATATCTGTCTTTGAGTATATTTAAATGGTTAACATTTTTCTTTCTTATTTGTTTATTTATTTGCATTTTCACAGCCGTGTATTTCATAATAGCTTCATTCCCGCATGGTAGATATGGAAACCAAGGGTCTGGGAGGGTAAGGGAGTATCATTTGTGGAACCAGCACAGGCTGTTGAAGCCTGAGAGATTTATTTAAATCTCAGAATGGACCCTCATGTAGAAAGAAAAGCAACAAGCTTTTGTAGTGCTAGGCAGACAAGGTTGGTGTGACCATTTGACTGAAACCTTCAGTTCCACAAGCACCCTGATATCCAAGCTTGTGAGTTACAAAGGGAAAAGGTGGTTTTCTCTACTTGTTTAACATATAGCACACAAATCTTGCAGATATACACAGAGCTGGCCATTTTCTTCTATTTAGAAAGTCACTGGTGCTGGTTAATGTCGTGCTATTGTTTACTTTCTCTTCTTTCATCCTGCAGTTGGGAAGAATAGAAAGAAGACTCTGTTGTTCATTGTTTTTATTTTATTTTTTCAGATGCCTGTGGGAATTTTAACACACATCGTTGCAAAGTTGGTTACATCAAAAGTGATATCCAGTGACATCGAACTGTCATGCATGTATTTGACAGTGTTTGTTCAAGTTAAAAATAAAAGTTTGTTTTAAATGAATAAGCTGAAACGTGGGAAGATTTCTCAATAAATAGTGCTAACTCAGATCCTCCTTTACCTCTTTGTTTTGGCCCATCATTCCTTCATTGAAAAGTATTACTTTCCACCATTTGGTAAGATTGCTTGAAATTCTTTTACTACAGCCAAAAATCAAGTAAAATGTCAAGTTTAAAACAATTTTTGAAAAGAGAGAGATGGGGCTCATCTTTAGATCTGTGTGTTGTGGCCACTGAGCACTTGTAATATGGCTAGCCTGATTTAATATGTGCCGTAAGTGTGAGAAAAAATTGCATATCTATTATTATTATTATTATTTTTTCTTTGAGTCTGAGTCTCGCTCTGTCACCCAGGCTGGAGTGTTGTGGCACCATCTCGGCTCACTGCAACTTCCACCTCCCGGGTTCCAGCAATTCTGCTGCCTCACCCTCCCGAGTACCTGGGACTACAGGTGTGCACCACCACACCCAGCTAATTTTTTGTGTTTTTAGTAGAGACAGCGTTTTCCCATGTTGGTCAGACTAGTCTGAAACTACTGACCTCAGGTGATCTGCCTGCCTCGGCCTCCCAACGTGCTGGATTACAGGCATGAGCCACCGCGCCCAGGCCCTTTTCGGTGTTCTTTCTGCTTAGCTCTTATGAGATGAGTCCTTTTAAAACAGTATCTATTTTTTTTCCCATTATTTGGAGGTTTGAAGTGAATTTGGCAGGATTCATTAAACACCTTCCAGTGTCTGTCATTTACCACCTCAGCACTCAGTGATGACTGCATCCATTTCAACTCTGCACATTCTTTTCTAAGTAGCATTGACTACATTAAATCACTGAAATTCTACGTCTCTTCTTGGGAGGTTTTCACAACTACTTAGGTCTGAACTAGGTAACATTTTTATGACACTATCTCTACTGGCATGAGCCACTACTAGGTGGAAATAAGTGGACTCTGTCAACATCTTGCAGTTCCCATACTCCAGGGTGCCTCCACATTGGACTTACTATAGTGTTACTAACCCTAAAATTAAAAGTGCAAGACTTGTGTGGACCAAAAGGGCAGCCCTGGACACTAAGGCCTCAAAGAAAAGGTAGAGCTCGGCCGTGGACGGTGGCTCAGGCCCGTAGCCCTAGCACTTTGGGAGGCTAAGGCGGGTGGATCACAAGGTCATGAGATCGAGACCATCCTGGCCAATGTGGTGAAACGCTGTCTCTACTAAAAATAGAAAAACTAGCGGGGCGTGGTGGCCTGTGCCTGTCTTCCCAGCTACTGAGGAGGCTGAGGCAGGAGAATCACTGGAACCCAGGAGGCGGGGATTGCACCGAGCCGAGATTGTGCCACTGCACTCCAGCCTGGGTGAGCGAAGAAGACTCCGGTTTCAAAAAAAAAAAAAAAAAAAAAAAAAAAGTCCGGATTCCGATTTGTCCTAGAGCTAAAAGGCCTTGATCATTCACTGGACACAGAATACGTCAATCTGCAGTTTTCAGCAAATGGGCTTACAGCTCGCTGAGAGCCCCTCATTGACGCTTCCGGTCCCGCCCCCTGTTGCCTGCCAACCGGAATCTTTCCCGCCTTGTGTAAGTCCTCTCAGGCCAGCCTTGGTGGGGGGCTACTGGGATTCGCTCCTTGCCCTTCCCACCTTAGGGTGTCCTCTGAGACAGACTCTTATTCCCTCAATAAGGAGACAGACTCTTACTCCCTCAGCGGCCAAACCCTCGCCTCCCCTCAGCCGTAGCCACCTCAGTGGCCACCGTCTTCACCGCGGTCACCTCAGCCTGCTCGCCACCCCAGTTGAGGTACTGATTGGTGTCATGTCTGCCACAGGGGACCGACACCCAACCGAAGGGGACCAGGAGGCCCCGGTAAGCCAGGAGGGAGCGCAGGCCGAGGCGGCCGGAGCTGGTAACCCGGAGGGCGGCGACTCCGGCCCCGACAGTAGAGACATGGTGCCTGCGGCCGAGGTGGTCGGAGTCGCAGGGCCCATGGAAGGCCTCGGGGAGGAGGAGGGTGAGCAGGCGGCAGGCCTGGCCACAGTCCACGGGGTTGGGAGCGCCGAGGAGGACCCGGACATCGGGCCCGCGGCCGAGGAAGAGGAAGAGGAGGAGGAGGAGGAAGAAGAAGAGAGGAACGAGGCGGGCAACCTCGACCTGGCGGCGATCATCCGTCGCTATCCCGCGGCGGGCATTAGTTTTGTGTTTCTGGATATGGTCCACTCCCTTCTCCTCCGCCTCTATCACAACGACCACATCGTGATAGCGAGCCGTCACCACAGCCGCCAGCTCTTGGGGCCCCGCGCTGCTGCACCCAACCGCAGGGGCGAGCCCTCCCTGCTGCTGGCGCTCCAGAGGCTGGGCGCGGGGGCCGCAGCCCTGGAAGGCCAGGGCCTGGGTCTGATCCAGGAGGCCGAGTCGGTCCCAGGGCCTGCGGTGCCAGGCGACCTGGCCGAGATGGCCAGGGAGCCCACAGAGGAGGCCGCAGAGGAGCCGGTGGAGGAGGCCACAGAGGCGGAGGCTGCAGAGGAGGCCACAGAGGAGAAGCCCGCAGAAGAGGCCGCAGAGGAACCGGTGGAGGAGGCCACAGAGGAGGAGGCTGCAGAGCAGGCCACAGAGGAGGAGGCCGCAGAGGAGCCGGTGGAGGAGGCCACACAGGAGGAGGCTGCAGAGGAGAAGCCTGGAGAGGAGGCCACAGAGAAACCGGCCGCAGAGGAGGCCACGGCCCCCGAGGGTGAGGAACGGGCTAGCGGCAGCAGTGGGGAGGTGGGGACCCGTGTGTCCAAGGGCTCTGGGCAGGGCCGCGGTGCGGACACAGCTGGGGAAGCGGGTGGTGAAGGGGGAGTCGGGGCCTCGGGTGGTGAAGCAGGGGTCGGGGCACTCCTGAAACTTAAGGCCGAATGTGTCCCAGTGAGTCGAAACCCAATTCTCTAACGAAATCTATGGTTTTGAGAAAACTTGCCGCCCTCTACCAAGCTGTATTTGATAGGAGATTTGAGATCGTCGATGCCATTTGCGAGCCCGCAGATGGATGGCCGGGTAGATAGGGGTTCAGGAGGGAGCTCTGCAGGAAACAGAAGGGATACCCGCACGCAGAGAACAGGCAAATGGCAGGCATCCTTTTGGATTCATGGCTTTTCAAAGTGTAAAGATTCGTAGAAAGATGATCCTTCAAATGAAGTGATACAGGAGCCCTTGGTAAAACTGACACGTTCAGGGGGGTGAGGAACCAACGAGCTTCACCATAGAATTTGTCTTTTGAGGCAAACAAATATTTTCCCAACAAACTTCTGACCAAAACACCGTAGAATGAGACCAGACCCGATGATTCAGATCTCTTCTCCAAAAACGAGAAATAATCAGCAACTTTGGGTGGGAGATTTACTGGAAAAAAGGGAGATAGTGTCCCTGTGGAAGTGATCAAGCAGGAGCAACGCCAGGGCCATGGAACTGTTGTGAGAACCAGTAGAACGGTGCCCAGCTATTCCTTCCTTAGTTAACCCTATCCTGCTTCTCCTGAGGGTGGGGTACGGGATGCCGCTGCTAGTTGTAAATTGGGCTGTATTTTCTGTGAATGTCTGGTCCCAATGTGTGTATTATTCTTCACTAAAGGAGTCACTAAATCTCAGCCTGAAAAGTGGGATGAAGAGGCCCAAGATGCTGCAGGCGAGGAAGAGAAAGAACAAGAAAAAGAGAAGGATGCGGAAAACAAGGTGAAAAACTCCAAGGGGACCTAGATGCAGCAGAGAGGAAGCCGAGAAAATCCAGGTATCTGTGTATAGCTTTGAGAATCACTCGACTACTCCTGGCATTTACCTGTTGCTGATAGTTTTATTTAACAACAAAAAAGATTCCCAGTAAATTAATTAAGAAAAAGTTTAAAATTACCTTAAAAATTCAGTTTAGCTTACCTAAAATATTACTAGAATATTCATGTATCTAGTAATACGAACTGCAGTGTGTTCTGAAATATACTTCATGGCTACTCATTTGTTCATGTTTGAGGTGTTTCGTCGTCTAGCTGCAAGACTGCTAACAAGTGGTAAATGTATCAGACCTACTACCAAGACCAATATTTGTGTAGAAAACAGTTGCCAGACACAGCCACTAACTTGGCTGGGCCACACGCATTAGTTGGGCCGTCATTACTTGACCACAGAAATGCAGGCTCCCATAGTAACGAGGAGACAACTCAATGCCTTTTACAAAGTGACTACTTACAAATAGCAAAAGGCTAAGAATTTCAAGTAGGACCACATTGAATGACTAATACCTAAATATTTACTTAGCTATATATTTTTGTATTTTATGTCACAGTCAGATGAAAAGAATGTGTGTTTATCACTGAATTGGTAATTAAGTCTTAAGGTATATCTGTCTTTGAGTATATTTAAATGGTTAACATTTTTCTTTCTTATTTGTTTATTTATTTGCATTTTCACAGCCGTGTATTTCATAATAGCTTCATTCCCGCATGGTAGATATGGAAACCAAGGGTCTGGGAGGGTAAGGGAGTATCATTTGTGGAACCAGCACAGGCTGTTGAAGCCTGAGAGATTTATTTAAATCTCAGAATGGACCCTCATGTAGAAAGAAAAGCAACAAGCTTTTGTAGTGCTAGGCAGACAAGGTTGGTGTGACCATTTGACTGAAACCTTCAGTTCCACAAGCACCCTGATATCCAAGCTTGTGAGTTACAAAGGGAAAAGGTGGTTTTCTCTACTTGTTTAACATATAGCACACAAATCTTGCAGATATACACAGAGCTGGCCATTTTCTTCTATTTAGAAAGTCACTGGTGCTGGTTAATGTCGTGCTATTGTTTACTTTCTCTTCTTTCATCCTGCAGTTGGGAAGAATAGAAAGAAGACTCTGTTGTTCATTGTTTTTATTTTATTTTTTCAGATGCCTGTGGGAATTTTAACACACATCGTTGCAAAGTTGGTTACATCAAAAGTGATATCCAGTGACATCGAACTGTCATGCATGTATTTGACAGTGTTTGTTCAAGTTAAAAATAAAAGTTTGTTTTAAATGAATAAGCTGAAACGTGGGAAGATTTCTCAATAAATAGTGCTAACTCAGATCCTCCTTTACCTCTTTGTTTTGGCCCATCATTCCTTCATTGAAAAGTATTACTTTCCACCATTTGGTAAGATTGCTTGAAATTCTTTTACTACAGCCAAAAATCAAGTAAAATGTCAAGTTTAAAACAATTTTTGAAAAGAGAGAGATGGGGCTCATCTTTAGATCTGTGTGTTGTGGCCACTGAGCACTTGTAATATGGCTAGCCTGATTTAATATGTGCCGTAAGTGTGAGAAAAAATTGCATATCTATTATTATTATTATTATTTTTTCTTTGAGTCTGAGTCTCGCTCTGTCACCCAGGCTGGAGTGTTGTGGCACCATCTCGGCTCACTGCAACTTCCACCTCCCGGGTTCCAGCAATTCTGCTGCCTCACCCTCCCGAGTACCTGGGACTACAGGTGTGCACCACCACACCCAGCTAATTTTTTGTGTTTTTAGTAGAGACAGGGTTTTCCCATGTTGGTCAGACTAGTCTGAAACTACTGACCTCAGGTGATCTGCCTGCCTCGGCCTCCCAACGTGCTGGATTACAGGCATGAGCCACCGCGCCCAGGCCCTTTTGGTGTTCTTTCTGCTTAGCTCTTATGAGATGAGTCCTTTTAAAACAGTATCTATTTTTTTTTCCCATTATTTGGAGGTTTGAAGTGAATTTGGCAGGATTCATTAAACACCTTCCAGTGTCTGTCATTTACCACCTCAGCACTCAGTGATGACTGCATCCATTTCAACTCTGCACATTCTTTTCTAAGTAGCATTGACTACATTAAATCACTGAAATTCTACGTCTCTTCTTGGGAGGTTTTCACAACTACTTAGGTCTGAACTAGGTAACATTTTTATGACACTATCTCTACTGGCATGAGCCACTACTAGGTGGAAATAAGTGGACTCTGTCAACATCTTGCAGTTCCCATACTCCAGGGTGCCTCCACATTGGACTTACTATTGTGTTACTAACCCTAAAATTAAAAGTGCAAGACTTGTGTGGACCAAAAGGGCAGCCCTGGACACTAAGGCCTCAAAGAAAAGGTAGAGCTCGGCCGTGGACGGTGGCTCAGGCCCGTAGCCCTAGCACTTTGGGAGGCTAAGGCGGGTGGATCACAAGGTCATGAGATCGAGACCATCCTGGCCAATGTGGTGAAACGCTGTCTCTACTAAAAATAGAAAAACTAGCGGGGCGTGGTGGCCTGTGCCTGTCTTCCCAGCTACTGAGGAGGCTGAGGCAGGAGAATCACTGGAACCCAGGAGGCGGGGATTGCACCGAGCCGAGATTGTGCCACTGCACTCCAGCCTGGGTGAGCGAAGAAGACTCCGGTTTCAAAAAAAAAAAAAAAAAAAAAAAAAAGTCCGGATTCCGATTTGTCCTAGAGCTAAAGGCCTTGATCATTCACTGGACACAGAATACGTCAATCTGCAGTTTTCAGCAAATGGGCTTACAGCTCGCTGAGAGCCCCTCATTGACGCTTCCGGTCCCGCCCCCTGTCGCCTGCCAACCGGAATCTTTCCCGCCTTGTGTAAGTCCTCTCAGGCCAGCCTTGGTGGGGGGCTACTGGGATTCGCTCCTTGCCCTTCCCACCTTAGGGTGTCCTCTGAGACAGACTCTTATTCCCTCAATAAGGAGACAGACTCTTACTCCCTCAGCGGCCAAACCCTCGCCTCCCCTCAGCCGTAGCCACCTCAGTGGCCACCGTCTTCACCGCGGTCACCTCAGCCTGCTCGCCACCCCAGTTGAGGTACTGATTGGTGTCATGTCTGCCACAGGGGACCGACACCCAACCGAAGGGGACCAGGAGGCCCCGGTAAGCCAGGAGGGAGCGCAGGCCGAGGCGGCCGGAGCTGGTAACCCGGAGGGCGGCGACTCCGGCCCCGACAGTAGAGACATGGTGCCTGCGGCCGAGGTGGTCGGAGTCGCAGGGCCCATGGAAGGCCTCGGGGAGGAGGAGGGTGAGCAGGCGGCAGGCCTGGCCACAGTCCACGGGGTTGGGAGCGCCGAGGAGGACCCGGACATCGGGCCCGCGGCCGAGGAAGAGGAAGAGGAGGAGGAGGAGGAAGAAGAAGAGAGGAACGAGGCGGGCAACCTCGACCTGGCGGCGATCATCCGTCGCTATCCCCGCGGCGGGCATTAGTTTTGTGTTTCTGGATATGGTCCACTCCCTTCTCCTCCGCCTCTATCACAACGACCACATCGTGATAGCGAGCCGTCACCACAGCCGCCAGCTCTTGGGGCCCCGCGCTGCTGCACCCAACCGCAGGGGCGAGCCCTCCCTGCTGCTGGCGCTCCAGAGGCTGGGCGCGGGGGCCGCAGCCCTGGAAGGCCAGGGCCTGGGTCTGATCCAGGAGGCCGAGTCGGTCCCAGGGCCTGCGGTGCCAGGCGACCTGGCCGAGATGGCCAGGGAGCCCACAGAGGAGGCCGCAGAGGAGCCGGTGGAGGAGGCCACAGAGGCGGAGGCTGCAGAGGAGGCCACAGAGGAGAAGCCCGCAGAAGAGGCCGCAGAGGAACCGGTGGAGGAGGCCACAGAGGAGGAGGCCGCAGAGGAGCCGGTGGAGGAGGCCACACAGGAGGAGGCTGCAGAGGAGAAGCCTGGAGAGGAGGCCACAGAGAAACCGGCCGCAGAGGAGGCCACGGCCCCCGAGGGTGAGGAACGGGCTAGCGGCAGCAGTGGGGAGGTGGGGACCCGTGTGTCCAAGGGCTCTGGGCAGGGCCGCGGTGCGGACACAGCTGGGGAAGCGGGTGGTGAAGGGGGAGTCGGGGCCTCGGGTGGTGAAGCAGGGGTCGGGGCACTCCTGAAACTTAAGGCCGAATGTGTCCCAGTGAGTCGAAACCCAATTCTCTAACGAAATCTATGGTTTTGAGAAAACTTGCCGCCCTCTACCAAGCTGTATTTGATAGGAGATTTGAGATCGTCGATGCCATTTGCGAGCCCGCAGATGAATGGCCGGGTAGATAGGGGTTCGGGAGGGAGCTCTGCAGGAAACAGAAGGGATACCCGCACGCAGAGAACAGGCAAATGGCAGGCATCCTTTTGGATTCATGGCTTTTCAAAGTGTAAAGATTCGTAGAAAAGATGATCCTTCAAATGAAGTGATACAGGAGCCCTTGGTAAAACTGACACGTTCAGGGGGGTGAGGAACCAACGAGCTTCACCATAGAATTTGTCTTTTGAGGCAAACAAATATTTTCCCAACAAACTTCTGACCAAAAACACCGTAGAATGAGACCAGACCCGATGATTCAGATCTCTTCTCCAAAAACGAGAAATAATCAGCAACTTTGGGTGGGAGATTTACTGGAAAAAAGGGAGATAGTGTCCCTGTGGAAGTGATCAAGCAGGAGCAACGCCAGGGCCATGGAACTGTTGTGAGAACCAGTAGAACGGTGCCCAGCTATTCCTTCCTTAGTTAACCCTATCCTGCTTCTCCTGAGGGTGGGGTACGGGATGCCGCTGCTAGTTGTAAATTGGGCTGTATTTTCTGTGAATGTCTGGTCCCAATGTGTGTATTATTCTTCACTAAAGGAGTCACTAAATCTCAGCCTGAAAAGTGCGATGAAGAGGCCCAAGATGCTGCAGGCGAGGAAGAGAAAGAACAAGAAAAAGAGAAGGATGCGGAAAACAAGGTGAAAAAACTCCAAGGGGACCTAGATGCAGCAGAGAGGAAGCCGAGAAAATCCAGGTATCTGTGTATAGCTTTGAGAATCACTCGACTACTCCTGGCATTTACCTGTTGCTGATAGTTTTATTTAACAACAAAAAAGATTCCCAGTAAATTAATTAAGAAAAAGTTTAAAATTACCTTAAAAATTCAGTTTAGCTTACCTAAAATATTACTAGAATATTCATGTATCTAGTAATACGAACTGCAGTGTGTTCTGAAATATACTTCATGGCTACTCATTTGTTCATGTTTGAGGTGTTTCGTCGTCTAGCTGCAAGACTGCTAACAAGTGGTAAATGTATCAGACCTACTACCAAGACCAATATTTGTGTAGAAAACAGTTGCCAGACACAGCCACTAACTTGGCTGGGCCACACGCATTAGTTGGGCCGTCATTACTTGACCACAGAAATGCAGGCTCCCATAGTAACGAGGAGACAACTCAATGCCTTTTACAAAGTGACTACTTACAAATAGCAAAAGGCTAAGAATTTCAAGTAGGACCACATTGAATGACTAATACCTAAATATTTACTTAGCTATATATTTTTGTATTTTATGTCACAGTCAGATGAAAAGAATGTGTGTTTATCACTGAATTGGTAATTAAGTCTTAAGGTATATCTGTCTTTGAGTATATTTAAATGGTTAACATTTTTCTTTCTTATTTGTTTATTTATTTGCATTTTCACAGCCGTGTATTTCATAATAGCTTCATTCCCGCATGGTAGATATGGAAACCAAGGGTCTGGGAGGGTAAGGGAGTATCATTTGTGGAACCAGCACAGGCTGTTGAAGCCTGAGAGATTTATTTAAATCTCAGAATGGACCCTCATGTAGAAAGAAAAGCAACAAGCTTTTGTAGTGCTAGGCAGACAAGGTTGGTGTGACCATTTGACTGAAACCTTCAGTTCCACAAGCACCCTGATATCCAAGCTTGTGAGTTACAAAGGGAAAAGGTGGTTTTCTCTACTTGTTTAACATATAGCACACAAATCTTGCAGATATACACAGAGCTGGCCATTTTCTTCTATTTAGAAAGTCACTGGTGCTGGTTAATGTCGTGCTATTGTTTACTTTCTCTTCTTTCATCCTGCAGTTGGGAAGAATAGAAAGAAGACTCTGTTGTTCATTGTTTTTATTTTATTTTTTCAGATGCCTGTGGGAATTTTAACACACATCGTTGCAAAGTTGGTTACATCAAAAGTGATATCCAGTGACATCGAACTGTCATGCATGTATTTGACAGTGTTTGTTCAAGTTAAAAATAAAAGTTTGTTTTAAATGAATAAGCTGAAACGTGGGAAGATTTCTCAATAAATAGTGCTAACTCAGATCCTCCTTTACCTCTTTGTTTTGGCCCATCATTCCTTCATTGAAAAGTATTACTTTCCACCATTTGGTAAGATTGCTTGAAATTCTTTTACTACAGCCAAAAATCAAGTAAAATGTCAAGTTTAAAAACAATTTTTGAAAAGAGAGAGATGGGGCTCATCTTTAGATCTGTGTGTTGTGGCCACTGAGCACTTGTAATATGGCTAGCCTGATTTAATATGTGCCGTAAGTGTGAAAAAAATATTGCATATCTATTATTATTATTATTTTTTTTTTCTTTGAGTCTGAGTCTCGCTCTGTCACCCAGGCTGGAGTGTTGTGGCACCATCTCGGCTCACTGCAACTTCCACCTCCCGGGTTCCAGCAATTCTGCTGCCTCACCCTCCCGAGTACCTGGGACTACAGGTGTGCACCACCACACCCAGCTAATTTTTTGTGTTTTTAGTAGAGACAGGGTTTTCCCATGTTGGTCAGACTAGTCTGAAACTACTGACCTCAGGTGATCTGCCTGCCTCGGCCTCCCAACGTGCTGGATTACAGGCATGAGCCACCGCGCCCAGGCCCTTTTGGTGTTCTTTCTGCTTAGCTCTTATGAGATGAGTCCTTTTAAACAGTATCTATTTTTTTTCCCATTATTTGGAGGTTTGAAGTGAATTTGGCAGGATTCATTAAACACCTCCCAGTGTCTGTCATTTACCACCTCAGCACTCAGTGATGACTGCATCCATTTCAACTCTGCACATTCTTTTCTAAGTAGCATTGACTACATTAAATCACTGAAATTCTACGTCTCTTCTTGGGAGGTTTTCACAACTACTTAGGTCTGAACTAGGTAACATTTTTATGACACTATCTCTACTGGCATGAGCCACTACTAGGTGGAAATAAGTGGACTCTGTCAACATCTTGCAGTTCCCATACTCCAGGGTGCCTCCACATTGGACTTACTATAGTGTTACTAACCCTAAAATTAAAAGTGCAAGACTTGTGTGGACCAAAAGGGCAGCCCTGGACACTAAGGCCTCACAGAAAAGGTAGAGCTCGGCCGTGGACGGTGGCTCAGGCCCGTAGCCCTAGCACTTTGGGAGGCTAAGGCGGGTGGATCACAAGGTCATGAGATCGAGACCATCCTGGCCAATGTGGTGAAACGCTGTCTCTACTAAAAATAGAAAAACTAGCGGGGCGTGGTGGCCTGTGCCTGTCTTCCCAGCTACTGAGGAGGCTGAGGCAGGAGAATCACTGGAACCCAGGAGGCGGGGATTGCACCGAGCCGAGATTGTGCCACTGCACTCCAGCCTGGGTGAGCGAAGAAGACTCCGGTTCAAAAAAAAAAAAAAAAAAAAAAAAAGTCCGGATTCTGATTTGTCCTAGAGCTAAAAGGCCTTGATCATTCACTGGACACAGAATACGTCAATCTGAAGTTTTCAGCAAATGGGCTTACAGCTCGCTGAGAGCCCCTCATTGACGCTTCCGGTCCCGCCCCCTGTCGCCTGCTAACCGGAATCTTTCCCGCCTTGTCTAAGTCCTCTCAGGCCAGCCTTGGTGGGGGGCTCCTGGGATTCGCTCCTTGCCCTTCCCACCTTAGGGTGTCCTCTGAGACAGACTCTTATTCCCTCAATAAGGAGACAGACTCTTACTCCCTCAGCGGCCAAACCCTCGCCTCCCCTCAGCCGTAGCCACCTCAGTGGCCACCGTCTTCACCGCGGTCACCTCAGCCTGCTCGCCACCCCAGTTGAGGTACTGATGGTGTCATGTCTGCCACAGGGGACCGACACCCAACCGAAGGGGACCAGGAGGCCCCGGTAAGCCAGGAGGGAGCGCAGGCCGAGGCGGCCGGAGCTGGTAACCCGGAGGGCAGGCGACTCCGGCCCCGACAGTAGAGACATGGTGCCTGCGGCCGAGGTGGTCGGAGTCGCAGGGCCCATGGAAGGCCTCGGGGAGGAGGAGCGTGAGCAGGCGGCAGGCCTGGCCACAGTCCCCGGGGTTGGGAGCGCCGAGGAGGACCCGGACATCGGGCCCGCGGCCGAGGAAGAGGAAGAGGAGGAGGAGGAGGAGGAAGAAGAGAGGAACGAGGCGGGCAACCTCGACCTGGCGGCGATCATCCGTCGCTACCCCGCGGCGGGCATTAGCTTTGTGTTCCTGCATCTGGTCCACTCCCTTCTCCTCCGCCTTTATCACAACGACCACATCCTGATAGCGACCCGTCACCACAGCCGCCTGCTCTTGGGGCCCCGCACTGCTGCACCCAACCGCAGTGGCGAGCCCTCCCTGCTGCTGGCGCTCCAGAGGCTGGGCGCGGGGGCCGCAGCCCTGGAAGGCCAGGGCCTGGGCCTAATCCAGGAGGCCGCGTCGGTCCCAGAGCCTGCGGTGCCAGGCGACCTGGCCGAGATGGCCAGGGAGCCCACAGAAGAGGTCACAGAGGAGGAGGCTGCAGAGGAGGCCACAGAGGAGAAGCCATCAGAGGAAGACGCAGAGGAGCCGGTGGAGGAGGCCACAGAGGAGGAGGCCACAGAGGAGAAGCCCGCAGAGGAGGCCGCAGAGGACCCGGTGGAGGACGCTGCACAGGAGGAGGCTGCAGAGGAGAGGCCTGCAGAGGAGGCCACAGAGAAACTGGCCGCAGTGAAACCTGTCGCAGAGGAGGCCACGGCCCCTGAGGGTGAGGAACGGGATAGCGGCAGCAGTGGGAAGGTGGGGACCCGTGTGTCCAAGGGCTCTGGGCAGGGCCGCGGTGCGGACACAGCTGGGGAAGCGGGTGGTGAAGGGGGAGTCGGGGCCGCGGGTGGTGAAGCAGGTGTCGGGGCACTCCTGAAACTTAAGGCCGAATGTGTCCCAGTGAGTCGAAACCCAATTCTCTAACGACCTCTATGGTTTTGAGAAAACTTGCCGCCCTCTACCAACCTGTCTTTGATAGGAGATCTGAGATCGTCGATGCCATTTGCGAGCGCGCAGATGAATGGCCGGGTAGATAGGGGTTCAGGAGGGAGCTCTGCAGGAAACAGAAGGGATACCCGCACGCAGAGAACAGGCAAATGGCAGGCACCTTTCTGGATTCATGGCTTTTCAAAGTGTAAAGATTCGTAGAAAGATGATCCTTCAAATGATGAAGTGATACAGGAGCCCTTGATAAAACTGACACATTCTGGGGGGTGAGGAACAAACGAGCTTCACCATAGAATTTGTCTTTTGAGTCAAACAAATATTTTCCCAACAAACTTCTGACCAAAACACCGTAGAATGAGACCAGACCCGATGATTCAGATCTCTTCTCCAAAAACGAGAAATAATCAGCAGCTTTGGGTGGGAGATTTACTGGAAAAAAGGGAGATAGTGTCCCTGTGGAAGTGATCAAGCAGGAGCAACGCCAGGGCCATGGAACTGTTGTGAAAACCAGTAGAACGGTGCCCAGCTATTCCTTCCTTAGTTAACCCTATCCTGCTTCTCCTGAGGGTGGGGTACGGGATGCCGCTTCTAGTTGTAAATTGGGCTGTATTTTCTGTGAATGTCTGGTCCCAATGTGTGTATTATTCTTCACTAAAGGAGTCACTAAATCTCTGCCTGAAAAGTGGGATGAAGAGGCCCAAGATGCTGCAGGCGAGGAAGAGAACGAACAAGAGAAAGAGAAGGATGCGGAAAACAAGGCGAAAAACTCCAAGGGGACCTAGATGCAGCAGAGGGGAAGCCGAGAAAATCCAGGTATCTGTGTATGGCTTTGAGAATCACTCGACTACTCCTGGCAATTACCTGTTGCTGATAGTTTTATTTAACAACAAAAAAGATTCCCAGTAAATTAACTAAGAAAAAGTTTAAAATTAGCTTAAAAATTCAGTTTAGCTTACCTAAAATATTACTAGAATATTCATGTATCTAGTAATACGAACTGCAGTGTGTTCTGAAATATACTTCATGGCTACTCATTTGTTCATGTTTGAGGTGTTTCGTGGTCTAGCTGCAAGACTGCTAACAAGTGGTAAATGTATCAGATCTACTACCAAGACCAATATTTGTGTAGAAAACAGTTGCCAGACACAGCCACTAACTTGGCTGGGCCACACGCATTAGCTGGGCTGTCATTACTTGACCACAGAAATGCAGGCTCCCATAGTAACTAGGAGACAACTCAATTCCTTTTACAAAGTGACTACTTACAAATAGCAAAAGGCTAAGAATTTCAAGTAGGACCACATTTAATGACTAATACCTAAATATTTACTTAGCTATATATTTTTGTATTTTATGTCACAGTCAGATGAAAAGAATGTGTGTTTATCACTGAATTGGTAATTAAGTCTTAAGGTATATCTGTCTTTGCGTATATTTAAATGGTTAACATTTTTCTTTCTTATTTGTTTATTTATTTGCATTTTCACAGCCGTGTATTTCATAATAGCTTCTTTCCCACATGGTAGATATGGAAACCAAGGGTCTGGGAGGGTAAGGGAGTATCATTTGTGGAACCAGCACAGGCTGTTGAAGCCTGAGAGATTTATTTAAATCTCAGAATGGACCCTCATGTAGAAAGAAAAGCAACAAGCTTTTGTAGTGCTAGGCAGACAAGGTTGGTGTGACCATTTGACTGAAACCTTCAGTTCCACAAGCACCCTGATATCCAAGCTTGTGAGTTACAGAAGGAAAAGGTGGTTTCTCTACTTGTTTAACATATAGCACACAAATCTTGCAGATATACACAGAGCTGGCCATTTTCTTCTATTTAGAAAGTCACTGGTGCTGGTTAATGTCGTGCTATTGTTTACTTTCTCTTCTTTCATCCTGCAGTTGGGAAGAATAGAAAGAAGACTCTGTTGTTCATTGTTTTTATTTTATTTTTTCAGATGCTTGTGGGAATTTTAACACACATCGTTGCAAAGTTGGTTACATCAAAAGTGATATCCAGTGACATCGAACTGTCATGCATGTATTTGACAGTGTTTGTTCAAGTTAAAATAAAAGTTTGTTTTAAATGAATAAGCTGAAACGTGGGAAGATTTCTCAATAAATAGTGCTAACTCAGATCCTCCTTTACCTCTTTGTTTTGGCCCATCATTCCTTCATTGAAAAGTATTACTTTCCACCATTTGGTAAGATTGCTTAAAATTCTTTTACTACAGCCAAAAATCAAGTAAAATGTCAAGTTTAAAACAATTTTTGAAAAGAGAGAGATGGGGCTCATCTTTAGATCTGTGTGTTGTGGCCACTGAGCACTTGTAATATGGCTAGCCTGATTTAATATGTGCCGTAAGTGTGAAAAAAAATTGCATATCTATTATTATTATTATTATTTTTTTCTTTGAGTCTGAATCTCGCTGTGTCACCCAGGCTGGAGTGTTGTGGCACCATCTCGGCTCACTGCAACTTCCACCTCCCGGGTTCCAGCAATTCTGCTGCCTCACCCTCCCGAGTACCTGGGACTACAGGTGTGCACCACCACACCCAGCTAATTTTTTGTGTTTTTAGTAGAGACAGGGTTTTCCCATGTTGGTCAGACTAGTCTGAAACTACTGACCTCAGGTGATCTGCCTGCCTCGGCCTCCCAAAGTGCTGCATTACAGGCATGAGCCACCGCGCCCAGGCCCTTTTGGTGTTCTTTCTGCTTAGCTCTTATGAGATGAGTCCTTTTAAAACAGAATCTATTTTTTTCCCATTATTTGGAGGTTTGAAGTGAATTTGGCAGGATTCATTAAACACCTTCCAGTGTCTGTCATTTACCACCTCAGCACTCAGTGATGACTGCATCCATTTCAACTCTGCACATTCTTTTCTAAGTAGCATTGACTACATTAAATCACTGAAATTCTACGTCTCTTCTTGGGAGGTTTTCACAACTGCTTAGGTCTCAACTAGGTAACATTTTTATGACACTATCTATACTGGCATGAGCCAGTATTTCCAGGTGGAAATAAGTGGACTCTGTGAACATCTTGCAGTTCCCATACTCCAGAGTGCCTCCACATTGGACTTACTATAGTTTGCTAATCCTCAAATTAAAACCGCAAGACTTGTGTGGACCAGAAGGGTAGCCCTGGACACTAAGGCCTCAACCAAAAGGTAGAGTTCGGAGGTGGACGGTGGCTCAGGCCCGTAGCCCCAGCACTTTGGGAGGCCAAGGCAGGTGGATCACAAGGTCATGAGATCGAGACCAACCTGGCCAATGTGGTGAAACGCTGTCTCTACTAAAAATAGAAAAACTAGCCGGGCGTTGTGGCCTGTACCTGTCGTCCCAGCTACTGAGGAGGCTGAGGCAGGAGAATCACTGGAACCCAAGAGGCGGGGATTGCACCAAGCCGAGATTGTGCCACTGCACTCCAGCCTCGGTGACCGAGCAAGACTCCGGTCTCAAATAAAAAAAAAAAAAGTCTGGATTCCGAGTTGTCCTAGAGCTAAAGGGCCTTGATCATTCACTGGACACGGAACACGTCAATCTGAAGTTTTCAGCAAATGGGCTTAGAGCTCGCTGAGAGCCCCTCATTGACGTTTCCGGTCCCGACCCCTGTCGCCTGCCAACCGGAATCTTTCCCGCCTTGTCTAAGTCCTCTCAGGCCAGCCTTGGTGGGGGTCTCCTGGGATTCACTCCTTGCCCTTCCCACCTTAGGGTGTCCTCTGAGACAGACTATTATTCCCTCAATAAGGAGACAGACTCTTACTCCCTCAGCGGCCAAACCCTCGCCTCCCCTCAGCCGTAGCCACCTCAGTGGCCGTCTTCACCGCGGTCACCTCAGCCTGCTCGCCACCCCAGTTGAGGTACTGATTGGTGTCATGTCTGCCACAGGGGACCGACACCCAACCGAAGGGGACCAGGAGGCCCCGGTAAGCCAGGAGGGAGCGCAGGCCGAGGCGGCCGGAGCTGGTAACCCGGAGGGCGGCGACTCCGGCCCCGACAGTAGAGACATGGTGCCTGCGGCCGAGGTGGTTGGAGTCGCAGGGCCCATGGAAGGCCTCAGGGAGGAGGAGGGTGAGCAGGCGGCAGGCCTGGCCACAGTCCCCGGGGGCGGGAGCGCCAAGGAGGACCCGGACATGGGGCCCGCGGCGGAGGAAGAGGAGGAGGAGGAGGAGGAGGAGGAAGAGGAAGAGGAGAGTAACGAGGCAGGCAACCTCGACCTGGGGGCGATCACCCGTCGCCACCCCGCGGCGGGCATTAGCTTTGTGTTCCTGCATCTGGTCCACTCCCTTCTCCTCCGCCTCTATCACAACGACCACATCCTGATAGCAACCCGTCACCACAGCCGCCTGCTCTTGGGGCCCCGCACTGCTGCACCCAACCGCAGGGGCGAGCCCTCCCTGCTGCTGGCGCTCCAGAGGCTGGGCGCGGGGGCCGCAGCCCTGGAAGGCCAGGGCCTAGGCCTAATCCAGGAGGCCGCAACGGTCCCAGAGCTTGCGATGCCAGGCGACCTGGCCGAGATGGCCAGGGTGCCCACAGAGGAGGCCACAGAGGAGGAGGCTGCAGAGGAGGCCACAGAGGAGAAGCCCGCAGAGGAGGCCGCAGAGGAGCCGGTGGAGGATACCACTGAGGAGGAGGCCACAGAGGAGAAGCCCACAGAGGAGGCCGCAGAGGAGCCGGTGGAGGATGCTGCACGGGAGGAGGCTGCAGAGGAGAAACCTGCAGAGGAGGCCACAGAGAAACTGGCCGCAGTGAAACCTGTCGCAGAGGAGGCCACGACCCCTGAGAGTGAGGAACGGGCTAGCGGCAGCAGTGGGGAGGTGGGGACCCCTGTGTCCATGGGCTCTGGGCAGGGCCGCGATGCGGACACAGCTGGGGAAGCGGGTGGTGAAGGGGGAGTCGGAGCCTCGGGTGGTGAAGCAGGGGTCGGGGCACTCCTGAAACTTAAGGCCGAATGTGTCCCAGTGAGTCGAAACCCAATTCTCTAACGACCTCTATGGTTTTGAGAAAACTTGCCGCCCTCTACCAACCTGTATTTGATAGGAGATCTGAGATAGTCGATGCCATTTGCAAGCCCGCAGATGAATGGCCGGGTAGATAGGGGTTCAGGAGGGAGCTCTGCAGGAAACAGAAGGGATACCCGCACGCAGAGAACAGGCAAATGGCAGGCACCCTTCTGGATTCATGGCTTTTCAAAGTGTAAAGATTCGTAAAAAGATGATCCTTCAAATGATGAAGTGATACAGGAGCCCTTGGTAAAACTGAAACATTCAGGGGGGTGAGGAACCAACGAGCTTCACCATAGAATTTGTCTTTTGAGTCAAACAAATATTTTCCCAACAAACTTCTGACCAAAACACCGTAGAATGAGACCAGACCCGATGATTCAGATCTCTTCTCCAAAAACGAGAAATAATCAGCAGCTTTGGGTGGGAGATTTACTGGAAAAAAGGGAGATAGTGTCCCTGTGGAAGTGATCAAGTAGGAGCAACGCCAGGGCCATGGAACTGTTGTGAAAACCAGTAGGAAGGTGCCCAGCTATTCCTTTCTTAGCTAACCCTATCCTGCTTCTCCTGAGGGTGGGGTACGGGATGCCGCCGCTAGTTGTAAATTGGGCTGTATTTTCTGTGAATGTCTGGTCCCAATGTGTGTATTATTCTTCACTAAAGGAGTCACTAAATCTCAGCCTGAAAAGTGGGATGAAGAGGCCCAAGATGCTGCAGGCGAGGAAGAGAAAGAACAAGAAAAAGAGAAGGATGCGGAAAACAAGGTGAAAAACTCCAAGGGGACCTAGATGCAGCAGAGGGGAAGCCGAGAAAATCCAGGTATCTGTGTATAGCTTTGAGAATCACTCGACTATTCCTGGCAATTACCTGTTGCTGATAGTTTTATTTAACAACAAAAAAGATTCCAGTAAATTAATTAAGAAAAAGTTTAAAATTACCTTAAAAATTCAGTTTAGCTTACCTAAAATATTACTAGAATATTCATGTATCTAGTAATACGAACTGCAGTGTGTTCTGAAATATACTTCATGGCTACTCATTTGTTCATGTTTGAGGTGTTTCGTCGTCTAGCTGCAAGACTGCTAACAAGTGGTAAATGTATCACACCTACTACCAAGACCAATATTTGTGTAGAAAAACAGTTGCCAGACACAGCCACTAACTTGGCTTGGCCACACGCATTAGTTGGGCCGTCATTACTTGACCACAGAAATGCAGGCTCCCATAGTAACGAGGAGACAACTCAATGCCTTTTACAAAGTGACTACTTACAAATAGCAAAAAGCTAAGAATTTCAAGTAGGACCACATTTAATGACTAATACCTAAATATTTACTTAGCTATATATTTTTGTATTTTATGTCACAGTCAGATGAAAAGAATGTGTGTTTATCACTGAATTGGTAATTAAGTCTTAAGGTATATCTGTCTTTGAGTATATTTAAATGGTTAACATTTTTCTTTCTTATTGTTTATTTATTTGCATTTTCACAGCCGTGTATTTCATAATAGCTTCATTCCCGCATGGTAGATATGGAAACCAAGGGTCTGGGAGGGTAAGGGAGTATCATTTGTGGAACCAGCACAGGCTGTTGAAGCCTGAGAGATTTATTTAAATCTCAGAATGGACCCTCATGTAGAAAGAAAGCAACAAGCTTTTGTAGTGCTAGGCAGACAAGGTTGGTGTGACCATTTGACTGAAACCTTCAGTTCCACAAGCACCCTGATATCCAAGCTTGTGAGTTATAGAAGGAAAAGGTGGTTTTCTCTACTTGTTTAACATATAGCACACAAATCTTGCAGATATACACAGAGCTGGCCATTTTCTTCTATTTAGAAAGTCACTGGTGCTGGTTAATGTCGTGCTATTGTTTACTTTCTCTTCTTTCATCCTGCAGTTGGGAAGAATAGAAAGAAGACTCTGTTGTTCATTGTTTTTATTTTATTTTTCCAGATGCCTGTGGGAATTTTAACACACATCGTTGCAAAGTTGGATACATCAAAAGTGATATCCAGTGACATCTAACTTTCATGCATGTATTTGACAGTGTTTATTCCATTTGAAAATAAAAGTTTGTTTTAAATAAATAAGCTGAAACGTGGGAAGATTTCTCAATAAATAATGCTAACTCACATCTCTCCTTTACCTCTTTGTTTTGACCCATCATTCCTTCATTGAAAGGTATTACTTTCCACCATTTGGTAAGATTCTTTGAAATTCTTTTACTACAGCCAAAAATCAAGTAAAATGTCAAGTTTAAAACAATTTTTGAAAAGAGAGAGATGGGGCTCATCTTTAGATCTGTGTGTTGTGGCCACTGAGCACTTGTAATATGGCTAGCCTGATTTAATATGTGCCGTAAGTGTGAAAAAAATATTGCATATCTATTATTATTATTTTTTTTCTTTTTTTTGGACTGAGTCTCGCTCTGTCACCCAGGCTGGAGTGTTGTGGCACCATCTCGGCTCACTGCAACTTCCACCTCCCGGGTTCCAGCAATTCTGCTGCCTCACCCTCCCGAGTACCTGGGACTACAGGTGTGCACCACCACACCCAGCTAATTTTTTGTGTTTTTAGAAGAGACAGGGTTTTCCCATGTTGGTCAGACTAGTCTGAAACTACTGACCTCAGGTGATCTGCCTGCCTCGGCCTCCCAACGTGCTGGATTACAGGCATGAGCCACCGCGCCCAGGCCCTTTTGGTGTTCTTTCTGCTTAGCTCTTATGAGATGAGTCCTTTTAAAACAGTATCTATTTTTTTCCCATTATTTGGAGGTTTGAAGTGAATTTGGCAGGATTCATTAAACACCTTCCAGTGTCTGTCATTTACCACCTCAGCACTCAGTGATGACTGCATCCATTTCAACTCTGCACATTCTTTTCTAAGTAGCATTGACTACATTAAATCACTGAAATTCTACGTCTCTTCTTGGGAGGTTTTCACAACTGCTTAGGTCTCAACTAGGTAACATTTTTATGACACTATCTCTACTGGCATGAGCCACTACTAGGTGGAAATAAGTGGACTCTGTGAACATCTTGCAGTTCCCATACTCCAGGGTGCCTCCACATTGGACTTACTATAGTGTTGCTAATCCTAAAATTAAAAGGGCAAGACTTGTGTGGATCAAAAGGGTAGCCCTGGACACTAAGGCCTCAAAGAAAATGTAGAGTTCGGCCGTGGACGGTGGTTCAGGCCCGTAGCCCCCGGCGCTTGGGAGGCCAAGGCAGGTGGATCACAAGGTCATGAGATCGAGACCATCCTGGCCAATGTGGTGAAACGCTGTCTCTACTAAAAATAGAAAAACTAGCGGGGCGTGGTGGCCTGTACCTGTCGTCCCAGCTACTGAGGAGGCTGAGGCAGGAGAATCACTGGAACCCAGGAGGTGGGGATTGCACTGAGCCGAGATTGTGCCACTGCACTCCAGCCTGGGTGACGGAGCAAGACTCCGGTCTCAAAAAAAAAAAAAGTCTGGATTCCGAGTTCTCCTAGAGCTAAAGGGCTTTGGTCATTCATTGGACACAGAACACGTCAATCTGAAGTTTCCAGCAAATGGACTTAGAGCTCGCTGAGAGCCCCTCATTGACGCTTCCGGTCCCGCCCCCTGTCGCCTGACAACCGGAATCTTTCCCGCCTTGTCTAAGTCCTCTCAGGCCAGCCTTGGTGGGGGCTCCTGGGATTCGCTCCTTGCCCTTCGAACCTTAGGGTGTCCTCTGAGACAGACTCTTATTCCCTCAATAAGGAGACAGACTTACTCCCTCAGCGGCCAAACCCTCGCCTCCCCTCAGCCGTAGCCACCTTAGTGGCCACCATCTTCACCGCGGTCACCTCAGCCTGCTCGCCACCCCAGTTGAGGTTACTGATTGGTGTCATGTCTGCCACAGGGGACCCGACACCCAACCGAAGGGGACCAGGAGGCCCCCGGTAAGCCAGGAGGGAGCGCAGGCCGAGGCGGCCGGAGCTGGTAACCCGGAGGGCGGCGACTCCGGCCCCGACAGTAGAGACATGGTGCCTGCGACCGAGGTGGTCGGAGTCGCAGGGGCCCATGGAAGGCCTCGGGGAGGAGGAGGGTGAGCAGGCGGCAGGCATGGCCACAGTCCCCGGGGTGGGAGCACCGAGGAGGACCCGGACATCGGGCCCGCGGAGAAAGAGGAGGAGGAGGAGGAGGAAGAAGAGAGGAACGAGGCGGGCAACCTGACCTGGCGGCGATCATCCATCGCTACCCCCCGGGCGGGCATTAGCTTTGTGTTTTCTGGATACGGTCCACTCCCATCTCCTCCGCGTCTGTCCCAACGACCACATCGTGATAGCGAGCCGTCACCACAGCCGCCAGCTCTTGGGGCCCCGCGCTGCTGCACCCAACCGCAGGGGCGAGCCCTCCCTGCTGCTGGCGCTCCAGAGGGGGCGCGGGGGCCGCAGCCCTGGAAGGCCAGGGCCTGGGTCTGATCCAGGAGGCCGAGTCGGTCCCAGGGCCTGCGGTGCCAGGCGACCTGGCCGAGATGGCCAGGGAGCCCACGAAGAGGCCACAGAGGACCGGTGGAGGAGGCCACAGAGGAGGAGGCTGAGAGAGGCCACAGAGGAGGAGGAGGCCGAGAGGAGCCGGTGGAGGAGGCCACAGAGGAGGAGGGCAGAGGAGAAGCCTGGAGAGGAGGCCACAGAAACCGGCAGAAGAGGAGGAGAAGAGGGGAGGAACGGGTAGGGCAGAGGGGGAGGTGGGGAGGGTGGAGGGCAGGGGCAGGCGGGCGGACACAGTGGGGGGGGGGGTGAAGGGGGGGGGGTCGGGGCGGTGGTGAAGCAGGGGTCGGGGCACTCCTGGAAACTTAAGGCCGAATGTGTCCCAGTGAGTCGAAACCCAATTCTCTAACGATCTATGGTTTTGAGAAAACTTGCCGCCCTCTACCAACCTGTATTTGATAGGAGATTGAGATCGTCGATGCCATTTGCGAGCCCGCAGATGAATGGCCGGGTAGATAGGGGTTCAGGAGGGAGCTCTGCAGGAAACAGAAGGGATACCCGCACGCAGAGAACAGGCAAATGGCAGGCATCCTTTGGATTCATGGCTTTTCAAAGTGTAAAGATTCGTAGAAAGATGATCCTTCAAATGAAGTGATACAGGAGCCCTTGGTAAAACTGACACGTTCAGGGGGGTGAGGAACCAACGAGCTTCACCATAGAATTTGTCTTTTGAGGCAAACAAATATTTTCCCAACAAACTTCTGACCAAAACACCGTAGAATGAGACCAGACCCGATGATTCAGATCTCTTCTCCAAAAACGAGAAATAATCAGCAGCTTTGGGTGGGAGATTTACTGGAAAAAAGGGAGATAGTGTCCCTGTGGAAGTGATCAAGCAGGAGCAACGCCAGGGCCATGGAACTGTTGTGAAACCAGTAGAACGGTGCCCAGCTATTCCTTCCTTAGTTAACCCTATCCTGCTTCTCCTGAGGGTGGGGTACGGGATGCCGCTGCTAGTTGTAAATTGGGCTGTATTTTCTGTGAATGTCTGGTCCCAATGTGTGTATTATTCTTCACTAAAGGAGTCACTAAATCTCAGCCTGAAAAGTGGGATGAAGAGGCCCAAGATGCTGCAGGCGAGGAAGAGAAAGAACAAGAAAAAGAGAAGGATGCGGAAAACAAGGTGAAAAACTCCAAGGGGACCTAGATGCAGCAGAGGGAAGCCGAGAAAATCCAGGTATCTGTGTATAGCTTTGAGAATCACTCGACTACTCCTGGCATTACCTGTTGCTGATAGTTTTATTTAACAACAAAAAAGATTCCCAGTAAATTAATTAAGAAAAAGTTTAAAATTACCTTAAAAATTCAGTTTAGCTTACCTAAAATATTACTAGAATATTCATGTATCTAGTAATACGAACTGCAGTGTGTTCTGAAATATACTTCATGGCTACTCATTTGTTCATGTTTGAGGTGTTTCGTCGTCTAGCTGCAAGACTGCTAACAAGTGGTAAATGTATCAGACCTACTACCAAGACCAATATTTGTGTAGAAAACAGTTGCCAGACACAGCCACTAACTTGGCTGGGCCACACGCATTAGTTGGGCCGTCATTACTTGACCACAGAAATGCAGGCTCCCATAGTAACGAGGAGACAACTCAATGCCTTTTACAAAGTGACTACTTACAAATAGCAAAAGGCTAAGAATTTCAAGTAGGACCACATTAATGACTAATACCTAAATATTTACTTAGCTATATATTTTTGTATTTTATGTCACAGTCAGATGAAAAGAATGTGTGTTTATCACTGAATTGGTAATTAAGTCTTAAGGTATATCTGTCTTTGAGTATATTTAAATGGTTAACATTTTTCTTTCTTATTTGTTTATTTATTTGCATTTTCACAGCCGTGTATTTCATAATAGCTTCATTCCCGCATGGTAGATATGGAAACCAAGGGTCTGGGAGGGTAAGGGAGTATCATTTGTGGAACCAGCACAGGCTGTTGAAGCCTGAGAGATTTATTTAAATCTCAGAATGGACCCTCATGTAGAAAGAAAAGCAACAAGCTTTTGTAGTGCTAGGCAGACAAGGTTGGTGTGACCATTTGACTGAAACCTTCAGTTCCACAAGCACCCTGATATCCAAGCTTGTGAGTTACAAAGGAAAAGGTGGTTTTCTCTACTTGTTTAACATATAGCACACAAATCTTGCAGATATACACAGAGCTGGCCATTTTCTTCTATTTAGAAAGTCACTGGTGCTGGTTAATGTCGTGCTATTGTTTACTTTCTCTTCTTTCATCCTGCAGTTGGGAAGAATAGAAAGAAGACTCTGTTGTTCATTGTTTTTATTTTATTTTTTCAGATGCCTGTGGGAATTTTAACACACATCGTTGCAAAGTTGGTTACATCAAAAGTGATATCCAGTGACATCGAACTGTCATGCATGTATTTGACAGTGTTTGTTCAAGTTAAAAATAAAAGTTTGTTTTAAATGAATAAGCTGAAACGTGGGAAGATTTCTCAATAAATAGTGCTAACTCAGATCCTCCTTTACCTCTTTGTTTTGGCCCATCATTCCTTCATTGAAAAGTATTACTTTCCACCATTTGGTAAGATTGCTTGAAATTCTTTTACTACAGCCAAAAATCAAGTAAAATGTCAAGTTTAAAACAATTTTTGAAAAGAGAGAGATGGGGCTCATCTTTAGATCTGTGTGTTGTGGCCACTGAGCACTTGTAATATGGCTAGCCTGATTTAATATGTGCCGTAAGTGTGAAAAAAATTGCATATCTATTATTATTATTATTATTTTTTCTTTGAGTCTGAGTCTCGCTCTGTCACCCAGGCTGGAGTGTTGTGGCACCATCTCGGCTCACTGCAACTTCCACCTCCCGGGTTCCAGCAATTCTGCTGCCTCACCCTCCCGAGTACCTGGGACTACAGGTGTGCACCACCACACCCAGCTAATTTTTTGTGTTTTTAGTAGAGACAGGGTTTTCCCATGTTGGTCAGACTAGTCTGAAACTACTGACCTCAGGTGATCTGCCTGCCTCGGCTCCCAACGTGCTGGATTACAGGCATGAGCCACCGCGCCCAGGCCCTTTTGGTGTTCTTTCTGCTTAGCTCTTATGAGATGAGTCCTTTTAAAACAGTATCTATTTTTTTTCCCATTATTTGGAGGTTTGAAGTGAATTTGGCAGGATTCATTAAACACCTTCCAGTGTCTGTCATTTACCACCTCAGCACTCAGTGATGACTGCATCCATTTCAACTCTGCACATTCTTTTCTAAGTAGCATTGACTACATTAAATCACTGAAATTCTACGTCTCTTCTTGGGAGGTTTTCACAACTACTTAGGTCTGAACTAGGTAACATTTTTATGACACTATCTCTACTGGCATGAGCCACTACTAGGTGGAAATAAGTGGACTCTGTCAACATCTTGCAGTTCCCATACTCCAGGGTGCCTCCACATTGGACTTACTATAGTGTTACTAACCCTAAAATTAAAAGTGCAAGACTTGTGTGGACCAAAAGGGCAGCCCTGGACACTAAGGCCTCAAAGAAAAGGTAGAGCTCGGCCGTGGACGGTGGCTCAGGCCCGTAGCCCTAGCACTTTGGGAGGCTAAGGCGGGTGGATCACAAGGTCATGAGATCGAGACCATCCTGGCCAATGTGGTGAAACGCTGTCTCTACTAAAATAGAAAAACTAGCGGGGCGTGGTGGCCTGTGCCTGTCTTCCCAGCTACTGAGGAGGCTGAGGCAGGAGAATCACTGGAACCCAGGAGGCGGGGATTGCACCGAGCCGAGATTGTGCCACTGCACTCCAGCCTGGGTGAGCGAAGAAGACTCCGGTTTCAAAAAAAAAAAAAAAAAAAAAAGTCCGGATTCCGATTTGTCCTAGAGCTAAAAGGCCTTGATCATTCACTGGACACAGAATACGTCAATCTGAAGTTTTCAGCAAATGGGCTTACAGCTCGCTGAGAGCCCCTCATTGACGCTTCCGGTCCCGCCCCCTGTCGCCTGCCAACCGGAATCTTTCCCGCCTTGTCTAAGTCCTCTCAGGCCAGCCTTGGTGGGGGGCTCCTGGGATTCGCTCCTTGCCCTTCCCACCTTAGGGTGTCCTCTGAGACAGACTCTTATTCCCTCAATAAGGAGACAGACTCTTACTCCCTCAGCGGCCAAACCCTCGCCTCCCCTCAGCCGTAGCCACCTCAGTGGCCACCGTCTTCACCGCGGTCACCTCAGCCTGCTCGCCACCCCAGTTGAGGTACTGATTGGTGTCATGTCTGCCACAGGGGACCGACACCCAACCGAAGGGGACCAGGAGGCCCCGGTAAGCCAGGAGGGAGCGCAGGCCGAGGCGGCCGGAGCTGGTAACCCGGAGGGCGGCGACTCCGGCCCCGACAGTAGAGACATGGTGCCTGCGGCCGAGGTGGTCGGAGTCGCAGGGCCCATGGAAGGCCTCGGGGAGGAGGAGGGTGAGCAGGCGGCAGGCCTGGCCACAGTCCACGGGGGGGAGCGCCGAGGAGGACCCGGACATCGGGCCCGCGGCCGAGGAAGAGAAGAGGAGGAGGAGGAGGAGAGAAGAAGAGAGGAACGAGGCGGGCAACCTCGACCTGGCGGCGATCCGTCGCTATCCCGCGGCGGGCATTAGTTTTGTGTTTCTGGATATGGTCCACTCCCTTCTCCTCCGCCTCTATCACAACGACCACATGTGATAGCGAGCCGTCACCACAGCCGCCAGCTCTTGGGGCCCCGCGCTGCTGCACCCAACCGCAGGGGCGAGCCCTCCCTGCTGCTGGCGCTCCAGAGGCTGGGCGCGGGGGCCGCAGCCCTGGAAGGCCAGGGCCTGGGTCTGATCCAGGAGGCCGAGTCGGTCCCAGGGCCTGCGGTGCCAGGCGACCTGGCCGAGATGGCCAGGGAGCCCACAGAGGAGGCCGCAGAGGAGCCGGTGGAGGAGGCCACAGAGGCGGAGGCTGCAGAGGAGGCCACAGAGGAGAAGCCCGCAGAGAGGCCGCAGAGGAACCGGTGGAGGAGGCCACAGAGGAGGAGGCTGCAGAGCAGGCCACAGAGGGAGGAGGCCGCAGAGGAGCCGGTGGAGGAGGCCCACAGGAGGAGGCTGCAGAGGAGAAGCCTGGAGAGGAGGCCACAGAGAAAGAGAAACCGGCGCAGAGGAGGCCACGGCCCCCGAGGGTGAGGAACGGGCTAGCGGCAGCAGTGGGGAGGTGGGGACCCGTGTGTCCAAGGGCTCTGGGCAGGGCCGCGGTGCGGACACAGCTGGGGAAGCGGGTGGTGAAGGGGGAGTCGGGGCCTCGGGTGGTGAAGCAGGGGTCGGGGCACTCCTGAAACTTAAGGCCGAATGTGTCCCAGTGAGTCGAAACCCAATTCTCTAACGAAATCTATGGTTTTGAGAAAACTTGCCGCCCTCTACCAAGCTGTATTTGATAGGAGATTTGAGATCGTCGATGCCATTTGCGAGCCCGCAGATGAATGGCCGGGTAGATAGGGGTTCAGGAGGGAGCTCTGCAGGAAACAGAAGGGATACCCGCACGCAGAGAACAGGCAAATGGCAGGCATCCTTTTGGATTCATGGCTTTTCAAAGTGTAAAGATTCGTAGAAAGATGATCCTTCAAATGAAGTGATACAGGAGCCCTTGGTAAAACTGACACGTTCAGGGGGGTGAGGAACCAACGAGCTTCACCATAGAATTTGTCTTTTGAGGCAAACAAATATTTTCCCAACAAACTTCTGACCAAAACACCGTAGAATGAGACCAGACCCGATGATTCAGATCTCTTCTCCAAAAACGAGAAATAATCAGCAACTTTGGGTGGGAGATTTACTGGAAAAAAGGGAGATAGTGTCCCTGTGGAAGTGATCAAGCAGGAGCAACGCCAGGGCCATGGAACTGTTGTGAAACCAGTAGAACGGTGCCCAGCTATTCCTTCCTTAGTTAACCCTATCCTGCTTCTCCTGAGGGTGGGGTACGGGATGCCGCTGCTAGTTGTAAATTGGGCTGTATTTTCTGTGAATGTCTGGTCCCAATGTGTGTATTATTCTTCACTAAAGGAGTCACTAAATCTCAGCCTGAAAAGTGGGATGAAGAGGCCCAAGATGCTGCAGGCGAGGAAGAGAAAGAACAAGAAAAAGAGAAGGATGCGGAAAACAAGGTGAAAAACTCCAAGGGGACCTAGATGCAGCAGAGGAAGCCGAGAAAATCCAGGTATCTGTGTATAGCTTTGAGAATCACTCGACTACTCCTGGCATTACCTGTTGCTGATAGTTTTATTTAACAACAAAAAAGATTCCCAGTAAATTAATTAAGAAAAAGTTTAAAATTACCTTAAAAATTCAGTTTAGCTTACCTAAAATATTACTAGAATATTCTGTATCTAGTAATACGAACTGCAGTGTGTTCTGAAATATACTTCATGGCTACTCATTTGTTCATGTTTGAGGTGTTTCGTCGTCTAGCTGCAAGACTGCTAACAAGTGGTAAATGTATCAGACCTACTACCAAGACCAATATTTGTGTAGAAAACAGTTGCCAGACACAGCCACTAACTTGGCTGGGCCACACGCATTAGTTGGGCCGTCATTACTTGACCACAGAAATGCAGGCTCCCATAGTAACGAGGAGACAACTCAATGCCTTTTACAAAGTGACTACTTACAAATAGCAAAAGGCTAAGAATTTCAAGTAGGACCACATTGAATGACTAATACCTAAATATTTACTTAGCTATATATTTTGTATTTTATGTCACAGTCAGATGAAAAGAATGTGTGTTTATCACTGAATTGGTAATTAAGTCTTAAGGTATATCTGTCTTTGAGTATATTTAAATGGTTAACATTTTTCTTTCTTATTTGTTTATTTATTTGCATTTTCACAGCCGTGTATTTCATAATAGCTTCTTCCCGCATGGTAGATATGGAAACCAAGGGTCTGGGAGGGTAAGGGAGTATCATTTGTGGAACCAGCACAGGCTGTTGAAGCCTGAGAGATTTATTTAAATCTCAGAATGGACCCTCATGTAGAAAGAAAAGCAACAAGCTTTTGTAGTGCTAGGCAGACAAGGTTGGTGTGACCATTTGACTGAAACCTTCAGTTCCACAAGCACCCTGATATCCAAGCTTGTGAGTTACAAAGGGAAAAGGTGGTTTTCTCTACTTGTTTAACATATAGCACACAAATCTTGCAGATATACACAGAGCTGGCCATTTTCTTCTATTTAGAAAGTCACTGGTGCTGGTTAATGTCGTGCTATTGTTTACTTTCTCTTCTTTCATCCTGCAGTTGGGAAGAATAGAAAGAAGACTCTGTTGTTCATTGTTTTTATTTTATTTTTTCAGATGCCTGTGGGAATTTTAACACACATCGTTGCAAAGTTGGTTACATCAAAAGTGATATCCAGTGACATCGAACTGTCATGCATGTATTTGACAGTGTTTGTTCAAGTTAAAAATAAAAGTTTGTTTTAAATGAATAAGCTGAAACGTGGGAAGATTTCTCAATAAATAGTGCTAACTCAGATCCTCCTTTACCTCTTTGTTTTGGCCCATCATTCCTTCATTGAAAAGTATTACTTTCCACCATTTGGTAAGATTGCTTGAAATTCTTTTACTACAGCCAAAAATCAAGTAAAATGTCAAGTTTAAAACAATTTTTGAAAAGAGAGAGATGGGGCTCATCTTTAGATCTGTGTGTTGTGGCCACTGAGCACTTGTAATATGGCTAGCCTGATTTAATATGTGCCGTAAGTGTGAAAAAAATTGCATATCTATTATTATTATTTTTTTTCTTTGAGTCTGAGTCTCGCTCTGTCACCCAGGGGAGTGTTGTGGCACCATCTCGGCTCACTGCAACTTCCACCTCCCGGGTTCCAGCAATTCTGCTGCCTCACCCTCCCGAGTACCTGGGACTACAGGTGTGCACCACCACCCAGCTAATTTTTTGTGTTTTTAGTAGAGACAGGGTTTTCCCATGTTGGTCAGACTAGTCTGAAACTACTGACCTCAG